>NW_020664369.1:1937295-2027428 GCF_002925995.2 Terrapene triunguis | reverse complement strand
GACGGGGATTTGAGCTCCCAAAAGCCGGACATGTCCGGGAAAATCCGGACGTATGGTAACCCTATCTAATGATTGTTGTGCAGTAACCCTGACAGGGGGTTGGGATTGCTGAAATGGATTAACCTATTGTTTAAAAAACAAAAGACAGTACCCAAAGCTAAGAGACGGACCGAGGAGGATCGGTTCATATTTTGGGGTGGGTTTTTTAAATTCATTCAGCAAAGCCTTCTTACCAAAAAAGCTATGTAAATATAGATATTGGAACTTCTTTGGTGCCTTGTTTCAGCTATTATCCTAATTTTTGAAGTCACCAGCTTGCTGTGCAGTAAGAACACGTTTAGCTGAATGCCATCATGGCATATGGTGCAATGTAAGCACAAAACTTGGACTACAATCTACCGATGTTCCGAAACCACATCCCATAACCTACTTCCTAGGCCTGCCGCCAGTGTTGTGCTATGAGTCACGAAGGGAAACAAATAGAATGCGAAATTAAATAGGACAAAGCCCCTTTGCAGCATTTCAAAGCAGGACAATCATTGCACTGCAACATACAAATTAAGCCAGGTCTGAGTGACTCTTCTCCAACAGATCCTCATGTTTGTAATAAGAAACATCTCTTTAATTAGTTTCACCTAATGAAATTTGTGTACTGTAAAGTGGGAGTTTTGCTCCTGGGCAGAAACTAAAAACTTCTCTCAGCTCAATTGGGCCATTTTTTGGTAGCAGTCATTAGCAAATTTTATTGAATCCTTGTGTCAAAACAGTAACAACTATTGTTTGCCTAGAACACAGGTCCATTTATAAGCTGCAATATGACACATCTTGGAAACCCCCCACTGAAAAGCACTTCTACAAAATCCATTACTGGCAAAAAAGAGTAATTTCAGATTCTCCAAAACACACAATAGAGAAACTTCAACCTGATTTTTAGTTTGCTGTGATCCAACATTCATTTATCTGTGCCATCTTTCCAGGCATGGCTAAAAAAAACAACTTTTAAAAAATGAAATAAAAAGGAGAAGGGAAAGGAGGCACCTCATTTTTCATCTCTCCAACTGAAAGCTCGGGGGTGCTCATTTTCATTACATCAAGGCTCTGTAAAATGAGTAGAATTCCTAAGATGTACATTTGCTCTTATGGAAATATTGACCCATAAGTTTCTGTTTAAATCCTCTCTGATGGCCTCCAGAGACAAAGCAATACCCATGGTAACAAACAACTTCACTGCAGAACAGAGAACACATCCAGAAAGGGTATAATAGCTCTGTGGATTGATGACTAAAAGTCTGAAAGCTTTAAGTCTGAAGCATAATGGAAGAGGACTCATATTCAGCTGAATCGCAGAGCTTTTATATCAGGATGCTGTTTTGCAAACATGTCAGAGAGAACCTAAAGAAAAATCAGAGTTTTGCCCAATAGTTTGATTTCACAACTATTTTAGAGAAGGAGCGAGAAAAGGTGGTGCTCCATTCTGAGTTTATGGTTCTCCATTGAGCAGCTAAAGAAAAAAAATGGATCAGAATGAACTACAATGGAGAGGCGGCACAATGCGCAAGAATAAATCGCCAATAAAGACAAAGTGTTCAGATCAATAGTTCTTATTGAAATCCTGTTTTCTGCATATATTCACTCCCTTCAGGGGGTTGGTAAACTTCGGCCAAAAGGCCATGGTTCAACATTTCAGACTCTGCTGTTCCACCTTAGGCACTTAAATCCACATGTAGGTACCTTAATGAAAGTAGTCCAATTTTCAGAGCTACCGTGCGATCGTGTGTGTAGGGGCTGCTCTGAGAAGCCACGATACTGTGGGCTGGGAAATGTAAGTGGCAATGGTCAAGCTCTGAGCAGTGGCTCAGACCATTGCTGCTGCTTGGCCCTGTAGCCCAATGAGTGAAATCCTGGCCCCAATGAAGTCAAGCGACTTCCAGAAAACCAGGGTTTCACCTAATGAGTCTATCTTCTCGATGGACTGACGTCTGGCACCCAACTGGGAGACGCAACAGGCTTTCCTGTAGCCCAAATGGCCCACTCTGTTTCCCTGAGGTTAACTGCACAGTGTAGTGTAGCTTTGTCAATAGGCCACCACCCCACTGCCTGTCTCCCTGAGCCATGCTTCAAACGGGACCCAGCAGCACTCACTTCTAGACCAGAAAGGATCAAAGCATTGGACCTTAAAAACAAGCCTCAATGTTAGGTTTAGGAAAAAGGTGATTTTAGATCATTTTAAAAACATTTTTCGCTTCTCGGTCCCCAAGAGCCCAGCACAGTTAGGCTGCTGGTAAATAAGACAGCAGACACTGCAGGTAGAGAACATAAAAAATAGTCCCAGTAATTTCATTTAAAAACAAAAAAAACCCAAGCTAACCCCTTCCAAAAAAAGACCGACCTATTATCTGTGACAAACCCAAAATACACAATGGGATAGGGTAAAAACTATCAATGTTCCTTTGGAATGATTTGCCTAGCACATAATTTGGCTGCTTGTGGGTAATGCGACCATCCCAAACTCATGCCGATACCGCACCACACTGACCTGTACTCCCCATCTAGAGTGTTATTTCCAGGAGTGTCTCAGCTGTTATGATTGCAAATCAGATGACTATGTCAGAATCAGAAGAGCATCACCCATATGTTAGACAGGAGGAGAGGTCTTTAGTTTTGGAGACACTTTGAATTCCTAATGCTGATGTGCCGCAAAGGAACATTTACCACCGCCCACAAGATGTTTTAGGACTATCGTACTTACCACAACTAGTAATGCCATTGGGCATGGGCTATGTGCCACACCGCATGGAAAGATGATGCCACACCAGACACACCCCTCCTTCTCTATACATGCCTTCTCATACTAGGGCTTCCTGTACTTCCAGTAAATGTTTTTGTCGCATAGATCTCTGGAGGAACGAGATGGTCTGTAATCAAGAGCTAGTTATTTGAAAATTAACACTCAACATAGCATCTCTAATGATGTTGTCAGGACAATGGCTTTATATCTTGACAGTAATGCAGTGTCTCCTGTCACTACGCAGGGGTACTGGTTCATTATCCATGTAAGTACTAATCAGCCCCTGCTGGCTTAGCTTCGAAGGTCTGAAACACATGACCCTTTGTCCCTGTTACCCTACTGACTTTATGTCTTCCCAGATGCATCCCTGTTTGAAGATGAAGCCAATGCCATAATTACCAGTGTTGCAGTTCATACTGCAAGGGAGTCCAAAATTATGTCTCACTTCACTAAAATGGACTTTGAAAGAGACACTGTCCTCTAGCAACACAGTAAAGTATTAATTGATCAAAGTGTTTTAAAAAAAACAGAACTTTTCATCCATATTTGCAAGAATAACAAGGAATCCAGCATACACCCAGGACGACACCGGCACAGATCCAAAAGGCGTGAAAGTGATTGGAGCTCAAATGCATAATATAAAACAGACCAAAAATCTCCTCCTCAATTATTCTCAGTCAAAAGACATGTGGGAGGCAGGCACTATTTTCCCATTGTGCCATTGAAAAATTCCCCCTTAAATTCCACAGAAACTGGTGTTACTGAATGATTAAAGAACGAGAAACAGGATGACTTCCTCCCGCCCAGTAAAACTTGACAGTGATGCACTGTGCAAAGGGCAACAGAGATTCAGATTCTGTCACAGATTAAGCCACAGGCTGCTAGTCCACACCATTTCTGAAACTTACCTCTTTAAAAACAGAACATGTTGCTTTTGTAGGCTTTAATCGGTTATCTGGAATTTATTAAGGGAGAGCCAGTGAACCAAAATTTGCTTTCCATCAAGCACACACACAAAAAAGCCACCGAATAGCTTTTGATTAATGCCAAACGAGGTTTTCATAAAGGCCAACATTTTCAAACCTGGATGACTGGAATTAGGTTCCTAAATCCATATTTAGGTACCTAACTAGAAGTGACTTGATTTTCAGGTGTGCTCAGTAACCCTCGCTCCCAGAGGAGCAAAGAAGCTAGCTGGAGAAGAGTTGTACTTCTTTTAGCTTATCAGTGCAGCTACTAACAAACAAGACATGGTTTGCTGGATCACAGCTCCTCTCGTTTCTTTTTTTCTCACGCTGCTAACTATGACCCTGCTGCAGAAATTCCATTCCCCATAAACATAAATGGACAGTTCAAATGAATGACCATTGGACCCTATACTTGAATACGATCAGTGACTAGAGAATATTATGATTTTTCACTGAATGGTGCAGGATAAAACATATAAACACTGAGGGTCAGAGTGCTCAAGATTCTCTAGTTCCTGTTCTCCAGCAGTTGCAGGTGTGGATCAGACTGTATTGAACACTGACGCAATACAGTAGCACATTGAACTTTTCCTCATTAGCTAATTACAGAGAAACTTAGATGACCTTATTATATAGACACAAAAATAATACGGTAATTCAGAGGACGTAAGTCCAGATCTTCATCAAACAGTAGTGATGTTAATGAATGCAAAATCCTTCCGACAAAACGGCAGTTCTACTGAAGTAGAAATCAAAGCTCTCTCTTACACACACTATGCTGGAATTAAGTGTTTCCATATTCCGCGTTAGAGCATACTGTGAAAACAAAACAAAAAAACCCACAACCTTCAGACCAAGTGGAAGCCTGATTATTTTTCATGCACCCAGAATGCATGAGACCACATAGAAACCCAGTTATGCTCTGCTGCATCTGATCTCCTTTGGCTCATCCCTAGTTTCAAGGCTTGTTCGGCAGACCTGAAAAGAAGCATATGTATTTCTTCCATCAAGGCCAAGGCATGCATCAGACAGAAGGGAGGGATGGTGTGGGTTCCCTACAAGCTGTGAACGTGTGTGTTCATGCATTTACAAGAACTCTCACATCGTGACCGGGTGGAACAGACTCCTAGTGATTCAGCAGTTAAATGCACCCAGTACATGCAATCAGCAAGAATTATAAATAGAAATGCTGGGTGATTGGATGGCTCAGGCAGCCTGATGAGGTAGATTATAAACAGAGATCCTGCAGTTATGCTCATGACTGGAACAGGACAACTTTGAATGCTAGGCAATTTTAGTATCTGTCATCCCATTTATATCCTGAATTCCCTTATTAACACTTAGGCTATGTCTACACCATAGTCTATGTTGGCAGAACTTATGTCACTCAGGGGTGTGAATAAACCACCCCCCTGAGTGACATAAATTACATCAACATAAGTGCTTGTGTGCACAGTGCTATGTTGGCAGGAGAGCTTCTCCCACCGACATAGCTTTTGCCGATCGCGGAGGTGGGTTTTTATGGCAGCGGGAGAGCTCTCTCCCGTTGACACACAGCATCTTCACCAGACGTGCTGCACGAGCGCCACTACATCGGTACAGCTGCGCCACTGCAGTGCAGTACGTGTAGACATGGCCTTAGATTGTAAGAAAGACACTGGGACAAATTCCTCATCCAGCTCCATGAAGTCCATGGAGTTGCACCCAGGACCGGTGTAACCATTAGGTAAACTAGGCGGCCACCTAGGGCGCCAAGATTTGGGGGCACCAGAAAGCAACGCCAACTCCAGCAGCTCCCTGACCCCCCCTAGCTCATCTCCACCTCCGCCTCCTCCCCTGAGTTGGCCGCCGCATCCTGCTTCTCCCCCCTCCCTCCCAGTGCTTGCGCCACAAAACAGCTGATTCACGCGGCAAGCCTGGGAGGGAGGGGGGAGCAGGAGGAATGCATGCGCTTGGGGAAGAGGCAGGGCCAGGGCGGGGATTTGGGGAGGGATCCAATGGGGCAGGGAGGGGGCGGAGTCGGGGCGGGGCCAGGGGGATGGAGAGGCGCAAGGTGGAAGTTGCACCATGGGCACAAAATATCCTTGCACCGGCCTTGGTTGCACCTGAGTTAGGCTTTGCCTATAACTGAGCAGAAGTGATGGCTTAGTATCAATGCTAATAGATATTTAGTTATCAATACGATATACAGCAGCGAGACAGACATGGCATGGTGGTCTGAACACAGGACTTGTGGGGGACAAGAACTATTGAGTTGAAATCCCAGCTCTAGACAGAGATTCTAGCTGTGGGCGGGAATCCAAGTCACTTAATGGGTGACTATCCTCAGATTGTACCTGGCCCTTGAGGGTCAGGATTAGCAAATCATCCAGTAAGGGTATAATTTTAAAACTATGATTTTGTGGGGGTGGAGTATTGAGAGTTCCTTCCAGAAGCCTTGACTCTATACCGGGGATAAGCCCCCACTAAGTTGTCTGAAAGGAACGACTCCTCTCAGACTCCCACAAGGCAGCAATGGGGACACTCAGGACTAGGCAGCAGAACAAGTGGATCTCTAGGATATACCGCAGTTGACAAAGGGTGGGAAGGAGCAAAAAGCACCATCAGGAGCCTTTATTAGACTGTGAGCATCAGCAGGGAAGGGATGTCCAGATCATAGGGACGCCTCCTCCTCCAATGATGCCTGATATGGGGCAGGACACACTAGGCGCTAGCATTCTGAAAACCTGTGTGGATAAGTACTGCAACGTTCCATTTAATCACTTATCAAAGCCTTTTAGTCATGGAATTTTGCAATACTATTCATGATATGTATTTCCACTACTTCTGGGTTTTAGCTGGGCCAGAAATTCCATTCCAAAATCTTGGTAGCATCTATAGATGCCAACAGAATTCAGGACCCATTGTCCCAGGCACAGATGAAGTCACAGTGACAGTCCTTGCCCTGAGGCATCAACAGTCTAAATAGACAATATGCAAAAAGGATGGGAGAAAGGAAGGATTTTAGGAGGAATTTCTGTGCCTCAATTTCTTGTGTATAAAATCAGGATAACACTTCCCTACCTCACAGTAATCTTATGAAAGGTAAATTAGTGTATGCAAGGGGCTTTGAGCTCTGGATGCTATTTAAGGGCATTGCATTTTTGCCATTATGAAATTATACAGACCTCTGAACCATGCTGCATTATTCGAGTAACAAACAGGAGAACTTGGTTGTTAACTTTTGTACATCACATCGAATGAGTGAATTTTCCTTCGTTCCTAGTTAGCACGGTACAGTCAACTAAAAAGCATTTCCCCCTTTGTATTCTTTGCTACAAGTATGAAGCTTATTGTCCTATTTATCACCACTGAACTGCATTTAGATGAGTTATTTATAGGCTTGAAAAAGATGAATCTAAGTGGTGAACTCAAACTGGGTCAAACAAATGTCTCTTTGGTCTCGTGGCTCAGCTTGTGTTAATGGTCTTGGCCTTTTAGTTAGTTTAATGCAGCCAGACTGAAAAACTACAGTCTCTCCTAATACTTGCAGTAGAAAGCGCTCACTGGTTGTGTGTTAGAGGGACACGTGGTGGGTAGCAACTCTCTACATTTACACTTCCCTAGACCAGTGGTCTCCAAAGTGGGGTGCACGCACCCCAGGGGGTGCGTAAGAGCATCCTTCGGGGTGCGCGGCAGGAGGAGCGCCACCAGAGCAGCACCGCTTTTTTTTTTCCCCTTCGGCAGTTCGGCCGGGAGTCCGAGCAGCTATTTTTTTTTTTTTTTTGCTTCGACCGGGAGCAGGGGGTGCATGCTCAAAATTTTTTTACTGATGGGGTGCGCGATCAAAAAAGTTTGGAGATCACTGCCCTAGACACCCTGCTTTTGTTTTTTTCCATTTATCTTTAATATTTCAGGTAGCCAGATCAGTGCAGTGAGGAAGAGATATTAGTCAACTATGGAATTTCTTGGAGGGGCATATAAGGTTAGTTATTATAATTGCAAAGAACACAAAAGTGACATGAGATGTTAATATGGAAATGACTTTGTTACTGCCTGCATTAAGCTTCGGAGCATGTCCAGTGCAAAACTAGAAGTTTCCAGAAGCCTGAGCAGACTCAGGTTTGACGGGAAAGAGCGAGAAACTCATTAACTGTGTGGATACACCTCTTGGCCTAACTGCGGAGTCTTTGCTAAACATTTCAGGGCACATCTGCATCGCAGTTTAAAGCACCACTGTACGTTGTAGGCTCCTCTTCTATTCCTTTTTGTCTGTTTTTCCTTTATGGTCACAATGACAAGGTTGTCAAAAAACTAGACCAACCAAGTACCACATATCCAGCTTGACAGCATCTCTAAGGGTAGGACTACACTGCATTGTAAAGTCAGGTCTGTGGGACCTACACTTGTGGACTCTGTTTCTGAGCCCCTGCTTGAGTGTCCATACTACATTGTAAACCTGAACCTGGGGCTCACAGCTGTGCTAATACATCCATATTGGACTATGCAGATCTTCTGAAGCAGAACTGTGGCTTGAGCGCCGTCCACACTGGAAAGTGACAGAGTTTGGACTGGAGTTTCAATGAGACCCGGGCTTTGACTTGGGTTCTGAGTGCTTGCTGACCCGAGTCACAAAGGTGTATGTGTATGGTAGTGGGGGTTGAGCTCCAACCTGAAACTCAGCCCAGGTTGACAATGCAGTACAGATGTACTCTAGGTCTGTATTCAGTTTGCACAAATGCAGAGACTGAAGCAACCCCGCTGTTTATGGAGCTCTGGCCCAGAGACTACAGATCCAAGGTTGCTCATTTCAAGATGGAGCACAGAATGCTAAACCCTGTAGTATTCAGAGTGCTCTGTGGCTCAAAAGCTTGTCTCTCTCACCAACAGAAGTTGGTCCAATAAAAAATATTACCTCACCCACCTTGTCTCGCTACAGCCCTGCAGTGAGATGTCTCTCCATGTTAATAATGAAGGCAGCAATAGGCCACATTGCCAAATTAGAGTCATGCAATCTCTTTACAAAGAGCGAAGATACACATTGAAGAAGTACAAGAGTCAACACCACTGTTGGCTGAACATTTCAAATAAAAAGTAGATCCAGGGGGATGGGGGAAGAGTGAGTCACTTAAACAGATGACACACTAGCTTGTGACTCTAGCTTTTAACACAGAAAGCAACTGCTACTTAAGCATTAGTTTTAAAAAGGAAATCCTAAATGTATTTCCTTACTGAAGTCCCAACTGAATTTACTAATCCCATGTTGGGAACAATTTGTAGTTCATCTATACACTAATTTTGAAAAAGACAATGATTCAAATGTTTAAAATAGAATGAGAGAGAGAACTTTATATTACCAATTTTCTCATGATGTGTCACATTGCATCAGGCTTTATTAAAATGGTTACATTTTGGGTTTCCCTGTGGGGTTTTACACATCAGAATTGTGACGGGTTGGATCACAGAACCCCCTTTGGAAGCTGCCAAGACCACTTCTGTCCCTGCTGTCCTGCCATGTCAGCTTAGGACTTCAGTGCCCTGCCCGGTTTGAGCCGGACTCGCTAGCCTGCTGCAAACTCAGACCCAGGTCTGAACCACGTCCCCTAACAGCTGTAGGCTTCACTGAAAGCAGCTTACAGAAGTGTTCTTGTCTTTAACACTCAGATGCCCAACTCCCAGTGGGGTCTAATCCCAAATAGATCCGTTTTACCCTGTATAAAGCTTATACAGGGTAAACTCATCAATTGTTCACCCTCTATAACATTGATAGAGAGATATGCCCAGCTGTTTGCCACTCCCAACCTCCCAGGTATTAATATATACTCTGGGTTAATTAATAAGTAAAAAGTGATTTTATTAAATACAGAAAGTAGGATTTAAGTGACTCCAAGTAGTGACAGACAGAACAAAGTGAATTACCAAGGAAAATAAAATACGCAAGTCTATGTCTAATACAGTAAGAAACGGAATACAGATAAGATCTCACCAGTTCCAGTAAGCTTCCTTTTACAGACTAGTCTCCTGCTAATCTGGGTCCAGCAATCACTCACACCCCCCTGTGGTGACTGTCCTTTGTTCCAGTTTCTTTCAGATATCCTTGAGGTGAAGAGGCTCTCTCTTTAGCCAGCTAAAGATAAAATGGAGGGGTCTCCCACAGGTTTAAATAGACTTTCTCTTGTGGGTGGAGACCCTCTCCTCTCTCCTATGCTAAGTCCAGCTATAATATGGAGTTTTGGAGTCACATGGGCAAGCCACATGTTCATGCATGACTCAGAACTACAGGTAGCAGCCATTGTTCACATGTTACCTTGAACGTCCTCAAGTAGACTTCTTATGTGGATTGGAGCATTCCAAGATCCATTGTTCCTTAAGTGCTTCTTCATTGGGCACTTAACTTTGCAAATTCCTTTCTAAAGAAGCTGACCAAATGCCTTACAAAGCTTACTTAGAAATCAAGCAAGTATACTGCCAATATTCATAACTTCAAGTACAAAAATGATATGTGTACAAATAGGATGAATAGATTCAGTAGACCATAACCTTTACAGAGCTATGTTACATGGCACATGTAGCATAAAACATACTCCAGTTATATCATATTCCATAAAGCATTATGGGATACATTGTCACAAAAATTATAATGATCTTCATGTACAGCCAAATTGTGATTGCCCTTCCAAGTCACAGCCACCGTCCAATTTACTGACAGAGACTGTACTTGACTTCCTTCAAAGGCTGTTAGAATGACCTTAATTCCTCAGAAAGGGGTTCCATTTATTGAAGTCCTTCCATGGCCTTCACTTGAAGGCCTTGCAAACAAACATCCCCAGGAGATCAGGAATTAGTAGTATTTGCATGGGGAACTCAGGCAAAAGATTAAGTGACTTGCCCATAATCAAACAGGAAGCCTGTGGCAAAGTCAGGGTTTGAACCCAGATCTAAGTCCCAGTCTAGTGTCTTAAGCACAAGACCATTCTTTCTCACTTGCAACAAGGCACCCCCAGTTGAAAGTGTACTTAGCCCGTCAGTCCAGAGTCAAACAATGCAACCCAAGACTCTTACCTGGCATGGTTGAGAATTAACACTAGGCTATGGGCTCAGTCTCCTCTGAAGGCATTTTTACAGACCCTTTTATGCAGGCATTACTCCCGGGGGAATTCTGCGCCACTGCACGTGTGCATAATTAATGAGCCATGCATATTTTTAATTTTTTGCACAGAAAAAAGCTTCTGCTGAAAAGTTGCTGCAGTTCTGCCTTTTGCCCACCGGGGGGCGCTGTGGTGATAGAACACAGCAGCCGCTCCCAGGCAGCTAGGGAAGAAAAAGAGCCTGCCTTCTTCACAGTGCCTGTTGGGCCAGGTCAGGAGACAGGGGCAATGGGGAGACTGACAGTGTGGGGTGCTGGGGGGGTTGTCAGACAGGGGCTCAGGGCTAATGGGGGAGGACAGACTGTGGCAGGGGCTGAATGGGAGTGGAGGCACAGGGCTACAGGGGGAGGGAGGTGCAGGGCCAGATGGTGATGGAGGAGGGGATGCAGAGCTACACAGGGACAGCAGGTGGCTGTGTGGTGGCACAGACACATGGGGACAGGGGGCGGGGGAACAGGGACAGGGGAGTGGCTGGGTGGGGGCACAGAGACATGGGGAGTGGGGAGGGGTGCAGGGCCACACGAGGATTGGGAAGCAGGTGTCTGAGTGGGGGTGGAGAGGCTAGGAGTCAGCCAGGGTCTGCCTGGGGGAAGCTCCCTAACAATCCCTCCAGCCCCCCCAAAAACCTGTTCCATACTTTTCCCACCCATACCCAACAACCCTCCAAGTTCACAGCCTTCCTTCCCATCAATTACTTCCCTCTCCCTCAGCTCCTCCATTACCCCTGACTTCCCCCAGCCTTTGCACCGCTTCTGGGAGGTGCAGGAAATATGGCCTGTATTGTAGTTCAAATGAATTATTACTCAGCGTTCTCTACTAATATGCCTAGTAAGGAATCTATTTGTCAGAAAACATTTTCTGAATCTTTTTTGTTGTTTGTATTGTTACCGACATATTTGCTGACAGGTATTTTGAAATAAATGACCAAAAATAATTGAAACTGGTGTGATTATATTGTGTTATTTTAACAAATAAAATATGTAGAATTTTGCAGAATTTGAAAATAGTGTGCGCAGAATTTTTAATTTTTTGTTGCCAATTTTTTATTTTTTTGCACGGAATTCCCCTAGGAGTAAAGCATGCATGTGGCATACTATAGCTCTTGTACGTAAATGATCAGAGATTCATATTCTCTCTGACTTCAGAGATGCAGCCCAGAGACCATGGTTACTGCACGAGGGGAAATCACACATCCTCCCACAAAGGACAGAAACCTTTTCAATCTGAATAGCCCATCTAAGAATCTGTTAAATATGGGCCAGCTTAATCACTGGTGTAACTGTTAGAGGCAATGGAACTACCCCAAGGATGAATTTGGCCCACCACCTTTGCCTCAACAATCTCTCATTAAAACTAGAAATTTAAAACAAAGCCCCTTGCCCTTAAAGCTGATAGAGGTGCTTAGCCTGCTCCTCTTCCATACACCAAATCACACCATAATGAAATGCTAAGTTTCTGCTTTAATTGGTCCCATAAATATCAGGTACTACACCTTTATGACACCATTACATTTATTCAATTCTATGCAAAAAGCAAACATTTTTTTGAAACTGGGTTTATACTCTTTCTTCTTCAAAAAGAAAGCCTGAAATGTTGCTGCTCCAGCCCCATCCCACCTAAGTTAAGGTATTTTTTACTTCAGAAAGAAACAGAAGTGTCAATTCTGGTCTTCCTTGACTTTGCTAGACAATGCCAAGGCAGTCTCAGGCATGGATTAGGAGCTCTCACACCTTAACTAAATGGGTAAACGGCACGGCAAAAATCTTACAGACATGGTGTCTCTCAGAAATGTGAATTAGAAACTGAAGTTAAATAGGTGCCAGCAAAATCAAGGGGGTGAAAAATAGGATTTAAAAAAAAAAAAAAAACCCTAATATTTACTATGTCTTCACAATATAAGGCAGGCAAATTTCAGGACCTGTTTTGAGTAGATCTAGAGAGACAATACCTACCTAGTGATTAAAAAAAAAATAATTAAAATTTAGAATTAATTAGCCTTAATTGAAAAGCAAGGCACGCAGTTTGGGAGACCAAAAAGGCTCCGAAATGTGGTACTGAGCAATTGTATCATATTTGTGACTCAACATTAGGAAATAACCTTAACTACAGAATTGCCTTGGACAATGTACTAGCATTCTCCCTTTCACATCCTAAACCTTCCCCATTTCATTTGGTCTTTTGACCAACCATGCTATCAAATCACAGTTCATTCTGCAAGTCTTCTTAACGGGAGAGCTATTTATTTCCCCACATTAAGTTGGCGTAGGAAGCAGAGTTAAAAATACACCTAACGCGCGCATAGGGCAAAGGGGTTGTCCTCCAGTAACAATAAGTAGATTAGTACAGACAAGTAAATGCTGACATTGCTAGCTAAATACATTATGATCCTGTCCAAAACGAGGATCTTAACTTACCTAATTCAGATAGACCAGCGGGAGCACACTTGAAAGAGGTTTCAACAGCCTGATTCATGCAAAGAGCATACTCTTTTACGATGACAGAAAGGTAACAGTCCCATCACCAATGTAGAGAGAACTATTTCTGTGAGTTCTTTTTATGACACTACCTGAGAGGAAACCCCACCTCCCCCCATCCCCCTTTTAATCTAAACATTAGTCCATATTGGTTAAGGAGCACATGCAACTGCAAACTAGGTTTGCATGCATAACAACAACTATGCCACAAGTGGCCAGTTAAATTCAGAACTGACAGTTTGCCTATATAAATACTCAACTTGCATACAGAATCACAACTGTGCACATACCAAATAACTATATATGCATTTTCAAAGAGAGTCAGACACTTAATTTTATGGACTGGGAGCACAATTCCAAGAGACACTATGGCTAATGGGGTTAATTGTTAGTTGCACATTCATCTTGTTTTATTTTTTTCTTTCCTGTGATCTTACATTGCTTTTCTTTTGATTCTTCGGTCTCCCTTGTCAGTGAGGAGTCCTTAGTTCAAACCGTTACAAATTAATCAGTCTCAACAGGAACAGTTTTTCCCGATGAAATATACAGTAAAAAAAAAAAATTTTTTTTAAAACCTACTACTGTGCTTTGGAACGTCTTTCAGCGTGTCACATTCTCCTGGATGTTAGTTTTGTTTTACTGGGCTGGTATTTGTTTTAAATGACAGGAACCTATACAGACAGACCGTATAAAAGTCTATATAGCATGTACAGTAGAGAAGAGATGGAAAAATTGTACTCTGCCAAGAACCATCATATCTTATCAGCTACAGACAGGAGACTCTGCCTGAAGAATCCATTTAAGGACAGTCAGAGGAGCAGCAGATGGGACGGGGCAAATCATCCACACAAAAAAAGCAGGGAAGTGAGGGAATATTTACAAGTTATTAAATGCTTCTAGATTGTATCAATACAGGAATATTGAAGACTGATACCACTCTGGTTCACTAGCCCCAGTGCCCTTCCAAGGAACAATGCTTAACACGTAGGTACTTTTCATCCATCTCTCTCAAAATTACAAGGGTAGTTAAGCATTCCCCTTGCTTTACAGATCGGGAAACTGCGGCAGCAAGGTTAAATCAATAGCCCAAGGTGATACAAAGTCAGAGTTGGTAATGAACCCGGCTCTTTGACTCGAGAGTTTGGATCCCACTGCCTTCTCTTTCAAACACGTGTAGATATGGAATTTTAAACATTTAGCTTCTTACTATAATCTTCTTTCTTTCGTGTTCTCCTCTCTTTGGCTCTCCAAGATCAGCTGCAGTACCTGGTCTTAGCTTTGCTTGGGTACTCATGGAGTCCTAGGACATTCTTCATCCTTCCCTCATGCCATTTAAAATGTTCCAAGAGGAACTGGAACTTGCAGAGAACCACAAAACATTCTTCTACCCTAACAAATATCTATCTTTAAAAATAAATGGCAGACACACTTCAGTCAATGGTAGCCAATGTAGCCCATCCTGGGTAACCCACTTAGATACTGGTACTAGTTTTGTGTGTGTAAAACCCAATGAAGGCTGGGTTTCTACATGTGTAGCAGGACGAATCACCAACATATTCTACACTAGGTCTAAAAAAAAAAAAAAAAAAAAAAATTAATGCGGTTATGAGACCTGCATTTTTGTCCATAAAAGATTTTATAACTAAGTTCGATGGACATCTTGTGAATAATGGGATTTAGATGATGAACAGAGGTGAGCACACACGCATTGTTGTGGATAGGCAACGCGGTGGTGATGAGAAGGTCTTGATATATATCTTTCTAGGTAGGGTCAGCTTATCCCAGTTTTTAGCTCCAATTCTCTGAATTATGCCACAGTATTTTGGTTTGTGATGGGGTCCCCGTGGGCCAAGCCGGGCTGCCCCCGTTGGCCCAGTGTGGGGTTGGTACACCCTGTCACCCAGCTCTCGGTATTCCTTGCTAATTCAGGGAGTTGCAGCCAGGTGGGCTCTGGTTCCCTGGCAGGGCTGCGTAAACAAATGGTCTATGGTCCCTGAGCCCACGGGCTGGGGCAAGAGCAAACAGCAGCCACGCCTAGTGACCCATGGAGTGTGGTAGGGGAACCCAGCCCCTCCAGCTTCACCGGGTTCCGACCCAGGGCCCTAGGAAGCCGGGGATTTCCTCGCTAAGGATTTAGGCATCGGCTTCTACTACCTCCCCTGGGTCACTTCCTATCACAAATTGCACCAGGCATCTCCTCCGCTGGTGGTGGCCTGGCGTCCCCGTCAGTCTCCGCAGTCCGTGAGTCATCTGCCCTGTAGTCTGCGTCCATGGGCTCTGCTGCTTGGAGCATCCTCGGCATCTCTGGAGCAGCCTGCAGTATACATCCTTCCTCCTCAGCAGCCAGCCCGACTGAGCTGGGCTCTTCCACCTGGAGCATGCACAGCAGGGGAAAGGGGGCATGGCCTCCTGGGCCACAATGATTGGTCAGTCCCCATTGGCTGAGTGCAGGGTTGGTACACCCCTTCACATGGCTCTGTACCATTTTTGATCCTATTTTTTTAATTCTGAAGTCTGCAACTTTAGAATGCTACAACACACGTACAGATGAGCTGCAAGAACCTTCATGTAAACACAAAATCACAAGGAGAGGCTTACAGTTCAGTAATACAAGGCCACAAAGTTCATTTCTTTATACCCGTCACAGACAGAAGCCATCCCATAAATGAGCAGCATTGTTCAAACAAAACAGAGTTGTCTGTTAAGTCACATCACCATTCACAAACTTGACTAAGGTTTAGACAGCTATAAAAACGGACTTCAGTGTTTCTGGATTAATAAGTGAAACATGGAATTTTAAAAGAAGGGTAATGAATTTAAATCAGACATCTTCTGTAGCTAACTTACCAAAGCTGAAGGGAGGGAGTGAAATGTTGAGTATTTTTATCCAAAGCTGAAAGCTCCATTTTTCAAACAGTAATGCCATAATCCAACCAAAATCAATAATGAAACAATTAAAGGCCATGCATAGCATAATAAAGAAATCAGCTGCTGCGGATTCAAAATGCAACTGCTTATTTCTTACACAGCCACAGACAGGCATCTTAATGCAAGTGGGAGGAAAAAACCCATAGTCGTACTCGGATACAAAAAGAAAAGGCAAAGCCTCAGAAGCAAAACTGCAGCTGCTTGACATAAGCAAGACAGGAAATTACAGCATTCACATTCCAATGTGAAGGCTAGATAAAGGTATTAGGAAAGCTAATTCTGGAACGTCAGGTGAAACTCCCTGCTGACTTACAAAAGGAACCAAAGTGAAAAAGTTGGGTTTTTTGTATGCAGACCAAGGCTGCTATTCCTGGTTTAATGCAACCTACATGTCTTCCCTAGATTAAGCAGAAGCAGTTCATTCCTGGAGCACAAAAGGCAGTTTTAAATATATGCAGTACAAACACCACAAAAGCAAAATAAATGATTGACTTAAGACAGGTAGTCCTTCTATGTTAAATGTTTTTCCCAGAAGGCCCCCAAGCCCACCACAACTGGGGGGGGGGGGGGGGGAGGGGGAGAGAAAGACTTCTAATGGGTCTACATTTTGTAGAATTTTAATAATCTTAGATCAGGGAACAGAAGTACAAGCAATTCATAGCAGAGCCTTCCTCACTCAGGACCTCCCTCTGCAAAAGGAGATTTGCCACAAACTTCAATAGGAACAAGAGCAGGACCTTAAGGGGTGGATTAGTTACAAAAAAAAAAAGTGCAATTCTGTAGTAATCCTAACTTGCTCATTTTTGTTTACTACACTGATACAACTGTTGATTTGACACCCCTCCCCACACCCACACCCAGACTGAATACAAGTGTATCCAGAAACCAAATTCTGTAAAAGTTCCAATCTCCTTAGCTAAATTTTCGCTGTTTATTTTTCACTGCAGTAAACTGGGTAACAGCCACACTCAAGGTAATAAAATGAAGTGATGGTATGTGGGACCACCATGGGAAGGATGAGTCATCTGGCTTGCAAGTACATATATAACAAGTTTATGATTGCTGTATTTAATAATCTATTACATATACACATTCCTAGGACTCGCCACCCTCTTACATGAGTGCCAATATTTATATAATTCCATAAATGTACACAGTATCTTACAAACATAGTATACAGTGTAGCTATATATAGTAGAGCAGTAAAGATGGAATTTTCAGCTATTCCCTGCCTCCTGTACTCCACGAACAAGATTTATTTCCACAAAACTGGCAAGTGTTTTAAAAACTGAACAAGATAACTTAATACATACAGCTATTGGAGAATACAAAAACCCCTACAGTCCTTAGTATTCTGCAGGTTACATACCGGGGTGTACTTGTACCTGAATGAGTAAAGCAAAGAAAGATCAATGCATTTCCTGAGAAGGCAATTTAATTTAGAAACTGAGCCTACAATATGTAATAATTGTGGCTAAAATACAGAATGTGGGGAACTATTTTTAAGCAGACTAAGTCACTTTCATATCATATTTCCACTGGGAGTGAGACAAACTGACAGTTGAACTTCACAAGAAGGTGCCTGACAAATGTATACACAATTTAACCAAAAGGTGGTGAACTTATTTTTAAATCCTCAACTAATGCAACTTTAAAGCTCATGAAAGCTTGTATGAGATTTATAACTTCAGGCACCACAGAAAAGAATGAACATTTTGTATGAGTGACATTAATAGCACAATTCCAAGGAAATCCACGGGATGTGTCACTGGCATTTTAAAAATGAATCAGAAAAAACAGGTTATAGAATGCCAGATAACAGTCTTACTTTTATATTAACTAGGGGAGATAAACAGAAACTCATCCTAGGAAGTTTCCTTAACTCCAAAATTAAAATCTAAGGGCTTTGGAGCGGAGCCCAGAGATGAAGGGCGGAGCAGCTCCGGAGCAGTGGAGCTGCAGGTTTTTGCCTGGAGCTTGCTCCGGAGCCGGAGCACAGCTCCAAAGCCCTTAATTTATAGCACTCATTCCTACAAGCAATAAGGATCCATTTCAAGAGCTAGTTCAGCCAAGCAATGACCAGCTACAGCAGTTAAGGCTTGAGGTGAAGCTATGTCTACAGTTACAGGCAGCTATTAAAGGATGGATAAAAGGTGGCAGTAGGTACTGGTTTGTCACTTAAAGAATGATTTCAAACAACTTTCTACTCTCTACTTAACTCCCCACCTAAAGCTGCCACCACCTTAACTGTGCTTCCATTCTCTCTGCTCAACTGATTTATTGTACTAGTGGTAGATTTCAGTGTGAAAGTTTTAGAGCCAAACCAACTATTTCGTAAATTTTATAATTTTAAACTAACAACAGCTGAGAGATGTATTAAAAATTTATTTCAAAACATTCAGAGGCCCACTAACCCTCCAGTGACAACTGGTTGTCTGAGCAAGTTAGAGAGCACCATTATCAACAGCATAATTTTGCTGTGATTATGGTTTTAAAACACTGGCATATTCTGTAATGAAGAGTCCTCAATTCAAACCCATGGGCAAACAAACACTGCTACTGAAAAAAGATGTAACTATGCTCCACTACTGAGCTTTTCAAGTAGAAGGCAAAGAGCCATCTGAAATGGATGTAATTTCCACAAGGAAAGGGTCACTTCTGGCAGTGTGTTCAGAAAAGTGATTTTAATGGTTCTTAAAATACAAAAGATATGGTTTTTTTTTTCTATTCTACTGTCTTTCAAAAAATATTTCAGTGAAGTACAAAAGTTGAGCCTTTGGTTCACCCTCCATGACACAGGCATACCGTAACAAATGTCAGTTTTCTTCACATTGACTCGCTGGGGTTTCCCATGTCTCCTCATCTATATAGTGAATCATCTGTGACGCCTGACCTATAGCTGCTTTTTCACTTTGAGATATAAATAATGCATCTTGTTCTCCTTCTGCTAATTGAAGGTCAGAGCTACAAGAAACATTAGATCCATCAGGTCTGTCTGTCAAAAACTCCGCTGCAGCTCTAGAAGCCTGTCCACTGTCAGTTTCAGCTACTGGTTCTGTTTTTAAGTGAAGTCCAAACATGTCATTTTGGATGATGTATCGAACACACTGCAGAATCACATTCCTTTCGTGTCGTATGTCCTGGGCTAATAACTGGAATGAAAAAGAGAAAGTGATGCAGGTTTCTGTCTCCTAGTCAGTAACAGATGCAAAGTAAACAAGGTATGGTGAACACAGTTAATTTAGATGTATTTGCAAATGTATATAATAGGTTTGCAAGCAAGACCTGGAAGCAAAGAGGCAGGAGAAACTACCCTATTAGATTGAATTCAGGACTTGGAGCCAATCTCAGCTCTACCACTGATTTACTGTGGGGTGCTGGCAAAGTCGGAGTCTCATCTGTAAAATGGGATTATTTTCCAGGGATGCTGCAAGGCTTGTAACAGCGATACACTGCTTTGGAAGATGTGAAGTTTTAATTAGCATGTGAACATTATGACCCTGATTCAGTAAGGCACCTTTGTCCCATTGACTTCAAATTGGATAACTCACATGCTTTAGCTCTTTGCTGAATCAGGGGGCTATAGTTTTATCACTGCATTAGAGCTGGTTGAATTTGACAAAATCCTTTCGAATGAGCGGTCATTCCCAGTTTAACCTACCTGGCAGAAAAATTAATACATCCAAATGCCATTAATTTTTCCATGGAAAAAAAATACACAACGTTTCTTCACTAGACTGCTAAAGACATTATTTTCTTTGAACTCCTACTAATGCTTTGAGAAAGTTAAACTAGTATTTCTACAACAGTTGGAAGACTGTAGGATGTTTTTGGCGTTGTGAACGCTAAAAGTAAATGGACTTTGCTGAATAAGATGTGAGTATAAAGTAGGGGGTTAAATCTGTGACTATCTGATCATTTACAAGAGAACTACTGTAAAAAGTTGCACTCAGCTGAACTTGGCATGTAAGATCTGATGGGAAGCAATTTTTTGTTATAAATTTATTTCCAACAAAGAAGTCTATTTAGCCATTTAAAAAGGTGCTTGCGATCCATAATAGCTTTTTAAAAGAGTTGCAGGCAGTTAGTCCATAAAATGAACTAGTTACACTTTTTGATATTTACCTATACATAAAATGATTGAAGGCAGTTCAGCTAGTGGAGCTTATTGTAATCATTACACACACACACACACACAGTGTGAGGACAGTGTAACAACATTCTTGTTGCTGTAGTTGGGGTAACTGCAGAATTCCCAAGTGGTGGCATGAAGAAGCAGATGGGATGCACAATCATCCTTTAATAAAGTTTGTTAACTGGCCATCTGTCTCATTATATTTAAACCATATGAGCAACTAGGTGCACAACACCTTTTTATCCTGCTGTATGTATTGACAAATATTGGAAGAAATATGACGTATGGGTTTTGTTATTCTCAGTCAGTCTGTATGCTATAAATGTATCTAAACATACATGGTCATACGTGGGACTATGATAAACATCCTGGGTGTACTGAAGCGGATTTAATGAACGCCAACAGAAAGCTCTGCAGCACCACCACAAGATCTGCTTTTAAAAAACCACATCATTTCACACACAGCACGTTCTTTCAATAAGCAAATCCCTTCGGAGGGAGGGAGAAGGGTGGACAGGTTTTCCACAGACTTTCTGACTTGGTTTCTCAGAATTTTCACACCACAGACCACTTCCTACAGTGGCAATCCTCTTCTGGATGCCTCCCATCACAAACACCCACTCCAATCTACATTTTTCCTGCTACAACCATAGTGATTAGCATATGAACAAGTAATGTTAGGACAATATGAAAGTGAGAAGACAAAAATAAATATGCTTTACAATTCAACATCTGTTCCATCCACCTAAGATCCCCAGCCCACATATTATATCTATGCAATTTATTCCTTCTCTCTGGCGGCAGAACTTGACATTAGTAGCCAGTCCTTTTTTAGGCACAGTTCTTGCTGTTCTGATCCCCAACGTTGCTTTATAGATTGGTTCCATCCTTAGCATTGCCACACCTCCAATGTCAGTATTGCTTGAAAGGAACCAGGGTTGGGTTTTTTCCAACCTTCCTCTGCCGCATGGGGCAATGATCGCCTGTTATGTCCAGATGATCCTATCTCACCTCATCTATTCCCTGCCACTGCAGAGGCCTTGGGCATTGGTGGCACCTCAGTCTCTCCTGTTTCTCTCTGCCTCTGGCACACAACAATTTAGTACCTGTAATACACAGGAGGACAGACTAGATGATATAATGGTCCTTCCTGGCCTTAAATTCTATGAAATGACAGCTGAATCTGCCAGAGAAATGTAAAGAGCAACTGTGCTGGATGAAAGTTGTTGTTGGTTTATTTTGCTTAAGTTTAGTTGGTCAGAATAACCTCTGCATACCCCAGACTCATCCTCAGCTAGAAAGAAAAGTCACAACATGAAGACTGACTGCTTTGGTCAAGGAGGCTTCACCTAAATCTTCAGAACACCAGTGATATACAGGCCAGTTTGCGAACCAGTGAAAAGTATATTTCTACATAGAAGAGGCCTGTGTATGCGGGAGGGAACCATAGAATCACAGGACTGGAAGGGACCTTGAGAGGCCATCTAGTCCAGTTCCCTGCACTCATAGCAGGACTAAGTATTATCTAGACCATCCCTGACAGGTGTTTGTCTAATCTGCTCTTAAAAACCTCCAATGCCAGAGATTCCACAACCCCCACTAGGAAATTTATTCCAGTGCTTAACCACCCTGACAGTCAGAAAGTTTTTTCTAATGTCCAAATGGGGAAGAAGGAGAGAAGAGGGTTGGATAGGATGCCTGATGTTCCCTGACAACCGTTCTAGCTGATTAGAGATAGGTGTTGATGGGGCACAAGGCCACCATCCAGTCTGTCTCAGCCAGAAGCCTGGTACTCACATCCTCACTCAATGTAGGGCCTCACATCAAGGGGGCAGAGGGAGGGGAGAAGAAGGGAATCCGAATAATGACTGGACCACATAAAAGCAAGCATGATTTATGTGAATCTTTAGAGCAAAAAAAAAATATTTTTTTTTGTCCTCAGTGTAGTTTCCTAACTATGTGATTAAGTTTTCAATTCTGGCTCACCAAAGCAAGCCATAATCTGAACAGTACCATGCAGTAATCTGTTTACATATTTGTGCAACGTTTTTGCTGAAATGTATGTTCATCCAGCCACCATCTTAAAAGAGCTGCTACTAATATAGACAGCTTTATACTGTAATATGACTCATGTATAGTTAAAGTAAGACCCCTGTGTGGCAGGCAGCCATTATTTAAGAGAGAGAGTGAGGTCCTTTACCATTTCCAGCAGTGTTGGACGACGTTTGGGCAGTACAGGGAGCGACTTCTTCCTCCGTCTGTTAGAACCTCTGCAATGCCCTGTGTTTGTATTTGAGCTCACCAACGTTGCACTTGTAAATTCTGCACGTTCCTTGCGGTTTATGCTATTTGGACTTTGAGGGATATTTGAAGCCTGAGGAATATTTTGGAGGATAGTCTGATTTTCCTTAAGAGCTTTTGCTACAATCTTGGCAGGAACTTCTAAAAAAAGAAAGAACAAAACTGTAAACTCTCAAAGTCCTAAATAACAATCACATATCTCCATACTGACAGCTCACCTAGTTACTACTACTGGTACTAGCATGTCCTGTTTTAATGATAATGGAGTTCTACAGAGGAGGGGATCTTATCACCATTCCCATAAGAGAAAACAAGCACACAGAAGTTAAGTGATTTGCCCAATATCAGAGAGCCAGTAGAGAGAGTCTGGATCAGAACTCAGGTCTCTGTCTTGCAATCAGTCCCATGTTCCATACATCAGAGCACACTGCTTTCACATTATAACCCAGTTTGCAGTGAAATACATGGACAAGAAGGATGGCTCCGTGGTTAGGTGCTAGCCTGTGACTTGCAAGATCCAAATTCAATTCCCTGCTCTGCCACAGACTTCCTCTATGACCTTGGGCAAGTCACTTAGGGCTAGTCTACACTTACCCGGTAGTTCGACGGCTGCGGATCGAAGTTCCGAGTTCGATTTATCGCGTCTGGTCTGGACGCGATAAATCGAACCAGGAAGTGATCCCCGTCGACTGCGGTACTCCAGCTCAGCGAGAGGAGTACCGCGAAGTCGACGGGGAGCCTGCCTGCCGCGTGTGGACCGCGTCTGAACCGCGGTAAGTTCGAAGTAAGGTATGTCGAATTCAGCTACGTTATTCACGTAGCTGAATTTGCGTACCTTACTTCGATTTGGGGGGTAAGTGTGGACCAGCCCTCAGTCTCTGTTTCTCAGTTCCCGGTATGTAAAATGGGTGGTAATAGCACTTACCTCCCTAGCCGGGGTGTTGTGAGGATAACTACATTAAAGATTGTGACATGCTCAGATATTACTGTAATGGTGACCACGGAAGGAATGAGCTCTGCATTAAATCAGAATGTGCACTCAGTCTCCAAGCACTACAAGAATCTCTAGTGGTAGCACACTTATGTAGAAAGTACTAGAAGCTTGGCTATTAGCTCACAGGGTGAGTGACAGCACATTCCTGGCCCTCTTCACCAAACACAATTTTAGGGTAAGGATTTTTTTTCACTCACATACATTTCTCCAAAAGTTATACATTCTCTTTTTGGATAGGATGTATCCCCACCTTTATCTCAGAACAAGATGGTAGGACAGGGCACGTAACACAGGGGGAAAGAAACAAAACAAGAAAAACAACACTGTGAACCTGCCACCCTCTGAGGAAACTCTGGAATGTAGTATAAAAAAAGAGAATGATTATTAATAGACAGGCTATGAACTAGATAAATCAGAGGTCTGATCTTGTAGGCAATTCTAATGTTCTACACTCAGTGAATCCTGGGTATACAAATGGTACATTGTGGTTGCTACTGCAATATAAATAATGAGTGGTCTCTCCTCCAGGGAGCAACAGTTGCTCTTAGAGTAGCCTCAGTGCAATCTGCTGGGTTTTCCCATCTTTCCATTCATCCCATGTTACCTTTTTCATCCTCCATTTGTGTCTGTGTTCGTATGACGTACACTGAACGCTGCAAGCATAACAGCAGAAAACCATCCCCCTCGAGATACAAAACATTCTACCTTTAACACACATGTCCCTCACTGCCTAACAAGCTAGAGTGGCAGATCCAAGGCTGCTCTCAATTACTCCACCAGCAACCAGAGGTGCCAGGAACCAGGATGTTTTCCCACTCATGAATATCCTGGAAGTAGAGCCAGTAAATATTGTGTTTGTGTCTTTGGTTAGATCTAAGAATGTAAGTCTCCGAATATAAAAAGCTGCAAATTTACATATTCATAAATGAGGACAAAACTATGGGAAGAGGGATGAAAGGAGGGGGACAGAAAGGCGGGAGAGGCAAGGTGCCCATACTGCATGCCACCTTCCTTCTCAGATTGATTTTTCTACGGAGACAAAGTGTCTTTTCTGGTACACTTTGAAAGCTTTTGCTGTTCATAAGACAGAAAAAAGCTAGTTAGACCCCAACTCACCCTCTGGCTCGCTCTCGCTATCTGATGTGCTGCCATAGTTGGTCACCAGTGAACTCAGGGCAGAGGTTACCTGCTTTGGAATGACAGTCAATCCCAACTTTCCATCCTCTGCAGTTGCTCCATCCTTGTCCGACTCTGCAAAGAGAGTACCAAGACCTTTCAATGCTCCTATATGTTGACAGCCAGCTTTGTCACTAGACCTTCTCCTAGAGAATATGCATCTGACACTGGACAAGGTTATTCAACACCATTGCTTGATAAAATGCTTGCTACTTTCTTTCCATTAACATTCAGGGGCAGGAGTTGTCTAAACACCGATTTATAGCCCTGACAAAGACTGTAGGGGAAAAAGCAGTTTGATTTCTCTGAACAAGGACTTGGGCTTTTGGCTCCATCTTCATATAGTAAATTTAATTACAGTCTTTGCTATTAATTGCAAATAGCAGAAAGGGAGAAACTTGTTTAGATTTCCCGGATGTAGTCGGGTGATAAATATGTGCAGAAATTAATCTTTTACAGGGGGAGAATTATTTACATTTAAAATTAGAATTTCCAAGAGGAAGAAATTTTGAGATCCCATTGTGAAATCACTTTAAGGGACATTCAAATCAAGCTTATAAGACTACGGCAATGAGATCTCAGAGAACTTGATTACTTAAAAATATGTATTTAGCGCCATCTGTATGCATGAGTTTATAATCCAAGTTGTTCACGATAACACAGAATGCCAGGGAGCTAAGATACAGGATAAATGGACCAATGACTTATGAATAGCTGCTAGTGGGCAAAAGGGAAAAATCTACAAAAAGCAAACCAAAGTAAACAATTAAAATCACAGATAGATTTAATGGGATGCAAAGCTATATGTACCAAGACACACCATTTCCTTTGGAGGCATCACAGATATACTCAAATGCTGGCATTTAACCAGAAGGCTAATACATGTCAGTTCTTTTGCATGGAACCTACATGGAAATTTTGGGGGAAAAAACATGCAAAACCCCCTATTAGTAACATTATTAGAAAGGTGTCTGTTAAAAGTTTTTGTGGAAGCCTGGTTCAATTACAAGAATTAAAGAAACACTACCTGAAATCAGGATTTTGTAACAATTGTATTGCCTATCTATTAACCCCATATTAGATTATTAAACATGAAAATTAAAAAATACAATTTGTCACTAGTTTTGTTTCACTTTTTACATTTCACTCACCTTAAGACAATGAAGTCAGTTTCACTTTTAGGTTCTCAGAACAGCAGAATTTGGTTTCAAGGATAAAGGGACTTTCATTTTTTTTTTAAAGCAATTTTTTTTGGTGGAAACATTTCTACTCCTTTGTTTTTTAATCAAAGTTTGTTTTTACAATAGTTAATTCTGGACCAAATTTAAGTTAACACTGTCCCTTTAATCTATTTATTGTAGAACACGTAATACTGTACACAAACTTCTCCTTGGCAGGGTTTCCTAATCGCTGACCAGGAGGAAAAAGTTTCAGGTTTCTTCTATCAACATTTTATGTTCTTAGCAGGAATTTCCATTCAAAAGGAAATTCTAATGAAAATCTGGGTACAAGGGTCTTCAGTGAAGCTGGCAGCAACAAATCTATGACCTACTAACCTTTGAACTGCCTTGGCCGTAGTGCAAGAAAGTCCTAACAATGTTTTAAGTGGCAGATAGAAGAGTTGTCAAGTATGACAGAGCACTTATCAATGGCATCTTCCAAACCAAGTATAAAGTCTTTGAAAAGACAAGCTCTTTCCAAGTCGCCAGCTCTCCTAAAAAGCTGTTACCTACGTAACATTAATTCCCCCTAAAATAAAAGATTTCTCCAAGCTCCTTCCCTCATCTTACCAGCATCACTATTTGCCAGAATGCCAAGTGGATCCACATCCTTCCTATAGGTCGGTGCATCTGAAACAGATTGTTTTTCAGGTTCCTTAACAAACGTATGATTTTCTGGTCCACCAGCTGAATTCTGAGCTTTCAACGGAGATGCATCATCTCCATCAGCTTTCTTAAACTTCTTCCAGAACTGACGCTTCTGCTTCTTCTTCTGTCTTCCTTGCCACCCAGAAGTCTCTTCATCTTGTGGAGCTTTCCACATTCCCTTCATTTTGCTAGAGGAAAGAAAATGTAAAATTCTTAAACAAATACCACCACACAAAATAAATGAAACTAATCAAGGTAAACACCCCCCCCCCCCCCCCGCAACAAAATTAAAACCCTGTGCCCTATAGCAGTCAAGAGATTAGAGGAATATTTATCCTTCAATACAACATTTTTCAGCTCTCCCTGTCTTACGTTGCTCTGCCCTGCTTCAATACTTTAATCTGCCAGTTTCAGCATATTAGTAGCCAAATGTAGTTTACTAGAACACCCATCTACAAGTGCTTTATTTGGGGTTAATAAGTCTCATTTGGCTATTGGCACAATGAACTGAGACATGACAGAAGGAAGAGGAAGCTATGCCAGACACAAACATGAAAAAAAAAAAAAAAAACTACAAAGAAAGCGAGACAGAGAAATGGAGAGACACACACGATCATGGGGTGGGACAAGGTATGACCTTGGTGAGAGAAGAACAAAACTAGGCAAGCTTCTTAATCCCCAACACAGTGGTTGAAACAGAGTCCTAGATTTTTCGCTTCACATTACAAAGTCAACATTCTCTTCATTCAGAGAAATAAGGCCATTCAAAGGCAGAAAAACAGAAAGGAAAGTATCTCTCATCAGCATATGCCTATTATTGAAGTCACCTTAGTTTTAGCATACACTGCTACAGCACTTTGCTGAATACTGAAGCCTCAGACACATCAGACCAACCTATCACTCCAATTGCAATGACTGCTTACACATGTGGGTAGGGGAGGGGAAAGGGTGCAGAGGTAGAAAAAGGTAGAATGGACTGCTAGTGAGGGAAGGGGAAAACAATTTTCCTCCTTTAGAGCAGGATATTTCAAGTTATATCAGGGAAACATAGAACTGTGTTTTTAATAAAAGTAAATTAAAGATAGAGCTATAGTATGCCAATTCTACAAATCACAAATAAGCCTCCAATCTACATATTTGAGATTATGGCGAAATGCTGGAGATGTGTTTAGACCACGGTTACAGTGAGAAGAGCACCTATAAAAATGTTAATCCATGCCTGCTGAGAATGGGTCTTCTAAGTGATAATTTACTTAGCGTTTTGCCAAGAGCTTAATTGCACCTCCAGACTATTATATTAACACAAGAATTCCCATACCAGAGTGGATCAAATGGTTTATTTTATTCACTACCATCGCTCCAACAGTTGAATACACAGAGCACAGTAGAGGAACCTTTCTAATACCTGACAAATTTTGAAATACCATACTAAGGGCAAAAATTTCTCCCTAAAACCAGCTGATTAAAGCAATTTGAGTTCAATTCCAGCTGTGCCACATTCGTCCTTTGACCTTAGGCAAGTCATTTCACCTCTTTGCGCACCAGTCCCCCATCCACTAAATGGAGATAACACTTTCTCCCACACTTTGACTTTATTTAGACTGTAAACTCATTGGGGCAGGAACTGTCTCTTACTACGTGTTTGTATAGTGGCTAGCAGAATGGGGCCATGAACTCAGTTTGGGGTGTCTAGGCGCTCCTCTAACATAAATAGCAATACTTAACCAATGTTTCACAGGTTAAGGGAAGCTGTGATGCTGGAGGTGCTGTCTTTTGACCAAGACATAAAAGCAAGGCCCTGACCACTTGTGGTCACTAAAAACCCAGGGCACTTCTCAAGAATCAGAATTGGATGTCCCAGTCAAATTCCAATTTGGAAACTGCATTCTGCCCTCCTCTGCTGGTTCTATTAGCAAATGCATTCTTCACTTCCTGTTCAGAACTACAGCATAACTGTGCAGTATTAACCAGCTGCTACATTCCACCCTGCAGGTAGCTACATTTAAGTGACAGGTGAAGTGGTCCTTCTGTATCTTTAATCTACTCCATAGGGATGTTGAGAATTAACATTTGTAAAGTACTTCAGAGGGCCAGAATTCAAGGGTGGTATAGAAATATTAAATGCTTTTGAAAAATCTTACTTAGCTATTTGCCTCAATAGGAAAGTTTCCAGAGGGCAAGCTGAATTCTGTTCTGTCTCACACAACAGTAAATTTGCAAGATTAAGCACCAGTTCCAGATTTTTATTGTTGACATTCATACCAAAAATTACAGCTTTTTGGGCAGCAGATTGAGTTTATAGTACTAACAGTTAGGAAACAGGCTTTTTAAGAAAGCCAGGGTTATAGAGATCACTTAGTGAGAACAAACAGGAAACCGTTTACATCATATTTCTGATCACTCTTCTGACCAGAAGAAAGATTTAAGTATAATTGCTGAGTGACACCTAAGGGCTGCTGCGGAGTCACAGCTCACTAGTGAAGCCACATGCGTTAAAACCAAAATGATTAAATACCACTGATTGTGTTACTTTGACAAGCCAGATTCACTCTTAATTTTAGTTACTAAACAAGTAGGAGCGTCTCTTAATGTCTGCTTTCATGCATTCAATGCTTTAAATTCACAACTAGTACTGAGAATCAAGCACTTGTTGAAGTGCCCCTGCAACTGCAAACCCCACCTCCCCATGCAAGGAGAATCCCATCTTATTTCTTTAAAAGCAGGGGGCTTTCCTATGGGCCAGAAGAGACGAGTAAAGGCAATCTGAGATGCTACCAGAGATATAAGTGACAGGAGTGGCTTCTGAAGCTTTGTCTACATCAGGGGTAGGCAACCTCTGGCACGCGTGCCAAAGGCAGCACGCGAGCTGATTTTCAGTGGCACTCACACTGCCCAGGTCCTGGCCACCGGTCTGGGGGGGCTCTGCATTTTAATTTAATTTTAAATGAAGCTTCTTAAACATTTTAAAAAATGTATTTACTTTCATACAACAGTTTAGTTATATATTACAGACTTCTAGAAAGAGACCTTCTAAAAACGTTAAAATGTATTACTGGCACACGAAAACTTAAATCAGAGTGAATAAATGAAGACTCGGCACACTTCTGAAAGGTTGCCGACCCTGGTCTACATTAAGAATATTTGCAACAGTCGACATTACCAAATTAGGTTACATTGGTATAAATCCACTTAGCATTTGTGCAGCCCATCTATCTGAGGGATTTGCACGGGCATAACCAAATCAATGTAGTTACACTGGTGCAAGATTTTTTAAGTGTAGACAACTTCAAGGCCCAAGCCCACTTTCCCACAGCAGAAAGAAAGGTCCACAAAGAGGCAGGAAGGAGTCTGACATAACAAGCTGGGAACATTCTTGCTGCCCCCACTCAGATCCTCTGGTCCACTAAACCAGACCCTGGAGGTTTGGGAGATTATAACACCTTTAAAAAATATCCCTCCCTACAGCAGTATTCAAGTAAAGCCACTGATGAAGCTCAACATGAGGCAGACAGTATGCAAAAAGGTGGGGTGGGGGGGAGGAAAAGAGCAGAGGCCACACATATGGAGGTATGGAGGGGGGAAAAAATAGATCAGAGTACATGACGGGAGTGAACAAATAAAATCCAAGAGGAACAAAAAAAGAGCCCCAGAGGAGAAATCAAGATGAGGCAGGGTGGAAGAGATGAAAATAAGAGTATTGAAGGTATTTTCAGCTACCAAAGCAGTTTACAGTGACAATTAGATAGCTTATAAACTCAGACATATAATTCCTTCTTAAGTTTGTTATTATTGCTCTGACCCCACCATTTGAAAAAAATGAAGGGGAGTGGTGGAGGGAGGGGGAGAGAAATATAATCTAGAATCATAAACCAACTCACTTTTTTTTTTTGTTTTTTCACCCTCTTTTTTGCAAGGGGGGAGTGAATTAGACCGGTCAGATTCAGGCAGGAGGCAAAGTCACACAATGCAACTTCTCTTTCAAAGACTCAGCATCTATTACTTTAGCCTAATGGCTATTCTGCAATTTGGTTTTCTTAAACAAGCCAGAGAGTGGAACTCTGCGAGCACATCAAAGTTGCAAACGTATTGTTTCAACCAGATCAGACTCACTACAATCCACTGTAGAATACTGTGAACAACGTATTAAATTTGTAACATGTTGGTGGGTTAAATGAAGGATACAAGTCCACTCAGTTTATATAAGTGTACAGTGAAAGTTACAAGTATTTGCACAATAGGTAAAAAGAATCAAAGATAGTATTTTTGGACTAACTACTAGAGTCAACAAAATTGTCAGAAAAAGCTTACCCAAACTGTGTAGTTGTCAGCACTTCTCCTCTCTCCTCTTTTTCTATCTGTAATGCTTTCTTCTTTTCAATGTTTGCCAACGTAGGAAAGTTTCTAGAGCCAATAAATATATATGATTTTAAAATGTTTTACACACCCCTGCTCTAACCCACATTTGCATTATGAACAGCACAGGAAAGATTTAGTTGCACACACAAAAAAATGAAATATTAAAATCAAATTGTTTCCTCCTGAAGCAGGGATTGGTAAGAAAAATACATATACCTCTACTCCTACATATGTAGGTGCAGATGGACCTTGAAGTGCAGAAGCTTTTTACACACACGCCCTCTATGATAGCATAGGATTATGCCCTACAATTTTTATTTTAAGTGTTTCATCCAATCTAGTTTTAACTGTCTTAAAGGTACAATATATGTTTAGCAAGATAGTCTCATCCTCCATGTGAAAGAGTTTCTGCTTATCAGTCTCATTGACGTTGGGTTTTGAGATGAAATAAAAAACAAAAGTGTATCACAAAAACAGTCTCTGGATGCATATTCAGCCACAACACTTTCAGTATCTAGATGTCATTGCTCTGTCAAGCACTTTGAGACAGCAAAAGGTTATACACAGTAATCTAATTCTATTCTGTTCTTTAGGAGAGTAATTCAGGTCATTAACATTTTATAAGTCTATTAAGATGGACGAGTGAGAAGCCTAGAACAGCTATACATATATATTATCAAAAACAGTCTTCAGACCTAAATATTTAGTCTTGTCACACTCAACTTCCTTTTATTTTATAACAGCAGAAGTTAAGTGCTAAAAAGTCACTGATGCAAGACATGCTGAAGGACAAGGATGGAAAAAGCAGAAGTGGTTTTTGAAACACCTGTCTTGAACAGAAACTCTGGTATTAGGAGGTTTTCACAGATCACGGTTAGATTCATTTTTTCATAGATTCCAAGGCCAAAAGGGACCACTGTGATCATCTAGTCTAATTTCCTCTATAACACAGGCCATAGAACTCCCCCAAATAATCCCTCTTTGAACTAGAAACTTTCTTTCAGAGAAGCATCGAGTCGTGATTTAAAAGTTGCCAGTGATGGAGAATCCACCAAAATCCTTGGTAAGTTGTTCCAGTGTTAATTACCCTCACTCAAGTACACCTTATTGTCAGTCTGAATTTGTCTAGCTTCAACTGCCAGCCATTGGACCTTGTTATACCTTTGCTAGATTGATGAGCCATTCAAAACACATTCACTGTGCCATTTATTTTATTATGAAGAGATGATTTCTAAAAAATCTTTCAAAGTATTGACTGGTAATAGGATATGAAGCCTGTTACCTTCAGGTCACCAGTTCAAGTGCAGCCTAGATTGCTAGTCAGCAGAAGTCACAATATGATGGCTATTCAGTAGCCTATATGCAAAGTAGGCAACATCAGTCCAGACCCTAGTGGGAAGGTGCCCACATTTCAAAAACTACAGTCACAATTAGCTTCTTTGTTGGCAGAGAGATCAAGAAATGAAAAAGCATAGATAACTACACGCTTACGGAGACAATCTTTCCACGTCAGGGCTGGGGCACATTTCCGGGAAAGCTTAAACTTTTGCACATGCCATACAGATTCTGAAAACTTCAGTGCCCAAGCTTGTCCACAAAGTACTCAAACTACAGAAAAACAAATCTTTCTGGCAGAGATCTTAAGAACATGAGAACGGCCATACTGAGTCAAACCAATGGTCCATCTAGCCCAACACTGTGTCTTCCAAAAGTGGCTGGTGCCAGATGCTTCAGAGGGAGTGAACAGAACAGGACAATTTATTGAGTAATCCATCCCCTATCATCCAGTCACAGCTTCTAGCAGTCAAAGGTGTAGGGATATCCAGAGCATGGGGTTGTGTCCCTGACCATCTTGGCTAATAGTCCCTGGTGAACCTATCATCTGTAAACTTACCTAATTCTTTTTTTAACCCAGTTATACTTTTGTCCTTTACAACATCCCCTGCAACAAATTCCACAGGTTGATTGTGCGCTGGGTGAAGAAAAACTTCCTTTTGTTTGTTTTAAACCTGCTGCCTATTCATTTCATTGGGTAATGTCTGGTTCTTGTGTTATGTGATGGGATAAATAACACTTTCCTATTCACTTTCTCCTCACCATTCATGATTTTATAGACCTCTATCATATCCCCCCCTTTAGTCTGTTTTAGCAGCTGAACAGCCCCAGTCTTTTCAATCTCTCCTCACATGTTCAATACCCATAATAATTTTTGTTGCCCTTCTTTGTATTTTTTCCAATTCTAATATATTGTTTTTTTGAGATGAGTAGACCAGAACTGCATTCAGTATTCAAAGTGTGAGCATACCATGGATTTATATAGTGGCATTATATTTTCTGTCTTATTTTCTATCCCTTTCCTAACGGTTCCTAACACTGTTAGCTTTTTTGACTGCTACTGCACATTGAGCAGATTTTTCAGAGCACTAACTCACTCCAAGATCTCTCTTGAGTGGTAACAGCTAATTTAGACCCCATCATTTTGTATGTATAGTTGGGATAATGTTTTCCAATGTGCATTACTTTGCATTTATCAATATTGAATTTCATCTGTCATTTTGTTGCCCTGTCACCCAGTTTTGTGAAATCCCTCTAACTCCTTACTATCAGCTTTGGACTTAACTATCTTGCATAATTTTGTATCATCTGCAAACATAGCCACCTCACTGTTTACCCCCTTTTCCAGATCATTTATGAATATGTTGAACAGAACTGGTCCCAATACAGATCCTTGGAGGACCCCACTATTTACCCCTCTTCAGTGTGAAAACTGACCATGTATTCTTACCCTTTGTTTCCTATCTTTTAACCAGTTAATGATCCATGAGAGGACCTTTCCTCTTATCCCATGACTCCTTACTTTGCTTACGAGCCTTTGGTGTGAAACCTTGTGAAAAGCTTTCAGAAAAATCGAAGTATACTATATCCACTGGATCACCCTTGTCCACATGTTTGTTGACACCCTCAAAAAATTCTAATGAATTGGTGAGGCATGATTTCCCATTATAAAAGCCATGTTGACTCTTCACCAACATATTGTGTTCATCTGTGTGTCTGATAAATGTGTTTTTTCCTATAGTTTCATCCAATTTGCCTGGTACTGAAGGTAGGCTTACCAGCCTGTAATTGCCAGGATTGCCTATGGAGCCTTTAAAAAAAAAAAAAAAAAAAAAATCTGGTGTTACCTTAGCTATCCACCAGTCATCTGGTACAGAGGCTAATTTAAGCGATAGGTTACATATCATACTTAGTAGTGCTGCAATTTCATATCTTAGTTCCATTAGAACTCTTGGGTAAATACACTCAGGTCCTGGTGATGTATTACTGTTTAAATTTATCAATTTGTTCGAAAACCTCCTCTGACAACGCCTCAATTTGGGTCAGTTCTTCAGATTTTTCACCTAAAAAGAATCTTGTAAAGAAGTTCAAGTTAAGGAAGACTGCTTCCTGTATAAGCATAAATGCCCTATCAAGTCAAGAAAAAGGTGGTTGGGGAGGGGGGCGGGGAGAAACACTCCTCTAAGCAGAGAAAGTATCTGCACTATGGAGGCATCTCTTCTCTTTTCCCAAGATGAACTTGTTTTTGATTTACAGACTGTTAACATTTCTCAGGCATATGTCCAAAAATTTGGACAAAAAACAAAACAGTTTTTGCCTCTTTTTCAAAGGGTAGTAGGACAAGGGCATTCTCCCACCCAACTAATCAACCAGTCAAAGAGAGAGACTCAAAAAACAAGGAAGGGCTTTAAAAAGGTCAGGTACAGGCTCTGTAAAAGCAGTGGAGAAAAAGCAAATTCCAGTATCTAAGCGCCTAAAAATACCCTGTCCATCACTTGGAAAAGAACTAGTCTCGGTAGATAGATTTAAATCAAAGCAATTGAAATCACTGATTTTAATCATTATTTAAATCTGCAAGCAGGAAGCCTTGATTTAAATAATTGATTTTAATCTTGTTTTGCATTTGTACTTTTTACCTATTTTCCTAAAGATGGGCTGATCCTCATTGGTTGGTAAGCATTAAAACATACTGATTGCAACTATACCGCTACCTCGATATAACACGAATTCGGATACAACGCGGTAAAGCAGTGCTCCGGGGGGGGCGGGGGGCTGCGCACTCCGGTGGATCAAAGCAAGTTCAATATAATGTGGTTTCACCTATAATGCGGTAAGATTTTTTGGCTCCCGAGGACAGCGTTATATTGAGGTAGAGGTGTATATATAGTCTTTACACTAAATTTGGTGCTTTTTACTAACAAGGAGGAAACACCATACCTACATACATTTTTGAAGCAATTATGAAGCTTACGGACATTTGTTCAGATTCTTAATTTTTTCCTTTTACATTATGTAGAAAATGGCGAATGATCCATTTCTTACTTCTTAGATTAATTTTTACTTGTGATTGTAAATTTAAATCCAATTGAAAAAACCCCACAAAAACAGCATTTTAAAATAGTTTAATGAAAAACAATCTTAAATGTGCTGGATTCATAAAAAAAATAATGAAAACTTGTTTTGCATTTAGAATTAACTGATTAAACAAAATAACTGTAGTTAGTGAATTTAACTATTGTTTCTGGTCAATAGGTCCTTCAAGGTTTCAAAACTAGCAGATCTCAGCCTCTCACACATCATTTTCATTCATAGACTGGAAAAAGGAAACAAGCTTCCCTGCTTTTTCAACTCCCAATTAGTTTCTTAACTTTGAAAGAACTAATCATTAAACTGAACTAGTTGAATAAACTAAAGAAAATATTCTCTCTGCACCTGCAGAAGTGACTATTGCTGTCAAAAGCTGGTTTAGCCCTTTAACAAACCCTGGGTACTGTTTAGCCAGTGATTTCCATACGTTCAGTGCTTTGGCTTTCTTTAAAACTTTAACAGCAAACACACACTGCTTAATAGTACTTTTTAAAATTATTTAAATAAAATTAATAGATTAGCTTAGGCCTTTACATAGGCTGTCAATTTTAAATAGATTTTTTTTTTTTTTAATTGAAGTATTTAATTAAAACAAAATCAATGGTCTCAAGTTGCAGTGGGGGAGGCCTCGGTCTAGATTGGATATTAGGAAAAACTATTTCACTAGGAGGGTGGTGAAGCACTGGAATGGGTTACCTAGGGAGGTGGTGGAATCTCCATCCTTAGAGGTTTTGAAGGCCCCGTGGGGCTTGACAAAGCCCTGGCTGGGATCATTTAGTTGGGGTTGGTCCTGCTTTGAGCAAGGGGTTGGACTAGATGAACTCCTGAGATCCCTTCCAACCCTAATCTTCCATGATTCTAACATGTGCTAGCAGGTTAGCAAGTTGTAGCATGCCGTACACCCCCCGTACTTCAACCTGTTAACACATTAAAAATATTAATTGCCTCATCTTTGCTAGACTTTTATCATGTTAGCAAACAGGGGATAAGAAAACACTTCTTGTCCTGGTGTGGCTGCACCAGCAGAGAGGAAACAGGACCACTCTAACAGCAGAGTTTACTTTAGGTAAAAGACCCAGACAAACTAACGAACTTTTGGTCAGCATTAATACTCATTCATGGAGCACCCAAGTGTGCACCACAAAGAAATGTGGAAGACAGTCCCTAACCTGAACAGCTAGAAACATGACAAAATGGGCTGGGAGAAAAAGTGGAGCAAGGGAAAACAAACAAGATCAGAAGGAGATGATCAGCCAATGCACATTCTACTATACCTAGGCCTGAAGTCCAACTGAAAGGGAAATGTAAGAATTTTAGATTACTCCAGAGTTGCTTTGCTATAACCTTCACAATCTTTCCCCAAGAAGAGATGGCTAGAGAAAGGATAGTTCGATTCCTTATGAACCAATGGAATACACAGGTTTCATTATGAAGGAGTACTTCCCATATTACTCTAGAGGGAAATTGTGCCCAAAAAAATAAAAATTCTCCACACAGTATTTTAAAATTCTGCAAATTTTATTTGTCAATAAATAAATGTGTAGGCTCCAGCATGGCAGTGGGGAGCCCAAGCTGCTCGCTGCACAGAGGTGGGAGATCACCCTGCAGCCCTTGCTCCCAGGACAGGGATTTGGCGGTGAGGCTGCACCCGACCCTGATGCAGCACAAGGGACAGGCCTGACCCCCTCCGTGCCAGACGCACCAGGTGTGCGCAGGCAGACTCAGCCCAGCAGGATCCAAGTGTGGAGGGACTTAGTGTGGGGCAAGAGGGTTCTGTGTGGGGCAATCTGGGTGCAGGCGACTCAGTGGGGGGAGTCCAAGGTGTGGGGGAAATAAGGAAGCACAGGGGTTCATTGGGGGGTTCTTGGTGCAGGGGCAATGGGACGCTGCAGGGGGATGGTTGGAGCTCAGCGAGGGGATCTGGGTGTGGGAGGATGGGGCTCAGTGGGGTGGAGGGGGGTGAGGCTCATGGGGGGGGGGGGTTTCAATGGGCCTGCTTAATGGGGGAGCCCCAATTGCTGCGAGGGGATGCCAGGCTTCTGCTTCCCCTCCCCATTCCCCTATCCCATTCTCTTCCCCACTGCCTCCTCCTCATTCCCTCCCCCTTCCTCTCCCCACTGTCCCCTGCCCCGTCCTATCCCACCCCACCACCCCCTTCCCCCATTTCCTTGCCCTGCTCCACCAGGACCACTCATCGTTGTACAGAAAACAAGATGGCTCCCAGCACACAGAAGGGGAGCTCAAACACCACTACGACCCAGGAGACAGCATCCAGCTGCAGAGTCAGCAGAACCAAACGGCACCCTCCTTCACCCAGGCAGCTCTGCGCTCGCAGAAATGGGGGGATGGCAGTGTGCCCCCCCCACGCTTCACCTGTTTGGGGGGGCAAGACTCCCCCATTTCCTCTCCCATACTAGGTGCATTGCCCTCCCCACTAAAATTCCCTTTGCTTCCCCTGTATTTTCTGCAGGGAAGCAAAGAAATCTGCAGGGGGATATGAATTCTGCACATGTGCAGTGGCGCAGAATTCCCCCAGGAGTACCATATCAAGAAAGCAAGATGAGAACAATGCACTCTGAGATAGTAAGGAAGGCAAACATATTCATGGTGAATAATTCTTATTACCCTGCCTCTCTCCCTGCACACAACTGCCAAAACAACAAGTCAAGAGACTTTTCCACATGCTGGAGGGAAATACACAAATGAGATTTACTAGCTTCATCAATAAAGTCGACATCAGAGCCCTCTATTGGCTGCCTGCGTTGCCTTTGAGCACAGAGGCCCCAAAAAGCACCTCACCACACCTGTCTAACTTTAGGTTTCTGAGGCTGAGGAGGGGCTTACCAGGCCCCAAGGCTACCCAAACAGCCTCAGGACTTTCAATGAAACAGCAAGTGCAAAGTCCACAGTCACCACCGCAATTAAAGTGACATTTCCTAGATTTAAAAAGTTCTGTTTGGGCAGGCTAAGAAGAGAGGAAAGTGTCCGTTTTCCTATTGCAGGTGGGTATGCGTCCTTGGTGTAGGTGCAGTCTCACTAACAGGTTTTAGTAGAACACACATTCTTGGAAGACGGAGCAACTAATATAAAAAAAATAAAATATTCTGATCCTACAAAGTAACTATTCATAGTTGAAAAAACCAGCAAGAGAAGAGGAATTAAAAAGATCCCTTAAGAGTCTTAGCACAGAAATGAACACAACTGTTGTCTATTTATGAACTCACCAATGATTACCTTAAAAAAAAATCCCTCCTGAGTAACCACAGGAACTTTCAGAAAGAAGAAAATTGTTTTTCTAATATCACAGACCCAGACTGCATAACAGCTCAGATTCCCTCTGGTGCTCCCTTTTCATTCCTGTGACTCAACAGCACAGCTTCAGTTCTAAATTGTTACTTTACTGGAGGCCCAATTACTGCTTCACAAAAGCTACCATTTTTCAGGTATTAATAGAGCATCCTCATTTTATAAAACGAGTATCAGAAGCCACCCAGGTAGTCATTTTGTTGCACCTATTTATTATAAATAAGATGCCCACACAGGCAATGAAAGCACTGAAATAAACCACAGAACTACATCACCTAGTGGACTTGTTTTAGAACAAGTTCCGAGTTACACAGCCTTATTATTCCTATTCATTATAGCTCAGCAACAAGCCCATTTCCAAGTATTTTTCTCAGGCAATTTTATACGAAGTTTCTACAGTAACTTACTTGCAATTTGACATTAAGAGTATCTGCACTCACATACTGAGTAGAAAAATTTGAGTCCTTACACAATTCAGGTATAAAATATTTCATCTGTAAAGGTTTACTTAGAATTAACTGTAGACACCTTTATAGTCAACTCAAATTCAACAAGGAAATCATACAGTTTTACTTTATAAAGAGTGAATAGTTTTTGCAGGGTACCTACAAATTTGCCAATGCCCTTACTCAATCCAGCTCATACTATTTTCCTCATCTGTTAGTGTCTAGTACAGAATGTTTATACACACATAAACCTAGAACTTTTCCAGTGACTAGGCAGCCAGCTAGAACATGCAAATTGAGGGCCGGGCAACAGGTGTTTGGCTTACCTGCATACCCCAACAGAGGGCTGTTTAGAAACATAGAAAGTGCCATACAAAATCAAACCTGAGGTCTATTTAGACCAGTATCCCATCTCCAGTGGCCAGCACCAGATGCTTCAGAGAAAGGTGTAAATAAGCACTAAGCAGTAGGCAGAGGTGTGATAATCTGCCCACACACACATTAGATCTCATCCTAATCTCTAATAGTAAGAGATTGTCTTAATCTCTAAAACAAGGCTTAATATCCCTTTCACAGAATTTATTAATTACTACTTCATGAAAAAAATTTATTTTAACTTGTTTTTTGAAAGGTAAAGCACAAGAGAAAAAAGTACAACCTTAATGCTGCAATAGCACCTATAAGCCAACCAGGTAAGGGCCCCATTATGCCTAGCATTGTACAAACATAGTGACAGTCCCTGCCTCAAATAGTTTACAATCTGAAAGACTAACTGTTACACTTCCATCTCCAACTTCAGAAGCCGGAAAAGAGAAGCCCTCATTCTAAGGGAATACAATAAAGTAATATCACTGCTATAACTATTTTTCTTTTTTTTTTTTTTTTTTTAAAAATACCACAGAAGATCTAAGGAGATCACCACACATTGAGCACACCACTGTAGTTTTCTCCCGAAACAGGACAAACTCAGCAGTCGCTACTTCAATGTACAGAAGACCTTAAAGTTGGTTCTCAGGATGACCAGTTTCAAAACCAAGGTGCAGACTAGTAAAGATCTACTGTATTATTTAGAACCATTAAATATTTACTTGGGCATTCTGTTAGTCATGCTCCAGTCATCAGCAAGATAGAACCTTGTAAATTAACTTCCTGTTCTTTTACTGAAAATTAAACAGTCTTTAATTTCTGAACCCATGTAGAGGTACTTAGTCTGATGTACAAAATGCATCTCAGGTGCTACAAGTATTTTGTAATGAAATCCTAAACAAAAAAAAACCGAACAGCATTTTTAAGTGTAGACCAAACAGTAGCCATGTCTTCATGTCTGAACAGCTTAAAATCCATTACATAAATCAGTGGTTCCCAAACTGGGGTTCGTGAACCCCTGGGGGTTCGCAAAATGTTACAGGGGGTTCTCGGGAAAAAATTCCCTAATGGCGGACAGAGCTGTCCCTAGGGACCCTGGGCAGCACAGCCCGGAGCCGCTGGACTTCCAAGAGCTAAGCAGATCAAAGCAAGCAGATCTATCACACTGAGGAGATTGAAACTTCAAGACTCCTTATAAGAAATGGAAAGGGAGGTGGATATTTTTTGCTGTTTTTAAAATGAAATAGGCAGCTAGTATTGTTTTTAAAATTATTATGAAGAACAAGTTTAAGCTTTGTTGTAATGTGCGTTGTTTGCCTGGACTGCTCAAGACCTGAATGCTTGTGTAGGAGGAACTCTTTGAGTTGGCTTCTTAAATACCTTCATGTTGTTTCACATCTGATACTCCTTGATGAAACATAGGAGCCTTGTCTTATAACAGGCTGATTCACATTGATACAAGCTATAAAAGTGATAACTTGGAAGAGCGTTGCCGTTTTCATAATGTAATAAAAATACTGTAATGATAAATAATAATAATAAATACTGTGCAATAAGCATGTCATAACAACAAATTTTATATTTCCAAGATCACTGCTTTTATAATTTATACTCAGGTAAAGGAGAAAACCTGGAAATATTCATTTTTAGGAGGGGGTTCGCGAGACCTGACATTTTAGTGAAAGGGGTTCCCAGGTTGTTGAAGTTTGGGAACCACTGACATAAATGAATGTTTCAATGTACTTCTTACTATAGGTGTTAACACTTCGTGTTTTGCTATCTGACCTTCCCAAGGGCAATGTTAGAGAAGATGAAGTATGACTACAAACAAAACGGGAGTCTTGCTGTACAAGCAAACTGATCTGACATCAGCACAAGTTGGAAATTTGCCCACAGATATTCCCCAAAAAGGAGACTTTTTGTATCCAAGTGATGAAAGGAGTTGCATGTGAAAAATCCACTATTAATTTTCAACTACCCTAAAATACTAGATTTTTATTTGGAGCTATCCTAGTGCCACAAAAATTAGTCATGGGTTACAGATATCATAGATTAGATTTAAAGATATTTTTATTTAATGAACTCTGCAACACTTATTGTATTTACATAATGGGGGGAGGAGGGAGTTCTAGAAACTTTGCTGAAAAAGAAAGCTAGTTTGCTATGACACCAAATTCCAGGTAACATGAAAGTGGGCCAAGAAATTCCTTTTGAATTGCTTTAGGATAAAGAGGAAGCTTTGGTACCTACAGCAGCTAATAGTCACTGAAGTTATCAGACAGAAGTCAAGCTTGTTTTTTCCCCCATTAACTGTTACTCCTGGGGGAATTCTGCGCATCCGCATCTGTCTCGCATATTGTATTTTCATGCGCAAAAAACATTTGCCTAAGCAGTGCTGCAGTTCCACCTTTTGCCCACCAGAGGCCGCTGTGGCACCAGAACAAGCAGCTGCATTCATGCCTCTGTTCTAGCATCACAGCAGCCTCTGGTGGGCAAAAGGTAGAACTGCAGCAATTAGGCAAAATGTTTTTTATGCAGGAAAATAAAAATTTCTATGCCCAGTGCTGCTGAATTCCCCCAGGAGTAAAGTCCATCACAGCATCCTGCCTGAGGAGTCGGGTTAGGACAGGGCAGAGCACACAGAGCTGCAGGGGGGTCACAGACTGGGGTTCAGAATGGCTAGTGGGGGGGGACAGACGGGCATGGGCTCGGGAGTTAGTGGGGTGACAGCGTTGAGCCTGAGGACGGAGACTGCAGAAACCCATGGGGATGAGGGATGCTGGGACAGGGGCGGGTGTGCCTGACTGAATAGGAGAGGCTTGAGGTCACCCCTAGCCTTTCAGAAACTCCAAAGCTTGCCAGCATGACTTCCCATCATCTTAGCTGCCAAAGTCTGTCAGGCCATAGCAATTTTTCTAGGAAAATCTCTCTTTGTAGCAGAGATACTCAATCCCCTTTGTCAGACAAACTTGTCACTGGGCCTCCCTCTCTCCCTGCCCCCTCCTTGCCACTGTTATGACTGAGACATGGTGGGAGAGGGAGGCTTGGAGGCGGTATCCTGACAAGTAGAGCTTGTAGATCTACCATAGAGAAGGGAAGATCTCCTCCATCTGGCAAACCTCTTTTGATTCACTAGGGGTGAGTCTCAAACTGATAGACCGTGGCAGGTTTGTTAAGAGAGAGTGTGCAGGCAATTCTTAGTCTGTCTCCAGAAGGAGAAATCAGAGAGCCATGTGGGAGAACAGAAGGCACAGGGTCAGAGCAGTGGGTTTCCGTGCACCTCCCAGCCAGCCTACCCACCAGTTCCCAGCCCAGTATCCCAATGCCCACTTTATCTCCCCAGTTCCATAGTACCTCTTTCATCCTACACCAAATCCACTGACCCATTCCTCACAGAAAGTCTGTTCATGCTTCCTTTCTTTTACTGCAGGGTTTTTATGTCAGTAAATCTGAATAAAAAAAAGTCCTCAGGTGTGAATATTACAGAGTAGGAAGTGGAGAAGCAGTTCTGGACACACAAGACGTTCTGTAGAACATGAAAGAGCTACAGTTACGTGCCAAGAGATGTCTTCCAGGGATTCTCTGGGGTATCTCCCATCCAAGCAATGGCCAGGCCTATTCTTATGCAATCTAGTAATATCATAGCCCATTGCAATATGACTGCAAGCTGGAGCCAGTTTTGTTTCTGAAGACATTACAAAGAGACGTCCAGTAATAAAACTCACCTCTCTAATCTAATGCTATAAAGCATTACCACTAATTTTCTCTCTCTGATATATATATAAATAATGAATAAAATAAAAGGTAGAGAGAGACATTACACACCTATATAAATATAAAAATGTTCATAACCCACAACTGCAGCCGGAGAAACAAAATCTAGAACATCTGTGACAACCTGAACCATTAATCTGGTGCAACCTGCTTATCTTTGAAAATTCAGTAGGATCAGGTCCAGACCAGTACAGTGTCCATTTTCAAATATCCAGCTGTTTTTCTTTCAGCTTATCTGTGAGTGTAGGCATTATCTCCATTTCACAGATGAGAAACTGGTCATTCGCATAAGTGCATTAACCACAGAATAAGCTTAATCAGTTTCATCTCTTATACCTTTTGATTTAAAGTGCTTTACACTATTACAAATGGGAAAAGGGTTTTGTAGTAGAAAGAGGTACCGAGCAGCACTCATCCTTGAATAAATGCTCTTTATGAACAGGGACATACACAAAGGGGGGGCAAGCAAGGGCACGCCCTCCTCGACCCACCCCCCCAAAAATCTCCACGTTTCCCTGCATCAGCCTGCAGCCAGCCGCCCTGCTGCTTCCTCCATCCCCAGGCTGCAGGGACACAGAGTGCTGCTGCCAGGGGGAGCCACTGTCTCCTCGCTGCTGGGCATCCCCACCAGAGGTGTCCTGCCAGAGGCATCCAGAGAAATGGCGGGGGTGGGGGAGGGAAGAGGGAAGGAGAGCACGTGAACCTTTCATTTGTGTGTTTAACGTGGCACTCCAAAAATGGTCAAATTTAAATTCCTGCGCGCGCCCCAGTTTATGAATTAGCAGAGCTTGCTGCATGATAATCAAGAGATACAGGTTAGAAAGAAAGTTAGGTACAAATTTAAAGTCTACAGAAATTACTTGTCAATTTTTGGAAGTCTGCACCCAATGAAGTGTACTATAGAGGTGGTGAGTACACCATTTTCAGATGTTCACATCTTCATTATTTCAGACCCAACTATTTCCAACTTCATCCAGCACACATTCCTCATTTCAGGAATCTAAGCTTTAAACATGACATGTACAAACAGTATGAGTTATCTAAAGACAAAATAATGCATCTTAAAGATTGAGGCATATATTTTTCTTGCTGGCGTAACTTGAGAGTTTGAATCTTTTTCCCCCCAAGCATTAAAAAAATTATTAAGTTAAGGGCTAGGAACCCCAAGGGAAAAGTGGATGGGAGTGATGAGAAGTTTTGGAATTGAAAGCCTCTTACAACTTAAACTATACAGTCTCTGAAGCTTACTCACCTTTTTCTTTCCTCTCTCCATTTAGCAATCTCCTCTGGAGTATCTAACTGTATTCTTTTAGCACCAGGAGCATGCATCTAGGGAGGACAAGTTTTCAGAAACATTACAAAATGTGACAGAATATTCCCTTTATGCAATTACACAAAATTCTGCAACTTTAAAAACCCAGGCATTGATGAAGTTGGGTGTAGCATTTAGAAAATGAGAAGACTAAAAATGATACATGGTGATTTTCATTTCTATTATGTTGTCTTTTACATGCTTTTCATGTTTAATATGGGATTGAGGGTCGGTTTTAAGGCTGAGACTGGAATTTGTCATTCTAGAGAAATATAAAAATGCATAAAGACAGCCAGAGGAGAAGCTAATAATCAATTCTACAATTTTCATGGACTCAATTTTTGAAGCAGTTTGGGGTACCTACATTCTTCCAGTGAATCTGAACCAACTTCTCATGTGCACTGAAACCGCAACCATCTTCTGCACACTGCAAGAGAAGAAAGAAAAAAAAAATATACTCCAACACTATTTGAATGGAATTATGCACACAAGAAGAGTCAAGATGTAGCCCACTTATTTTTAACTACATTGCATACCACTGCATATTAGATCACTTTCTTGAATGGTGAAACAAAATAACAACTGCCAACATAGTCTCAGTTACTCGCACAGAGCTCTGAAGATGTAAAAGGCTAAGTACCAGTACTACAGCATTAACAATTAAATTAAAAAAAAAAAAAAAAAAAAAGACATTCGGTTACTAAGTGGCCAAAGAATAAAACATTATGTTCACTATGTTTTACAATATTTATTCTCCACAGTACTCATTTATGATGACATCTTAGGATTCAGAATGCACTCAACAGTTTATAACAGTGAAGATCTTCCATCATTTCATGCAGGAATTGGAGCAGCTGGCATCCAAGAATTAGTCTTAGCCCATCATAGAGGACTTGCCAAAATTGTACACACACTGTAGTCATCCCTGTTCTAGGGCAGGAGACCGTCAGCATTTCAGATTGGATGCAAACAGCACAAGCACATTGTCAGCACCTCTTAGGTTTATGCTGTACCTATACCTATAGGTGGCCAAACAAGGCAAATCCCTCTAGCACTGTCATCCCCAAAGACTTCAGTAATTCACGCAAAATTGTATGACTTTCCACAAATCACGGATAATTTCAACTATTGATTACCAATTTTACATTTACCATTATGAATCAAATACATGACCAGCACCCCAACGCCTATAAGTACAGGGAGAACCTATGTACTCACTTAGGGCTTCCGTTTTACATCGTAATCAAAAAAGAACCCCCGCAACAACACACTGACTCCTTGCACCATAGGTGCTAACTTTTGGTTTTGCCGGTGGGTGCCCCATCCTGGCTCCGCCCCCTTCTCCAAGGCCCTGCCCCACTCCACCTCTTCCTGCCCCATCCCCTAGACCCCCCTGAACTCCTCCTTCTTGCCAACCCCCTCCCCAAATGCCTCCCACCTGCCTCTCACTCCTTTCTGCCCCCTCCTGCCTTAAGGGCGAAGTGCGTGTGCTGGAGGGGTGCTCTGCCAGTTTTGAGGGGAGGCTATTTTCAGCATATTTATACACTTTCATTCTAGTTATTGAAAGTGTGTCTATCATTGGTATCTCCCCTTCCTGATGTTTCCCAGTTCTTGCTCTCCACCTGTGTCCCTTTTCCCCATCTCTCTCTCTCTCTCTGCTCCCCACCTCCTAGTGGCTCTGTTTAGCGCCCGCTCCCACCCACGCACTCAAAGCAGCTCTGTCTCCCCCCAACCCCAACCTCTGCGGCCAGCCCAGAAACTGCCCGCCCTGAGACAGAGAGAAATTTAATTCAACAGCCCAGCATAGAAATGGCCCATTCATTTATCCTGCTGTGTGGCTGCTGTGTCGCTCCAGCTCCTCCCAGTCCCCAGGGCTGCAGCCCACCCCTGCTTTGAAGCTCGCTCCTGACTCCCTCACACACTCTGCAACTTTTGTGGGAGGGGAGCCCCTGGTGGGACCATGGCCAAAGGTGGGGGGAGGGGCGGGTTGCTTCCTCCACTGGGCTGCAGCAGCCCAGCATCCTGAAGCAAGACGAGCTCAGGTGTCCCAGGGTGAAGCAAGGCAGCGTCTCCTGACTTGAAGCTGATACAGGGGGGTGGATGCAACGGAAGGGATTCCCTGGGAGCTGCAGGGGGGGAAAATCAATCCTTCCTGACAAGGGGAGGAGGGGACGCTGATGCGGGGAGAGTGGGAGGGGAGAGAGAGATGAAGTTTATCTCTAGGAGGAAAAGCCCCTCAGGCAGGCTTGATCTGGGAGTGGGGGGACAGCTTTGAGCTGGGCAAGCATTATTTTGCCAGGCATGAGAGCAGGCACAAGGGCAAACTTTTCTTAAAGGAGCCATGCCCTTTGGTTTGTCCCCCTGCCCAGCACTAAGGGGGTCCGCAGCTGGTTTCTCCTGGCTGGAGGGAGGGGCACAGGTCCTGGGAGACACCAGGGTGGGCTGAGAATAGCTGGCTCAGTCCTCGAGAAACCCCCTGGCCCGTACTCCTCCCAGTAGCCCCCTGGAGCCAGCCGAGAAGCTGCCTGCCCGTCTCCCTCCATCCCCCTGCCGAGAGGCTGCCCACCCCATCTCCCCCACCCCTCCGCTGCTAGCCCAGAAGCTGCCGTGCCCTGGCTGCTTGTCCCCCCTAGTCCAGCTCCCTCTGCCCTGAACATTAAAAGGACTCACATCTGCCTGCAGTGGGAGGTGGGAGCCTGCTGGGAGCTTCACCAGCTGCAGGGGAAACAGCTGATTGGCGGGAAGTCCCCACCTAACAGCTGACTGGCCGCAGCCAGCCAAAGAGCTGATGAGGGCTACTGCGCATGCTAAATAGCTGATTGGCAGTTGCCAACAGCTGATCTCCCCGGTCGGTGCTAAGCACCCACTAATTTTTTTCCATGGGTGCTCCAGCCCCGGAGCACCCACGGAGTCGGCGCCTATGCCTTGCACTATTTGGAGTCAGTGAAGGAGATGACTCTAAAGAAAGTGCCACCTACCACCTCCTGTAGCAAATGATTTTCCATTGGTGATCTCCCATTCAAGCACTGACTGGGACCAAAACCTGCTTAGCTTATGAAATCACAGGCCAAAATGGTATGACTGTAAATTGTAAAAATAAGCTGCTTTATAAGACAAACTTTCCCGCACTTTTAAACTAACCTGTGTGTGCTGTGCAACATGTTCATCATACTTTTCTTGGTTTTTATAGCCACGATCACAAGTATCACAATAATGAGAGAAAACTGGTTCTTTTTTCCTTTTGTTCTGTTAAAAAGAGTGACATTTTTTGAAGAAATTAAGATAATAAGTTACACTTTATTTTAAATAGAAACCAATATGCTGCAACATGCTTATATGAAGACATTAAAATTATTTTAGTTGGTGTTTATAGTCAAAACATTTGATACATAATCTAGACCTGGGGTCGGCAACCTTTCAGAAGTGGTGTGCCGAGTCTTCATTTATTCACTCTAATTTAAGGTTTTGCGTGTCGGTAATACATTTTAACGTTTTTAGAAGGTCTGGCTCTATAAGTCTATATTATATAAGTAAACTATTGTTGTATGTAAAGTAAACAAGGTTTTTAAAAGGTTTAAGAAGCTTCATTTAAAATTAAATTAAAATGCAGATCTTATCAATTTAGTGCAGTGGTTCTTAACCTGGGGTGCGAGATGCCCTTCCTGAGGGTGTGAGACATGCGAGATTTCATTAGAAGTTGGGGGTGGCTACAGAGCACTGGGCCCAGGCCAGGAGCACAGCCCTGGGCTGGCTGCCGGTACCCCAGGCCAGCAGCGGGCTGAGCAGGGCTAGAGGCCTGGACCCCGGCTGGCAGGGGGCCGGGCGGCTGGAACCCCAGACCAGCAGTGAGGTGAGTGGGGCCAGCGGCTGGTATCCCAGGCTAGCAGCAGGCTGAGCAGGGCCGAAGGCCGGGACCCCGGCTGGCAAGGGGCCAGTGGCCAGAACCCCAGACTGTCAGCGGGCTGAGCAGGGTGGTGGACAGAACCCCAGACCGGCAGCTCCTACCAGCTGGAGTCCCGGCCGTCAGCCCCGCTCAGCCTGCTGCCGGCCAGAGGTTCCGTTCACCCAGGCCGGCAGCCGGCTAAGCGGCTCACCCGCTGCCGGTCTGGGGTTCTGTGAGCTCCTGCCGCCGGCCCCGCTCAGCCCAGGGATTCCGTTCATCCAGGCCGGCAGCAGACTGAGCGGAGTCGGGGGCCGAGACCCCAGCTGGAAAGGGGCGGGCGGCCGGAACCCCAAACCAGTGGCAGGCTGAGCGGTTCAGCCCGCTGCCGGTCTGGGGTTCCGTCCACCGGCTCCTGCTAGCCGGGGTCCTGGCCGCCGGCCCTACTCATCCCACTGCTGGCCGGGGGTTCCGTTCACCCAGGCCGGCGCGGGCTGAGCGGGGCCGGCCCCCGGGATCCCAGCTGACAAGGGGCAGGCGGCCGGAACTCCAGACCGTCAGCTGCCGGTCTGGAGTTCTGTCTGCCAGCTCCTGCCAGCTGGGGTCCTGGCCACCAGCCCCGCTCAGCCCGTGGCTGGCCTAGGGTTCCGTTCACCCAAGCAGGCAGTGGGCTGAGCGGGGCCGCCAGCCGGAACCCCGGCTGGCAGCAGTGTGCCAGTAAAAATCGGCTTGCGTGCCGCCTTTGGCATGCGTGCCACAGGTTGCCGACCCCGATCTAGACTGAAAAATGACTAAAAAAAAAAATCAAATTATTGTGTTCCATATCTCGCAATTTCCAACTCAAATGTGCTCAGTTTACAAGTAACATCTTTTTACTAAGTGTCACCACTGCCAACATAACCAAAATGCCAAAGTGGCCTCATCACCAGAAATAAAAGTTCTTGCAAGGTTAGTACGTCTCAACAATAAAAATCACGTGCGCAATGTACGATTTAAATAAGTTGATTAGAGCATTCCTCCCTTGAATGGATCCAGAACTTGCAGACTTGTCTCATCATGAAATGCTCTCATTTATAACATAATATTTAACACAGAGGTGGGCAAACTACGGGCTGCGGGTTGGACCATTCTGCCTGGCCCTTGAGCTCCCGGCTGGGGAGGCTAGCCCCCAGCCCCTCCCCTGCTGTCCCCCCTCTCCTGCAGCCTCAGCTCACCGTGCCGCCAGCGCTCTGGGCGGCGGGGCTGCAAGCTCCTGCCGGGCAGCACGGCTGCCAGTCCTGGTGCTCTGAGCGGCATGGTAAGGGGGCAGGGAGGTTGGATAAGGGGCAGGGGGTCCCAGGGGCAGTCAGGGGGCGGTTGGATAGGCGTGGGAGTCCCGGGGGGCCTGTTAGGGGATGGGGGTGTGGATGGGGGTCAGAGCAGTGAGAGGACAGGGGGGTTGGATTGGGTGTGGGATTCCAGGGGGGCGGAGGGTCCCAGGAGGGGGCAGTCAGGGGATGGGAAGTGGGAGGGGGCGGGGACCAGGCTGTTTGTGGAGGCACAATCTTCCCTACCCAACCACCCATACAATTTCGGAACCCTGATGTGGCCCTCAGGCTGAAAAGTTTGCCCACCCCTGGGTTAAAATGTGTTACAACATATGGTTATAACATAATCCTAACTGGTGTGGTAGAATTAAGACTACTGAATCCCAGAAGTACAACTGAGTTACTAAGCTCCACATAATAGCTATAATAAGTACCTTTTGCTTGAAGTTTCCACCTGGAGAATGTTTAAAAAATGCAAGTGTTGGTTCAGCTTGCCATTCTTGGGTAAAATGGCCATTTCCACCTTCAATAAAAAAAATATTACAAGAAAAATGAAATTACACATAGCTGTTACAATACTTTCTTCAATATTATGTTTGGGAAAAAAAGCAGTGCACTCTAAATAACCTTGCAAAAAATCTTTTAAAGAAAAACACAAATATGGAAGTTTTTTGATCCATCTGATATTCCTTACCTCATTTGTGTAATCACAATATTACACTACTTGTTATCTTATACTCCTTGGTGTCCTATACGTCACTGCTGAGACCTCTCAGGATCTCCCTTATTCTATCAATCCTTTTAAAAAACTGCCTGAAAATTAGTGCTACCACTTTAAAAAAAAATCTAAAATACTGATTTATTATTATTTAATAGTGCAGATAACACATGGATTTTTTTGGTTTGTTTTTTCAATGATATCATCAACATGGCAAACCCCAAAAGGGCACAGCCTCCTTGGAGGTATATTATAGCATCACCAAATCTTTGACAAATAAAAGACAAAAACCTGGTTTTAAGTTTCAGGGTTGGGAAACTTGGGAAAGAGCGTGGGAACTACCTCGTTCTTCTTTTCGTCATAAGCAAGAAGTAGCCAGCACTGGAGGATAGCAACAACCACCTAAGCAGAGCCACAAGCCAGAGTGCACGTGAGAAGCAGGGCGGCAGCACCCAGGACCACTCCTCACCCCCGAGATGCAGGTGGGGAGAAACCCTGCGCGCCCCGCAGAAGGATGGATATGGGGGGAACGGGGCAGGAGCCCCTCGGAGGGGGGGATTCGTTGGGAGAACAGGGAGGGGGGAATATCCGGCCCGGGGGCCCCTCCCTTTTGCCCCCGCGGGGGTCTCCCCTACCTGGGTGCGGGGCTCTCGGCAGCTCCCCGTACGCCGGTGACGGCTGGTACCACGCGCCAGGCGGCGGATAATCCGCAGGCGGCGGCGCCCAGAAGCCGGGATCCCAGGCGGGGGGCGGGCAGAACACCGGGGGCCTGAACATGGGAGGCGGCGGAGGGTACCAGGCGAACGGATTCATGTCAGGCCCGAAAAGACCCCTCCGGCTACCCGTGCTGCCACTGCCAGCGGCGCTTTCTTCCACATGGGGGACACAGGCGGCCATTGCATTATACGTCACTTCCGGTACTACTGTAAACACCACGCCCCAAAGGCAGGGTGCGGAACCCCGCCGGCCACACTACCGAGTAGCGTCATCACACAGCGCCGGAAAGGCTATGGGGACCGTCAGCCGCCTATGCGCCGGCGGGTTTGTCTGGGCCCCAAGAGTCGCTATGCCATACGCATGCGCGGCGGTGTTGTTGTGCCATGGCTCGAGAGCTGATGGGGCCGGCGCTGCCCCCGGGCTTTGCCCGCTGTGCCGAGGCGGACCCGGATGAGGACTTCAGCCAGGGTGAGGACGCGATAGAGGACAGGGTTTGGCCTGGGTTTAAGCAGTAGCTCGGCGCGGGCGCCTCAGAGGGACTCGGTCCCGCCCCAGCCTGGGGCCGTGTGTAGCCCCGGCCCCGCTCCCGCCCGTCTCCCACCTGAACGTGCCCGGGCCAGCGGGACCCGTCAGCAGCCCCCGCCCAGGCTGTTCGCCCGCTCGCTGGGCGGCGCTTGCTGCGCTGCGGTGGTTTTCGGGGGATTTCCGAAGGGGTCCGCGCCTCCCTTCCCCACGTTCTCGGGGTCCGCAAATGAAAAAAGGTTGAAACCCGCTGCCGTGCTGCAGAGTGACCCCCTCTCTTCCCTGCGACGGCCCTGCTGTAGCTAAGGCCGGGACAAGCTGCTTGTTTCATAGTTGATTTTCGGTGTCCTCTAATTCAAGTGATTTTTTTCTTTGTGACACTGAAGGCCACCGCTGCAACTTGCTGCACCCAGTTTTCAGATGATTTCCTACAGATTATCAAAGAGAAACACACACACAACCACTATATTTTCTTGTAGTTGTGTTCTAGTACCTAGGATATTTTACATCAGGGTTTCTCAAACTTCATTGCACCACAGCCCCCTTCTGACAACAAAAATTACCATACGACCCCAGGAGGGGGCACTGAGCTCGCCCGAGCCCTGGTGCCCCAGGTGGGGATGGAGAGCCAAAACCCAGGGGCTTCAACCTCAGGCAGGAGGCCTGCATCCTGAGCCCCACTGCCCAGGACTGAAGCTGTCGGGCTTCGACTTTGGCCCTGGGCAGTGGGGCTCGGGCTTTGGCCCAAAGCAGTCCAAGCCAGCCCTGGTGACCCCATTAAAATGGGGTTGTGACCCACTTTGGGGTCCCGACCCACAGATTGAGAACCGCTGTTTTACATACATATGGCTGCCATATAATTTACTATTTTCTCTCTTCGGGGGAGGTATTGTTAATGCTACTGACTCTTTTAGACTTACTATTTTTGGCCTTACACTTTGTCTATTTATGGGTTTGCTAGCATTTACTTGTCCTTTAACTGCATTTTGTCATCTGTGGTAGGCAGCAGATACCTCAGGTTTGGTTCACCTACAGTAGGTTGCTTTATCATACTTCACTATTTGCTGCTGCATTTGTCTTAAGAAGGGACTATATTTTAAACTCATTTATTGGGGAGGATGCTTAAATTATGTCTTAGCCCAAAATTTAACTATGTGTCTGAAAACAATTTTACTTAATTCATTCTATCCATGAGTATTCTTACAACCATATTTGAGCACCCACATTACCCCTCTGAAAATCACATCTGATGTGCTTTGCAATGCATAAAATCACCAGACAAATATGAAATACAGCGTTTTATATGTCTTGATGCTGCTTATGCTGATCTACATTGTGCTAGTTGTTCTGAAGAAGCCTCTCAGAAAACAGTTAAGATGCTGGTGTTTGCTATGTGTTGTTGGAATGCCCTTGAGAAAGATCTAATGTGGCTCTGCAACAAATTCTGTAAAACATTGTCTGCAGCTCAGATAAATGGATTTAAGCTAAACCTCATTCAGTATTATGAGATGATTCTCTAGAGGAGTTTTAATATGGTTACTTAACGTGTAAAATGGTCTTAAAAGGTTGTTATATGGAGGCAGATTATGTTAACCACTTTTAAACAATATTACTTTATTCTTAGTTTAAAGGCCCATCTAGGTTTGTTGGTAATTTGTTTAGAAGCGGCTTCCAACAGTTTAAGGCAGGGGTCGGCAACCTTTCAGAAGTGGTGTGCCAAGTCTTCATTTATTCACTCTAATATAAGGTTTCGTGTGTCAGTAATACATTTTAACGTTTTTAGAAGGTCTCTTTCTATAAGTCTATAATATATAACTAAACTATTGTTGTATGTAAAGTAAATAAGGTTTTTAAAATATTTAAGAAGCTTCATTTAAAATGAAATTAAAATGCTGAGCCCCCCAGACCGATGGCCAGGACCCGGGCAGTGTGAGTGCCACTGAAAATCAGTTGAAAATATGTTAAAGGCCTAAACTTATTATTGTATCTGAAGCAGGGATCGGAAACCTTTGGCACATGGCCCATCAGGGAAATCCGCCGATGGGCCGGGACGGTTTGTTTACCTGCAGCGTCCGCAGGTTCGGCCGATCACAGCTCCCACTGGACGCAGTTTGCCATTCCAGGCCAATGGGGGCTGTGGGAAGCAGCGGCCAGCACATCCCTCGGCCCACGCCGGTTCCCGCAGCTCCCATTAGCCCAGATCCGGAACGGCGAACCACGACCAGTGGGAGCTGCGATCAGCCGAACCTGCAGACGCTGCAGGTAAACAAACAGTTCCGGCCCATCAGCGGATTTCCCTGATGGGCCGTGTGCCAAAGGTTGCCGATCCCTGACATTTAAATAAAAAATAAATACTGTATATACTCATTCATAAGCCGAATTTTTTTAGTAAATAAGGGAAGCACCAGTGAAGGGGGTCGGCTTATGAACGGGTATAGAGAGGGAGAGGTGGGACAGAGCCCCTCCCCCCAACAGAGGCAGCAAGGAGAGGCAGCAGAGCCAGAAGGGAAGAGGCGGGGCCAGAGTCTCTCCACTTCTGGCCACGCTGCTCTCCCCCCAGCCTCCGAAGCAGCTGCAGTTCTGGGGCTGGCAGGCTGCAGCCCTGCTGCTCGGCTCCACCCCCCAGAGCAGGCTGTGGCCGCACGGCCCGGGTGTAGCAGCACAAACAGCAACCCTCCACTTTTGCAACTAGTTGCAGTTTCCGCCATGCAAAAGCTAAGGTTACTGGGCATGCTCAGTTCGGGTGAGCATGCTCAGTTCACCCAATGTAGGGAATTGGGAGAGGGAGCTTTTTGTGTCGTCACAAGGCCTGCTGGAACATGCTGCGGCTGCGCCGCCCGGTCTGGCCCGCTGGAGCAGGTTGTGGCCGTGCTGCCCAGCCCGCCGGAGCAGCTCCAGCCAGGCCAGAGACATCCTCCCCAGATAAGGTGGGAAGGGATGGGATAGGGGTCCCAGGCTAGGGGTGGGGGGTGGTCACGGGTTACTCCCCTGACTCCCAGCTTCTCCCCCCCCCCCCCCAAAAAAAAAAAACATTTCCCCACCAGTTGCTGTCCCGGCCCGTCAGGGTAAGCAGCTGGCACGCCGGGACACTTTGTTTACTTAGGTTTACCGCCGTGCCTGCGGACGCTCAAGGTAAACAAACCATCTCGGCCTGCCAGCAACTTATCCTCATGGCCCGGGAGCCAAAGTTTGCTGACCCCTGAATTACAGGGTCGGCTTATGAATGAGTCATAAAAATTTTCCATTTTTACTTATCCATCTTGGGGGGGTCGGCTTATAAACGAACCGGCTTATGATCGAGTACAGTAACTCCCTCACTTAACGTTGTAGTTATGTTCCTGAAAAATGCAACTTTAAGTGAAACGATGTTAAACAAATCCAATTTTCCCATAAGATTTAATGTAAATGCAGAGGGTTAGGTTCCAAGGAAATTTTTTGAGGGCAGACAAAAGGCATTATATACTGTATATAATACCGCTTCTCTCCAGCCAGCTTTGAAGGGGAAAGCGACACTTCTTTCTGGCTGCGCAGCTGCCCCTGCTCCTCCATGGGCCGGAGGACTCAGGAGGAGCAGGGGCAGCTGCGCAGCCAACGGCCGGAGAGAAGGGTGCCTTCCCTTTCAAAGCGCCGCTTCTGTCTGGCCGGCTTTGAAGGGGAAAGCGCTGCTTCTCTCTGGCCACTGGCTGCGCGACTGCCCCTGCTCCTCCTGAGTCCTCCGGCCCATGCTCACAGGGCTGCATTCCGAAAGGGGCTTTAGAGCTGCAGGCCAAGGCCCCGAGGCCCCCTTAGCCCAGGGCCCTGCAGCCCCTAAAGCCCATACGTTCTGGGTGGCCCTGCCTGCCGGGGGGGGGGGGGTGCAGCTTCCCCGCTCGCTCCCTCCCTCCCAGAAAGTCCTAAGCGCCGCCAAATGGCGGGGGAAGCGCTGGGAGGAAGGGAGGGGGAGGAGGCGGAGAAGAGGAACTTGTGCAATGCTCCCTTGTAAAGTCAGCCAAAAGACATTATAAGAGAGCATTGCACAACTTTAAATGAGTATGTTCCCTAATGGAGCAGTGACGTAACTTCAAAACAACATTAAGCGGGAGGACGTTAAGTGAGGAGTTACTGTATATACGGCATGCTTAATCCATGAGCCTCTATCAAAAACTTTTGAGTTAAAGGCTGCTTTTCTATATACGGAATGAATCGGGGGGGGAAACAGCCAACTTCTGAGGTTAAAATTTAACAATATGGTACAACAGATTATATACTGTACTATGGGCTTATTTTGTTTAATAAAAAAAAATTGATATGCTGTTTTGTGTGTTTAATTAAATTCTAGTTAACATCCTAATACAGCAGGAAACAAATCATGAGCAAGTTAATTATCTAGTAAATAACCAAGATATCATACACTATTTTCTAACATACTAAAAATGTACAATTAATAAGAATCTGAAAATATCAAGCTACTGTATATAATGTACCCGCCTAAGTAGCAAAAAAAATTACTAAATCTAGTGTAAAGGCTCTATTTAGTTGTAAATCAACATGTTTTAATTGTCACATCAGCCAGTGTGAATGATCTTTTTTAGAAAATAACTGAAGTACAACTGGAAAAGTTGATTAAAATTGCTGATTTAAATCGAGACTTTCCACTTGGTGATTTAAATCATAATTTAATTGCACGATTTGAAGCACCTTGATTGAAATCAATCCATCCTGTTAAAAATAGTTCTCAAGCCTAGGTTGGACCTAGTTTCATTCATTAGCATTAATATTTTCAACTATGTTAAAACTCAGTTATTATTAACACAATTCTTCTGCAGATGTAGCATGGCTGCCCAGTTTTGTGTAGTTTTGTGACATTTCATACAAATGATTTAAATAATTTGCAAATTTACAAATAATTAGTACGTAAACAGAGTTCTGCTTCTGACCAACACACTCTTCCCTAAGCAGTGGTGAGAGTAGGACATGGAGCTCTATAAAACCTGGCAGCTGTACCTGTAGGGAAGGGAAGGAGGGGATGCTGGAAAGTGTCTAGGATGGATTAAGATGTTGAGGCAGGAAGCTGGTGAATGCTGGGATTACTGGGGTAAGTGGAGAGATTGTGTGGAGGCTGCAGTTGCTGGGACTTCTGTGGTGCATGGGAGGATATTTGATGGGGGGAACTGGTGCAACTTGCTAGGGGATAAGGATGTCTGCATTCCACACCTGCCACTGCTGCCACCGCTTCCCAGATGTTCCTTCCTGGGCCTTGCTCTTGTTTGACTGATACTTGATGTTTCTTTTCTTTTGACCTGATCTGAACAACTCTTCAAATATATATTTATTTTTATTTGTTTGGTAGTTGAATTTATGTGTGAGCTTGTCCTTCACTTTTTCTTGGACATTTTCATTTCTAGACATCTTTTGTAGCATCTACCTTCTTTAGAGAAAATGACGTACAAAATTGTGCACTTTCAAGCTTGTAATTCCATCAGAAAAGGTTAATTTGATACCTGAAATCAGAAGAGTGAAGACAACCATTTATTAATGTCAACATTCATGAAATGGATTTACTACTTCACATGCACAGTTTGGTTATGTGTAATTTTCATGAGGCAGTATGTCAGCAAATATTTAATAATCTTTTCTTTTGGCTTCATTATGCCTACTTATTCTTTTTGCATATAACATACACAAAACAACTACATTAAAAGGGCACTATTAAGGTTTCAATGTTAAGCATTCAAAAGTTAGGAGATGCTAGAAGTAAGGTTCCTTTTATAGACACAATGTTCATATCTCTACCAAATTTTAAGTCCCTGCTTCAAAAGATCTGTTAAAAGAAAAGGTTGTTTTGCCCATGTTAAAAAATTCTGCCAATATACTTTTCCTTAGCCCTGTTCCTAGAAAATGCTGAACTATTTTGGCTGAAATTTTCCAAATATTTCAACCCGAGACAGACACCAGGCATGGAAAACTTCAGCCCAAATGGTTAATATTTGGTAAAGTGTTAAGTCTCTGAAAACAGGGTCTTATAATGGGAACTTTTGGGCAACCTTAATAATAAGTAGCATTAGCAGCCCCGTTTATAATTGCCTGTCACATCTGTAGGATACTTTACTCATTTAGGTTCTGATCCTCCAAACATTTATACATAAATTTAACTTTACACGTGTGTGTAATGCCGCTGAATTTAAGTTGTGAAAAGTTGAGAATGTGCATAGGTGCTTTCAGGGTCTTAAATATATATATTTTTAAATAACTGATAAAAAATGGGCATGCATTCAGTTACACTGATCAAACAAACCAAAATGGGTAACATATTGACAGTAGTCAATATAATATATTGCTTATTAACCCTTGGCCTCTTTCCTGTGTCTTCCAAAATCACTTCTTATAATTCTTTTTTTTTTGGGGGGGGGGGCAACTCTGACATGAATCACCAGAAATATCTGGTATTGAAGTGGATTCATGGGTCTGTTGTCTTGGTTCATTTCCTTTCCATGCAAACAAGAAGCTGAAATGAGAGGCAGATCAGTGGTTGCTTTGTAAATTGTATGTTATTCTTGTTTTGTGTTTTAGTTATGTGAAGAAATGATGAGTTGTGTAATGTCCCCATTAATCTTTCTCATTCTTGTCTAAGACTACGTCTACACTACGGGGGGGGGGGTATCGATTTCAGATACGCAAATTCAGCTACGGGAATAGCGTAGCTGAATTCGACATATCTGATTCGACTTACCCCGCTGTGAGGACGGCAGCAAATCGACCGCCGCGCTCCCCCGTCTACGGCGCTTACTCCTACCTGGGCTGGTGGAGTACGCGCGTCGATTCGCAGATCGATTATCGCGTCCCGACGAGACGTGATAAATTGATCCCCGAGAGATCGATTTCTACCCGCCGACCCGGGCTGGTAGTGAAGACAAGCCCTAAGACTTGCCTAATAAAAGTTGAGCTTCTAGATGGCTCTGGTTTATTTTGCATAATTTAAAAGGTCACAGCTCTTTAATTGTAGATGTAATTTTCTCTCAGCCTTCGTTTATATGACTTCATTGTACCTGATCTTTTTTTGTTCTAATTCTTTGGCTGTAGTAAAAGTTCACTGTACCTCTTCCCAGCCAAATAAGTTTCCCTTCCTGTCTGCCTTAAAATCAGTGTTTGAAATTTCAAAAGGCCCTGTAGAGTTTATGCCTCAGAATGCACTGTGAAATTATAAAAAGCCCAGTAGTGTCAGAGCCATTCAATCCTGTGATATCAATTATTCATTTAGACCATAATTCAACAAAGCACTTAAAACACATGCTTAAATCAATCTTTATTCAGCAAATCATTAACGCTTGTTCTTACCTGCTCGGCTGTGTCAGGACCTTTGTTAAATCATTGTTAACTCTTATGTAGAGACAGGACTGTTTGAATAAAGTTAAATCCAGCGAAATACATATTTTGATGATACCAAAAGTGGTAATGTTCTTTTAAAGTGTTTAATCGAATATCCACACTAAATCTTGATGTTTAGTTGCAGGTCCAGTATTGCCTCCTGGCTACAAAAAAAGCTCAGAAATGCATGACAGTGATGAAGGCTCCAAGTCTCCTCCTCTGCTCAGAGAAGCAAATAGAGATTCTGAAGAGGAGCAGGACACTGATCCAGTACCCAAGTCAGTCTGTTTGTGTGTCATTCATGTATTTACACTGGTAAAATAAGCAGAAATTGGACCACTTCATACAATGAGTTGACTGAATTAGCCCAGATGCAGAATCGGAAAGGGGCTATATTATGCAACTAAAGAAAGCAAATGCCACACCAAGATAAAGTCTGCTAACGTTGTCCCCTCGTCCTTTCCAGGGTGGTAGTGGCTACCTAATCTGTATGTCTCCTTAGATTGTGACTGGCTTGTTCAGTGCAATCTAAATTGTTCATTTCATTTTAATTTTGTATGTAGGTTGATGTGTCACTTAACTTTTAGATGGTACTTTTAATTTGTGTGTATACACAACAGATGTGGATGATAGGCGCTTTATTAGAAATCTGAAAACTTAATATTGTGTGAATTCTGTTTCCAAAGTACAGCAAGTTTCCCTGCAGAAAGTAATAAGCACCTTGTTAGTATAACTATATTAAAGTTGCTGTGATGGGCCTGTTCATGGAAGTGTATTTTGGTAAACTATATCTTTGCTAGCAATAAGCAATGGGTCTATAGTAGACTTTGGGTGGACTGTGAATTTTGAAATTAGTGTTTCCTAATATAAATGTATATTAAGAAACATATTGGAGGTAGAAATGAAATTTTGAGGTTAAAAAAAAGAAAAAGGCCAAAATTTTCAAACCTGAACTTAGACTCCTATATCCATATTTAGGAACTTAAATAGAAGTGGTTCAATTTTCAGAAGTTCTAAGCACCCACAAATCTCATTGAAGTTAATAGCTAGAGGTGCTTAGGATCTTTGAAAATTAAGCCACTTCTAACTTTAGGCATAAAGTCTTGAAAAATGTGGCCTTTGACTCTACATGAATATAAACATACTACTGTAATGGGAGATACTGCACCTGTTTTAGGAACAGGTATATGGTAAGAATACTCAGATTGTCATAACATCAAAGTTATAGATCAAATGGATGATCACAGGAAAAATTAGCTTACCAATGACACAGTGAACAATTTTCAACTCCCAGTAGGCCTGATCCAACTCTGATTCTCTGACAAGTTAATAGGATTCTTTCTGTTGACTTCAGTGGGAACTAGTTTGGGCTCCTAGATACAGCGTTCACGTTAAAAATGTTTAAGTTAAACAGATAATAGTTATCTCCTTTTTAGACTATCTATCTAACTTAGGTATTTGTAACATGCCTATCATCATAATACTGTATATAGGGACCAGTCTGACTCCCATTGAAATCAGTGTAAAGATTCCTGTGCATGATCAAGCCCTTAACAAGTGTGGGTATATGATTATTTTGATTTGAAGGGCGGAAATATTTTTTTTTAATAGCAAATCTCAGCAAACTGCACATACTCAGATTTAATGGGACTAGTCAAATGTGCGAAGTTTAAAAACATGTAAGTGTTTGCAGGATTGGAGTCTTAGAGGGCATTATACTATTTCCATGTAATGATCATTAGTGTAAATACTCCCCACTTTTCCCCCAGGGTTTTATTTACTGATTGTTCAGTCTAAAATTCGATTTGGAAAAGTACTAGTCAAAATGTATAGAATGATGGTAAAAATTTAGCAAGAAATATGCTGGTGTTAAAATTACTTTATGCATGCAAAACAAGCATTACCGTGTTTTACTATTTGATTTTCTCTTTCTGCACCAATAACATTTTTTTAAAATGTCACTGCAGTGTAAGAATGAGGCTTACGCTAACAAATATTTAATTGCTCCAAATTATTTCAGATTCTTATGCTGTGTTTCCGTGGTAACAGCAAGATAGTACATAATGTAAGACTTTTGGAAATCATTTTGGTTTTTTTTCCTTTAAAGTGTAGATAATTGCCATCTATGTCAGAGTAATTATTAAGCTAAATCACTGTATTTGTAGAAAACAGAAAAGAGCTCAGGAAGATGATGATGACGATGATGGCTTTTTTGGACCTGCTCTTCCTCCTGGATTTAAAAAGCAGGATGATTCTCCAGAGAGGTAATTAAAGCAGAATAGTGTTCAGGCTTCTCTTGTTAGAGCCACAAAATATTTTATTGAAAATAATTGTTTTATCAGTGAATACCTTAGTTATACTTAAGATTTATGTGATTAGAATTCCTTCTTCCACATAGCAGTGTTCCTTTGTAATTTGAGTACAAAATTCCCCATGTATCCTCTGGAAAGTTGGAGAGAAGAGGAAAATTGTATATGAACTGTCTAATCATATTTTGAATATCAAATTTCTCCCACCTTCTAAGATAAAGCTCAAAAAGAGTATGCATGTTAGACAGGCAAACTGTTGTATAGAATATGCTTGTGTTTTTTCAATATTTATTTTGAAGATTTTATAGGTGTTGTCTAATACCTATAACTACCTTAGGCCCAAACTCTCTGAACTCCTCAGGTGCAGGGGCCCACCTGCATGGAACTCATTGCAGGACTGAGACGTTAATTTGTTTCTATGTAATATAATATGACATATATTATTGCAATGGTTGTTCTGTTAATACATTGGGATCATTAGTTTTCTTCATGTAAACAATGCTGAATGGAGTATGTTTGTTAAAATCATATTTTACTAAATCAGCATTGTTTATAGCCTCTTTGTCAGAAACAAAGCCCATTCAGCCACACACAATGATAAAATACCTATTGGAGAAAGCTAGTTGTTAATTTTCCATTCAGAATTTGTTAACTGCATCTGACAGCCTCCTAATCTTCACATCAATCTCCGCTCTTTCCAGTGTAATTCAAAATGATATTCTGTATGAAAATCACTACTTTCAAGAGAACATTAGTAGATAAAATGTTCAGCAGAAACTTCCTTGCAGATTTGCTTTTGACATCTGTGCTGTTCGCTTCCTCAGTGCTAGAAAGAGTCAGTAGATAGAATGATCCAATATTTACCTGTCAGAAATAATGTCATTGTTAGGAAGATGAGCCAGTCTGTTGCTGAACAGTTCTGGTTGTAGCATTACTGTCTGCAAGAAATTCTGTAGTTGAAAGTGTGTCTCAAATCTGATAACTTTTATTGAGAGAGGATTTCTCTATATTAAGAAATACGACTGTCTCTCCTCCAGGTTTAAATCTGTTAAGATGATTTGGGGAACCTCTCTGTGTACAATGTATAAATTCTGGTTAATTTTATGAGATTGTATCATTGAGTGCTGCAATGTGTAGTAGGTCTACCATGGGCTGCCAGGATCCATGACATCTCTCTCATTCACACAAACCCACCAGTCTGGAAGAAATTACAGAACAAATAAAATCATTAATTTTAACAACTGAACTCTGGCTGAACAATGGGTATGCTAAGGATGGTGCTTGGCAGAGCCCAAAACATGAGCTTTGTGACCTAGTGGTTGGAGCTAGCAGCAGAGTCAGGGTTGTGGTCACACCAGTGGTCAGAAATCACACCAAGGGTCAAAGTCAGAGTCTGCAACTTGGTCAGGGCAAGGAAGCAGGCAACAGGAACAAAGCAGGCTAGATAGCAGGAACCAGGCGAGGAAGCAGGGACCTGGTCTCAGAGATCTGGGCATCAACAGGCCTAATGACTAGTTGCTCAGACGAGGCATGGGACAGGAAGTCTTGTACCCAGTGGTGTCCAATCGGCTGTCAGCTGTTAGTCATCTGACCATGCTGAGTCAGTGAGTGTAGCTTCTGTGATGAGGTATTAGCAGCAGTTCTGTTGTCCGCCCTTGTAGCTCAATGGTGCAGAAGATAAGGCTGCTGCTCAGCAGCCCTAGCTTTGAGACCTATGGCACCTGACAGTGTCTGAGCTGTGAAAACTAATTCTGCCTAGGTTGTCTGAAGGGAAGAAGGTTTGAAGAGTGGAAAAATCCCTTAACAGGAAACCAAAGAAACCAGGTGGTAATACCTTTAAAAACTCAAGAGGGATTCAGACACAAGGAGAAGCTTGGGCAGGAGAGGGGAACAAACAGAACTTGTTTTTGTAGCAAAGGGGACCTTTGACTGGGGGACAAGCTAAGGTCAAAGGAGTCTGGCTGGAGGGAAGAGAGGGAGAAGAGACCAGAGAGATTCCATGTTCCAGAGGAGAAGCCATGTGCAGGAGAGCAGAGAGAGAGGAAGGATCCCAAACTCCATAAACAAACACTGAGCCAAATCCCAAAGAATGTGCAAGAGAGGTGAGAAAACTGAGGCAGGGATGGCATGCAGGTGTTGTATTGTTTTGTCTAGATATGTATATATCTTGTGCTGTCTGTAGTAAAGAGTGGCTGGTTTGGGAACTTTTTCAAAGCCTGTGCATTGTGTGCTTCAACTATCATGTCCCTAGAGAGGTGAATGTAAACTAGATTTCCCACAAAGTTGGCACTCTGGGGAAGGCTGTGCTTATGATACTGGGGAACCTGGGGGAGCTAGCACGAAACACAGGGCGTAGGCAGTTGAACGTTCAGAAGGGGATGTAAGCTGGAAGATCTGCACATCCAGAATGTGGCCAGTGACCCAAAGGCAGTACCTGGACTCTGCTTAGACTCAGGAAGCTTAAAAGCACATAGGCTCAAAACAGCAGCGTGGTGAGTGTCCAACAGGCAGAGTTATACCAGAGCTGCCACATCTTTAATGCAATAAAACTGTCTCCAAATGTGTAGTTAAAAGTAGTATAAATAGCTGGTATAATTATTTCAGGATAACATATGGTATCTCAGTTCTTGCTTTCATTATAAAGGCCATTACCCGCTGTCAGAGTTCCCTCCCCTCTCTGAACTCTGGGGTACAGATGTGGGGACCTGCATGAAAGACCCCTTAAGCTTATATTCCACCAGCTTAGGTTAAAAATTTCCCCAAGGCACAAATTCCTTTCCTTGTCCTTGGACGGTATTGCTGCCACCACCAAGTGATTTAGACAAACATTCAGGGAGGGGCCACTTGGAGCCCTAACTCCCCCAAAATATCTCCCCAAACCCCTTCACACCCTTTCCGGGGGGGGGAGGGGCTTGAGAATAATATACCAACCGATAGGTTAACAAAGTGAGCACAGATCAAATCCCTGGTTTTTAGGACACTGAAAATCAATCAGGTTCTTAAAAGAAGAATTTTATTTAAAAAAAAAAAAAAAGACTCACACCTGCAAAATCAGGATGGAAGATAACTTTACAGGGTAAATAAAAAGATTTAAAACACAGAGGATTCCCCTCTAAGCTCAACTTCAAAGTTACAAAAACAGGAATAAATCTCCCTCTCAGCATAGGGAAAATTCACAAGCTAAAACAAAAGATCATCTAACGCATTCCCTTGCTATTACTTACAATTTCTGTAATTTTTAGATGTATCAGTTCAGGATCTTTTTAGGAGCTGGGTTACCTGCCTGGTCTCTCTCTTTGTCTCGAGAGGGAACCAACAAAGAGAGCACAAACAAAACCTTCTCCCCTCCTCCTCTCCCCCCCCCAGATTTGAAAGTAACTTCTTTCCCCATTGGTCCTTCTGGTCAGGTGCCAACTAGGTTAATTGAGCTGATTAACCCCTTACAGGTAAGTGATTCAGTACCTCTGGCCAGGAGGGATTTATGTTATTGCATACATAAAGGTTGTTACCCTTCCCTTTATATTTATGACACCTCTCATCCTTCAAATCCCTCCTCAAGGAATGATTTGTGCTGTCACACATAAAGGAAGTCAGCCAGACAATGGCTAGGTGGGGCAGCAGCTGGGGAAAGCTGATTTTATTATGTATTAATTTGGTTTTTTCTAAATCTTCAGATTATTTGGGACCATCTAGTTGTGCACATCAATAACAACTCTATGTGACTGTTACCCTTCCTTTCCCCCTTTTTATTGTACAGACTCAAGTAAATGTGAACCAGCACCCGGCACGGTGGGGTCCTGGGTACTACCACAGCACAAATAATACTGAAAACATGTTTCATTGGACAAGAGACGTTCTTTCAGCCATATACAAATAGGATCTCTAATAAAACAGCCAAAGTGTCTGATCCTGAAAGCTTTACACAGTAGGTCCTCTTGATGTCAACGGGACTACTCATGTGAACATGGCTAGCAGGGTTGCGCCCACAGGGGGAAAGGCAGCCATTTAAAGGTGAACTAGAGAGCAAAGAACTGTGCACCTTTCACTTCTACTTTCTGACATAGAGTAAATTCCGCTTATTAGCAATCCCTCGGTTGCCAGCAAAAGGTTGGTACTGTATTACTGTCAGTTGCTAATAAGCGAAAGGCAGGTTTTCAAGGTAGTACCCAGGGAAAGAAGCGCTTGGACATGCCTTTCCTGGCTGCAGTCCTGTAAGCCTGGCTGCAGGCAGGGCAGCAGCAGGGATGGAAGTTGCAGTCTGGATGCTGGGGCTTTCTCTGGGGATCAGAGATGCTGGGGACCCGTGGGGCTGCACCATACCTCTCCCTGCACTCTCCAGGGGTTGGGGCTCAGCATGTCCCAGCACTTCCTTCCTTCAACAGTGCAGACCCCCAGCAGGGCGCAGCCTGGAGAGTGCAGGGAGCGTTACCATGCAGCTCCGACATCTCTGCTGCATTTCCCCTCTCCACTGTTCCCCTGACCACAGCCTCCCGTGCCAGACCACAGCCTCCTGTGCCAGCCCGCAGCCACTTACCTCCTGTGTGGTCCCTGTGCACAGGATGATTTGCCAAGCTCCTGTCCCAGAAGGAAGTACTGGGATGGACTGAGCACCGGCCACAGACAGTTTTCCAGGTCTGCAGCCAGGGAAGCATGTTCGAGCCCTGCAAGCTTGTGTGCAGGGTGTGCACAGCACATCCCAGTGGTTCCTTCCCCGACTGCAGCCCTGCAAACCTGTATGCAGTTAGAATCTTTCTTAAAAAAAAAAAAAAAATTACTAATAAGCGGCATACTGTTGCAAATATTCAAATTCCATTAACATTGATGTTAATGGGATGGGATTGGTTACCAGCAAAATGTCGCCAGTAACCAAAAATTGCTAGTATCAGGATTGCTATTAAGCAGGATATACTGTATTAAGAGTGTCTTAAAGTCTTTTGGTCCACTCTCCTCCCAGATTTTTTTCTGCTTAGCGACTTGCTTCTAAATGGTCAAATTAAACAAAGCACAGTTAGGGCTAACATGCATTAACTGAACATTTGGGCCCAGATTGTGCCCCATCCTGTGTGCTGGCACAAGGGAGCAAAGGGGCATTAAGGGATCCCCTTGCACTTTGAGAGTAACAAGCTTTGCAGAGCTACCATCTCCCCTTCTTGAGCAAATGTGTGAAAAGGGCAGGGACCACGCAGAGCCTTGTCTCTCTTCTACCACTCCCCAGTGCACTGGCAGTGTAACTATGCTGGCACATTGGAGAACACATGATGTGACTGGTATAGACCTGATGCCATTTACTCCCTCCCCAGATCAGTGGGGAGAGTGGGGGAAAAGATTGTGATGGCTAATTAGTGTCTCCCTCCTGGGCTGTTCCAGGAGCAGCAAAACAACACAGTGCCCCTTATTCTGGTCAGATTACAATCTGCTCAATCTAGTCCATAATTACTGAAACAAAATGATTCATGGTGATTTCAGTGCATGGATATCCCAATGTATGAATGGTTCATAAGTATATGAGGATATACTGTTTATGCCTTGTATAATATATCCCCACTCCTTTCAAACATCTTTATTTCTCAGACACATCTTTCAAATTTGTCAAAGCATATATTCTTAATTGAGCACTGTATATATGACGATTTTCAGCTTTTAAAACACCTTTTTTGAGTTAGTCAAGTACAAAATATAGATGAACCGTTTTCTTTAGTTTTGAAAATAATATCACTCTAACAATATTATAATATGAAAATTCAACTTGTGAATATTTTTGGAAAAACTTAAAATCAGAGTTGAGAACAAACAAGATGTTTTAGCCCCAAATGAACACATTTTGAAGAAATTAAGCCTCAGAAAAATAGGATTGGGGAAGAGAGTTCATTTTCAACCATAATACTAGCCGTGGCTTGAAAAATCCAGTGGCTAATGGGAAACTCTCAGGCAAGTATGGAGTCCTCGGTGCATCGTTTTTTGTGTAACTTAAAATTTCATTTTAAAAAATATTGTTTCCTGCCCTTATGTTTCTAAAAATAATCTTCTGCATATGTGCCAAAAGTAAACAGCAGCCCTGTTTTCTGCCTCAGTCCGTAGAAAAACATCAAAGCTGTGCCAAACAGCAGAGCTTATTAACAAGATTTCACTGAGATTCACACTTGCTGTTCAGAGATCCTCTGGGCAGCCAGCAAGCTGTCAAAAATCCTGTCAGTTCTATGCTGCTGAGGAAAGTCCTGAGCAGCAGCAGAGTTATTCATGCAGAAGACACCACAGAAATGGAGGCTGTGGGACATATAGAGCATTGAAAACCATTTTCCTACCCCCCTCCTTGGAACAGCCTACAAGGTGGGAGGGGGTAGAGTGGCTGAGGCTTGCCCCTCTCTCAGGCTTTGTCTATGTAGTGAAGTTTTATGGGTTATACAGGTATAACCCCCAGCATAGATACTCTACTCTGGACTATGAGGGAACTTCTCCACTGCAGCTGGGGTGTGATTCCCAGCACAGGTAGACAGACTCGTGCTAACTCTGCCTCAGCTAGTGTGCTAAAAATTGCAGTGCAGGCACTGCAGCATGGGCAGCAGCCCCACCCAGGCCTGGGCTAACCACCCAGGCCTGGACTAAGGGCTTCGGCAGGCTTGGACTCAGGCAACTAGCCCAAGCCGCTGCCAGCGTGGCAACATCCACACTATTTAGTGTGCTAGCTCAGGCAGAGCTAGCACAGGTCTGTCTACCTGCAGTCACGATCACACTCCAGCTGCAGTGTCGTAGCCAGAGTCGCTTTCTCTTGTTTGGCGTACACCCCTTCCTATGCAACATAAGCAAAACCGACAAAGGCACTCTTCCACCAAAATAAGGGGTACCACCAGTATAAATGTATTTGTTTTAAATTCACACTTCCATTATACCAAAAAGCCTTCCTGTGTGGACACTGCCTTAGTAGTGAGAAAGCAGAAGAGAAGACAAAAAGCTGCTTCTCTCTTCCAGCAGCTAGATGGGGGTGGAGCTTCACATTTAGCAGACACTTGTAAGCCAGAGGCTGCAATGAAAGAGGGAGCTCTCTCTGGCTAGGGGCAGCACCACAGTAGAATTCCCTTCCTGGCACTCCTGCTACAGCAGGCTGGCTTCTCGGGGGAGTATTGACCCTGAACCTTGCAGGTGCTCCCTGTTTACACATATGCCCCTTGTTCTATCTCCTTTTTGTCAGTAGGTGTAATCCTCTGACTATAGGAGTCTGGTAAGATTGTTTGTTTTGCTTGAAGTCTTGGCAATAGCATCACTACTGCAAGGCTTGATTGATTAGATTATAACAGATTTAATAAAAGCATAATTCAGTGGCCCTGGGGCTCATTTCCTCTGTTTCTAAAATCTCACATTCAGGGTTTCAGCCAGCCGTCTGCAGGAGTCAGGAAAGTATTATTTTCCCCCAGTGTATTCTGGCTTGGTGTTTTTGTTTGTTTGTTTGTTTTAATCTCCTTTGAAGCATCAGGCATGGCCACAACTGGAGATAGGACATTGGATGTGGAGGGCCAGGACTCTGAAGTGTCACTGAGCATTTTCTCTCTCTCAGGTGCTTGGCTGGCTGGTTCTTACTAACATTCTGAGAGTCTAATGCATAGACGCTGACTCTGTAGGTGCTCCGGGATTCAAGCACCCACGGAAAAAAATAGTGGGTGCTTAATAACCAGGAGTCAGAGCTTGAGTGTGGAATGTGATGAGTTCTGTGCTGTTAACAACTTCTGCCCTTGGCAGGCAGTTTGTTTATAAACAGAGGCAGGGTGATTAAGATAACAAAAGGCTTGTCATTAAATTAAGGATCCTTAGATGATCCTGAAAGCATTCCCAGGCAGTCCTTTAAAAGATAGGAAACAAAGGGTAGGAATACATGGTCCATTTTCAGAATGGAAAGAAGTAAATAGTGGTGTCCCCCCAAGGGGCTTTTGCTGGTCTGGGATCAGTGCTGTTCAACATATTTATAAATGATCTGCAAAAGGGGGTAAACAGTGTGGTGGCAAAGTTTGCAGGTGATACAAAATTATTCAAGATAATTAAGTCCAAAACAGACTGCAAAGAGTTACAAGGGATCTCACAAAACTGGTATTTTTTGGTAACAAATTTGGTAACAAAATGGCAGATGAAATTCAATGTTAAATGCAAAGTAATGCACATGGCAAAATAGAAACCCAATGTGATGGTTTGGATCACAGAAACCCTCTTGGGAGCTGCCACCTGATGTGCCAAGACTATGTCTATCCCTGTTTTCCCTGCCAGCTCAGGACTCCAGCACCCTGTCTTGCTGAGCCAGACACTCCCGTCTGCTGCAACAAAGACCCAGGGTCTGAATTACTTGCCCCAAAGCTGCAGGTTTACCTGAAAACAGCTCACAGAAGTGTGCTTGTCTTTAGCACTCAGCTGCCAAACTCCCAATGGGGTCTAAACCCAAATAAATCCGTTTTACACTGTATAAAGCTTATGCAGGGTAAACTCATAAATTGTTCGCCCTCTATAACACTGATAGAGAGAGATGCATAGTTGTTTGCTCCCCCAGGTATTAATACATACTCTGAGTTAATTACTAAGTAAAAAGTGATTTTATTAAATACAGAAAGTAGGATTTAAGTGGTTCTAAGTAGTAACAGACAGAACAAAGTAAGTCACCAAGCAAAATAAAATAAAATGTGCAAATCTATGTTTAATCAAACACTGAATACAGATAAGATCCTCACCAGTTCCAGAATGCTCCCTTTTACAGACTAATCTCCTTTTAGCCTGGGTCCAGCAATCACTCACACCCCTTTGTTCCAGTTTCTTCCAAGTATCCTGGGGGGTGAGGAGGCTCTCTCTTTAGCCAGCTGAAGACAAAATGGAGGGGTCTCCCACGGGTTTAAATAGACTTTCTCTTGTGGGTGGAGACCCCTCCTCCTCACTCCTATGCAAAGTCCAGCTCCAAGATGGAGATCTGGAGTCACCTGGGCAAGTCACATGTCCATGCATGACTCACAGTCTTTACAGGCAGAAGCCATTATCCACATGGTATCTTGTATGTCTCCAGGAAGACTTTTTATGTGGATTGGAGCATTCCAAGATGCGTTGTTCCCCAAGTGCTTCCTGATCGGGTACTTAACCTTGCGAATTCCTTCCTAAAGAAGCTGACCAAATGCCTCACAAAGCTTACTTAGAAACCAAGCAAGTATACAGCCCATATTCTTAACCTCAAATAGAAAATGATATATGTGTACAAATATGATGAATAGATATGGTAGACCATAACTTTTACAGAGATATGTTACATGGCACAGGCAGCACAAAACATATTCCAGTTATGTCATATTCCCATAAAGCATTATGGGGTACAGCGTCACACCCAACAATACATACAAAATGATAGTGCCTATATCAAGAAAGAGATCTTGGAGTCATTTGCTGTACTCTGGAAGCACTGTGTTTCCAGAGTACTGCCAATTCATAAGAATCCTCTTCACTGTGCCTGTATCATTCTGAACTGTGAAATGCTCATTCTCCTGCTTCAGAAGACTTAAAAATTATCTCCAGTCATCAGTGGGACAGACGCAACTGAATAATGTAGCTGTCCTTAATGTGCATCTCAATAATACCAGGGAACCTAGATGTAAATAAGATTGCTGACAGTTTCATCCAGAAAGCTACAGTGAGACATAATGTCTTTAAACTGGGACGTTGGTGAAGACGGCTTGTAGGTGATTGCAATCATCTTAATATACTGTAATTCATGATAATGTAATTATGTAGTTCATAATAATTGAATCATTATTCAAATAGTAAAGATAGCAATGATAGACACATTCAATAACTAGAATATGAAAGAAATGTATAAATATGCTGAAAATAGCCTCCCCCCAAAACTGGCAGAGTGCCCCCCCACACACACACTCACTCTCTGTCTTCAAAAGCACCCACGGGCAAAAACAAAAGTCAGCGCCTGTGGTCTAACGGATCATCATATGCAAGGTCAGGAAGGAATTTTCCCCAGGTCAGACTGGCAGTGACGTTGGGGGTTTTCGCCTTCCCCTGCAGAGTGTGGGTGAGAGTCACTTGACAGGATTATCTGGGTATATCTCATTTAATCATTTCCCTGCCATAAAAGGGGCCTCAAGCAGTGGTGCACCTCAATCCCTCCTGTTCTTGGCCTGTGGCACATAATAGTCTAATGATCCTCTTGTCTAATTTGGGTTTAGTGTGTGGGTGCTGGGTAATTTTGTTGGCCTGTGAATATACAGGAGGTCGGACTTGGTGATCTGCTGGTACCTTCTGGCCTTAAACTTTAATGAGGTATTTTTGATTGCACAAAATGTGCAGATCATATTGATAAACAGATGGAAAGTATTTAATAGAGACAGTGTCTACTTGGGGGGGGGGGGTTAAGTGATAACTTTAAAAATCTCCTGGAATGTGGAGATGGAAGTGTGATTTTTCAAGTTAATGATATCCCTTTATGAATGTAATGCATAGAAAGTGTGTGAATATTAATGAAAACGTGACTTTTACAAGAGAATACACTTTCAATTTTACCACTTCATTGAACTGTTCAAATATTGATTCTTGCTGCAAACAATAAACAGTTGTTACTTAAATGTGCTTTTCATGCTGATTCTTTTTTAAATTAGGGAAAGAAAATAAGAATTCTTCTTTTTTGTTTTTTGAGGCCTGTTATAGGTCCTGCTTTACCACCTGGTTTTAGGAAACCTACACTGTATAGTGAGGAGAACAGCTGTTCCATAGGATCTTCTGTTTCTTCAGAATTCCATACCCAGGTTTGTAAAAACTGAAATGGCACAGATCTATCTTGTATTTATAGTGCATTGACATCTGAAGGATTCTAACAGATAGCCTGATCCAAAGCCCATAGAAATAACTTTTTAATACAGTAGATCTTGTTTTAGACCGTAAACTCTATAGGGCAGGGATTTGTCATGCTCTGTAGGTGGAAAGTGTCTGGCTCATTTTGGGTGCCACTGCAGTATAAATAATCAGTGCTAATGAAGTAGCTTCTGAACTGTAACTGCAGAATCCTGTCTGAAAGGGGTTATGCAGCAGAGAAGTAAGTTTCTCTGCCCACCTTTTCATTTATATTGTGCTTGAGCATGCTAGGCACTTCAAGGAATTTAAAAAAGAAAATCTCTGCCCTGTAGAGCTTACAATCTAAGTTAATTATCTAACAAGTGAGTTGGGAACAAACATGAAGATGGGGAGGTGGTGACGAGCAGGAGGATAGAAGTAAGGAGCTGGACAAAGCAGAGGAAATGTGAGGTCTGGGGAAAAGGAGGGGTGTGGGTGCAAGCAGCAGGTGTTAAAGTAACTATGGCAAACTTATTCTTTGCCACTCAGGGTATGTCTTCACTACCCGCTGGATCAGCAGGTAGTAATCGATCTATTGGGGATTGATTTATCACGTCTCGTCTAGATGTGATAAATTGATCCCCGGATGTGCTCCCCGTCAACTCCGGAACTCTACCAGAGCGAGAGGCGGTAGCGGAGTCGACGGGGGAGTCGCGGCCGCTGATCCCGCGGCGTGAGGACCCGAGGTAAATCGATCTAAGATACTTCGACTTCAGCTACGCTATTCACGTAGCTGAAGTTACGTATCTTAGATTGATCCTCCCGCCTAGTGTAGACCAGCCCAAAGTCTGCTCTTTCTTGGTTTTGCTGGAGGATCGGTATTGTAGACTGAATTAAATAAAAAAAAGTCAGGCCTGTGGACTTGTAGTCAAAGTGTCCCCTCACTTTCTCCCGGTGTGATAGCCTCTCCCCTAGAGCTTCCCTTCCCAGGACCCAAAATGCCAACAAATCCCAAATAGACGGTATTCACTTCCCTGTCTCTGGGAAAGAGCTAGTCAGATGGTCAGCATGTCTTGATGGACTCTAAACTACATTCCTGGAAGCCTGAGACAATACCCATCAACAGTTGAGTAGTGAGGGATACACTGAATTCCCAACCACCCCATACCTGGGAACTTCACTCTTGCACTGGGAACAGAGGCAGTAATTTGGGGGTGCTTCCCAAACTACCATCTATCCCTGCACTCCTGTGGTGGTTGGAGAGAAATCCTGAAAGTTATTTAGTGCTGAGCTCAGAAGATTCTTATACTAGATATAAAGAGCTGTTAGACTAGTTAGTATGAGATGTCACACTTGTTTTGAAGGAGCAGGGGTGTTGAATATTTAACAATGACAGTTTCTCCATTTTGTATTGAGCTTAAACCCCAGAGTTTTAAAGAGCATGTCTAAAAATCTCATATCTTCTCAGTTGCTTGTCTTATGTGATATGACAGTGGTTCTTCAATAGCTGTAGTCTTGGAGGGTAGATGAGGCCTGAATTGTATGTTTAAAATACACACACACTTTTACATGCTTCCTTTATCCATCATAAAGAAGTAAAAATTGGGCACAGCACTCCCACCTCCTCCGTTGTATGTTATCTTCAATTACGGGTCAGATCATGGTGTGCTTTAGGATGGGAAATGGTCATTTTTCTTCCCATTTACTCTCCTCCCTATTTAAGATTTTTCAAAATTGTGCTCATTACTCCTTCCCATTGCCCTTCGTATCTTTCCTCTTTCACTACTGAATGCCCAGCTCCTGCTGGGATGTAACTTGCAGGGAACTCTGCTCCAAGGTAATATATATTGTAGGGAAGGTGTAAGATATTTGACAGAATTGGTGCCACATGTTTAGTGTCATAACTAGGGCTGTCAAGCAGTTAAAAAAAATTAATTGCTGTTAATGGTACTGTTAATAATAGAATACCATTTATTTAAATACTTTTGGATGTTTTCTACGTTTTCAAATGTAATTGAAATCAATATAACACAATATAAAATGTACCATACTCACATTTTTTATTACAAAATATTTGCACTGTAAAAAACAAGAAATAGTATTTTAATTCACCTAATAAAAATACTGTATTGCAATCACTTTATCGTGAAAGTTGAACTTACAAATGTAGAATTATATACAAAAAATAACTGCATTCAAAAATAAAACAATGTAAAACTTTAGAACCTAAAAGTCCACTCAGTCCTCCTTCAGCCAATCGCTCAGACAAACAAGTTTGTTTACAATTTGCAGGAGATAATGCTGCTCATGTCTTGTTTACAATGTCACATGAAAGTGAGAACAGGCATTTGTATGGCATTGTTGTAGCCAGCATTGCAAGATATTCACATGCCAGATGCGCTAAAGATTCATATGTCCTTTCATGCTTCAACCAGCATTCCAGAAGACATGCGTCCATGCTGATGACAGGTTCTGCTCCATAACGATCAAAAGCAGTGCGGACTGACACATGTTCATTTTCATCATCTGAGTCAGATGCCACCAGCAGAAGGTGGATTTTTTTTTTTTGGGTGGTTTGGATTCTGTAGTTTCCGCATCAGAGTGTTGCTCCTTTAAGACATCTGAAAGCATGCTCCCAAAAGCTGAGAGGGACGAGGTGTGAAGGCACTTCAGATTCTTAAACCTTGGGTCCAGTGCTGTAGCTATTTTTAGAAATCTCACATTGGTACCTTCTTTGCGTTTTGTCAGATCTGCTGTGAAAGTATTTTTAAAAACGAACATGTGCTGGGTCATCAGCCGAGCCTGCTATAACATGAAATATAGGGCAGAATGGGGGTAAAACAGAACAGGAGACATACAATCATAGGTGAAAGTAAGACCAGTACGCTGTGCCGGACTGGACCGGCTTCTCTGGCGGTGATTTAAAGGTCCCGTAGCTCCGGCACCTGCAGAGAGCCCCGGGCCCTTTAAAGCGCCGCCCAATCCCCGCTGCCAGAGCTCCCCGCAGCAGCCGGAGCCTTTGGCCCTTTAAAATAGCTGCCAGAGCCCTGCCGCCGCTACCCCAGCCTCTGCAGCTGGTAGCTCAGGGGTGATTTAAAGGCCCTGGGGCTCCCAGCCACAGCCCCAGGGCCTTTGAAACTTGAAAGGCCCTGCCTCTTCTGGTTAAGGCCACGCCCCGCTCAGGACTCCGGCATACCGGTAAGTCCTTTAAGTTACTTTCACCCCTGCATACAAGTCTCCCCCTAGGAGTTCAGTCACAAGTTTAATTCATTTTTTTTATTTTTTTTTTTTTTAAACGAGCGTCATCAGCATGGAAGCATGTCCTCTGGAATGGTGGCCGAAGCATGAAGGGGCATATGAATTTAACATATCTGGTATGTAAATACCTTGCAATGCCGGCTACAAAAGTGAGAACAAGCATTCGCACTTACAGGTGACATTGTATATAATAAGCAGGCAGCATTATGTCCTGTAAATGTAAACAAACTTGTCTTAGCGATTGGCTGAACAAAAAGTAGGACTGAGTGAGCTTGTAGGCTCTAAAGTTTTACATTGCACTCAAAAACAAAACAATTATGTAACAAAAACAAAAAAATGTACATTTGTAAGTTACACTTTCACAGTAGAGAGATTGCACTACAGTACTTGTATGAGGTGAATTGAAAAATTGTTTCATTTTAGAGTGCAAATATTAGTAATCAAATATAAAGCGAAGACTACACTTTGTATTCTGTGTTGTAATAGAAATCAATATTTGAAAATGTAGAAAATCAAAAATATTTAATAAATTTCACTTGGTATTCTATTGCTTAACAGTGTGATTAATCGCAATTAATTTTTTTAATTGCAGTAAATTTTTTTGAGTTAATCATGAGTTAACCACCACACTTCACATGAATCAACTGATTCAGCTTCCAACCTTTTATACCAAACCTCCTTGAGACAACAGGGAGGCTATATTATACATGCTAGACCTCAGAAGAGCCCTAGCCTTCTACCTGGATAGAACGAAGGTTTTCAGGATGTCTTCTAGACTTTTCCTTGCTGTTGCGGAGAGATCCAAGGGCTCAGTCCAGAGACTCTCCACATGGGTGTCAAACTGGATTAGACAGTTATCAACCTTGTAATATGACCCCTCCAGATACTATTCGCATGCCCTCCACAAGGTCGATCTCCTCACCCATCACCTTTTTCAAGAACATCCTATCTCAGAAATTTGTAGAGCAGCAACATGGGCATCAGTCCACACTTTCACAGAACACTACGCGATCACTGGAGACTCCACCTCCTATGCCATCTTCAGCGCCACAGTAGAGTCATCTGTAACTGACCCGACCCCGAAGTCCCAACCCACCAATAAGGATAGTGCTCGGGAGTTACCTGCAGTGGAGCACCCATACGGACGCTAATCAGAGAAATTACTCATTTTGTGCAGTAATTATGGTTCTTCAAGATGTGTTCCCCATGGGTGCTCCGCAAGCCACCCTCCTTCCCAGTACTCCAGGGTTCTTGTCTGGGACTCTGCAGTAGAGAAGGAACTGAGGGGGGTTAGCCCGCATCTGCTGTCTAATCAACACTACTACTGAAGTTCTCCAATCAGCAGTGCAGGGAGGCAAGCACACCTGCAGTGGAGCACCCATAGTGACACACACCTCGAAGAACCATCCTTACTGCACAAGGTGAGTAACTTCTTTTACACTGAAGTCTGGTGGTGGGTTTTTCCTCTCCACTCTTTTCTGCCATTGTCTCATCTACTGTTTGGAAGCCCACCTGTCAACTTAAACTCAGCATGCCAAAACCATCTCACCCCCAAAATAAATCCCTCCTCTTCCTTTCTCCATCATATTAGATAATTCCACAGTTGTCAGTTTTGTGGGCCCACAGCCTTATTGTCATCCTACTCTCTTGCCTTCCGCCAACGTTCAGGATGTGTCTAAAGCCTGCCACATCTTGCTTTACAAAATATACAGATTTCTTACCGACTCGGGGGGGGGGGGGGAGAAGAGAGAAGAGAAAGAGACACACCCTTGTCCATTGGGATGGCTCTCTGGGTACCTAGGACTATTGATCATGTTGTTACCCCCTGCCTCTTGCAAGTAGCCGCCTTGCCCACAGTGGCTCTGGTACTTCCCTACCACCACCAGCTTGTTCGCCACTCAAGCTTGCTCCTCTGGGCTGTGCCAGCCCTGTTGTTGCCGCCTTGTAGGTTACCAATAGATGCCACCACTCTCCTCTGCCACTTGAATGCATCTATCCCACTTAACAGGCCCCACCTTTACATCAATGGCAAACTCCTTATTCTCATTTTCAAGGCTTTGCACAACTCTGCCACTTCCTACAGCTCATCACTAGTCACTTGGCAGTCTCTTTCGCAGAACTTGTGTCCTTCCATTTCCACCTAGCTTAGTTCTTCTCTTAGATGGACTTTTGCGCCATCTCCCATTCAGCACTCTACACCTGGAATGTCTCCTTTTATTCTGTACTCCCTCCAGCCTTCTTCAGTTCTAGCTTTCCCAACAATCCTTCAAATATAAATTCCATTTTAAACAACGTTGAAAGGAAATTTAAAAAAAAAAAAACACCACACCCACAAACCAAACCTTAACTAGGAACTAGCACAGCATGTGCTGTACCAGTGAAGCAATTCCATAACTATATTCTGTGTATTCCTTCCTTCTTTCCACCCCCACCCTTTCCTGTTCTCCTCCTCCCAACATCCAGTTTTACTATGATCAGTTTAGATTCTAAGCTCTTTTCTTGCTATGTAAAATGCTATGCACACCTATGGCAATACATTCAGAATGTTGATGGCAGTAATGGAGGATATATTGGTGCCCATGATATCAGAGTTGTACATGTACACTTCACTTGTTTCTGATGTTAATCATTTATCACTGGAGCTACAGGAGAGTGAGCAGAATATCAAAAGATATCATCTTGATGTTGAGTATTCTACACATCTTAAACAAAAAAAAGTGCATTATTAATGTCTCTGGCAAGAATTCTATTGACCACCACTGATGACACATTCAGAAGTGTAGAGATTAGAAATAATTTGGTTTCTGTTAAAGGCAATGGGAGTTAGAGCTGGGACTGGACAACTTTTAAATGCTTGGATATATAAGTAATGTGTATTTATAATACACCTGTTTCTTAATATGAATTGAAAGAAATTATTGGTCATGGGCCTGTTTGAGAAGACAGTTGGGTTTATAGCTAAGAATATTTCTGTAGTGACCTATTATGGTTGATAATGTCTTTTATTTTTGGAAGGCAACAGATAGTGAGGAAGAAGACGCTGTCATAGGTCCAATGCCTGCAAAAGGACCAGTAGAATCTAGTGTAACTAGAGACTTTGAACGCAGAGCTCAGCGAATGAAAGAAAAACTTACTTCTTCAGATGATGTAAGTTAATAATTTTGACTGTGCATGTTTTCTTGGCCTAAAAAGATGTGAATTTTAGTAAGCTCAGCTGTATATATTGAAGATGCTAAATGACTGTAGCACTTAAGAAAATGTTATCTAGGAGAACCCACAATTTATTTATTAACATTCCCACTATGATTTTTTTCTTAAAGGATGGGTCCAAGCAAGTTTCAAGGGAGTCTTGGATGACTGAGCTTCCACCAGAATTGAAAGGCTTTGGATTGGGCCCAAGAACTTTCAAGAGAAGAACAGATGAGAAGTCAGGAGATAAGTCAATTTGGACAGATACTCCAGCCGACAGAGAGAGGAAAGCCCAAGTGAGCATTTATTCATTCATATAAACATGCAGACAGTCTATATGTTATCAGTCTTCTCAGAGTTCACCTCTGCCATTCAGGAATAACCTAATAAAAGTGCTCTCATGTTCCCAAACACAGAAATTTCAGACCTAATAGTTATTTTCCTTCTTACATTAAACATTATATCTGTCTGCTATGGCCTGGGAAGTCTATTGTTCTGTATCAATTTAATGAACAGCCAGTTACTGATTCTTATCAAGCAGAACAAAAATGCCTGAGGGGCAGAGGTACAAAGGCTCTATCTTGACCCGCTCCTCTAATATTTAAGCAAGATAAGTATAGATTTCTTTGTCACTTACTTCAAGTATGCTGCCTGCTAATAATTGCAGTCTGCTTCCATTCATCAGCAAATGCAAGAAGCAAAGAAGTCAACCAGTAAAGGTGATGAAGAAATTGTATTATCGGCGAGAGACAAGAGACTGGCTGAGCAGCTGTCTTCATACAATGCAAGTATAAGCACAAAATGCTTTTTCTTCTAGGTTTCCTTTAATTCTTAGCTCTCTTTTGGTTTCTCATTCCTAGCACTGTTGGTTTCCATGGTGATATCACTACATTCTTCTCTTCTGGGGCCCAAACCTGCAGCCATTTAAGCCATTAGAGAATTTGTCATTGACTTCAACAAGAGCAAGATTGGGCCCTCCCGCTGCTCCTGAAAGATAGTGTCAGAGTGTGTGTGTGTAGGTTTTTATATGCCTTTTCTTAGATGAGTTTCAGTTTGTGTTTTACTTAAATGATTCCTATGGTAGAACTTCCATTGCTGGGAATATACAGTTTCAAGTCAAACAGTAAAAGACTTCACTGAATTACAGGCATCCCTGGAAGAAAACAGCATTACAGGTTTAATTGAAAGGTTAAAATACAGAACCATCCAAAGGAGGCTCAATGTGCCTAAGAGATCAATACCATAATTGTCTGCCTTTCGGGCAACATTTTTACTTGGAAATATTCCTTAGTTTCTGCAAAAGCAGTTGTGGTTTTCATGGACAAATATTGGTAATTAAAAATCTGAGCCTCAGCTTCACAATCACTTCCCTCCCCCACCCACTGCTGTCTCACAGCATGGGCTATTGTCTGTCCTACAGCTGCCCCTTCCTTTTCTCCCTTGTTTACAGCCATCAGCTGGAAGACCGTCAAATCTCCTAAGAGAAAACAATTAACTGAGAGAACAGCAACCTTGGTTTATATTAGAAGAATTGAGTTTATGGGGCACTCTTAATAATTTATTTGCAGTTCATTAGGTGATGCATCTTTTTAGATTTATAGGGCTTGCAGATCCAGAGCTATTAGTGTACAGTCTTGAATTTTCTCTATTTCCTGCTGCTTGTTCAGTTGTGGACATTACATAAATGCAGTTCTTTTAAGTTGTATTCTGTTATCTGCTCTACCAGAGAGAAACTTGCATATACTATTACTGTGCAAGGTTAGCTGATGCCTCTTAGAATGTTTTGAAAAATGTTCTGCATTGAAACAAGTCTTAGGTCATTTTCAAATGGCTTTTCTTCCTTTTTCCATTGATTTCCTACCAAGGACACTTTCCTGGAAAGTGCTTTATATCTTAAAATGGTTTCTTTTTAGCATCTGCAGTGATAACTTGGCACTATCAATCCTCTGGTGTAACTCTATTAAAGTCAGTGGAATTACACCAGGAATGAATCTGGCCTGTGATTTAATGATTTTCCACAGCAACAGTTTGATATCACAGAAGATGGTGACTACAAGTGGGGAATAAGCAGAATGTTAAATTGTATTTTTCTAAGAGCTTGTCTTCATGTAGATGTCTGCCTAGCCATAGCAGGGCATACACACTTTGCTCTCAGAGGATGGTGCCGCATCCCCTACTTGGGACTGATGTCACTCCTGTTTAAAAATCAATGGGCGTTTTACCATTGACTTGTATGACAGCAGCATCAGGTTCTGAAAAACAACACAAGCCCCTAATTCAGCAAAGCACCTAAGCCGGTACTTAACTTCAAGCATGTGAATAGTCCTATTGACTTCAGTGGACTAATCAAATGCTTAAGTGTTTTGCTGAATTAAAACCAATCTTTAGAACTTTTTTCCTGTAACTTCATATTCATCTGTCTACAGTGAGTTTCAGAGGTAAGAACCCCATTTTAAAACAGTGTATAAAAGTGTTTTTTCTAATTTGAGTTACCCTGCACTTGTCTACATTGAATTTCATTTACTTTCATGTTGCCCAGTAGCTTATCTTGTCTTTCTGAAATTCCTCATAACCATCCTGACTCTTGACACGCTTTAAGTCATTTTTGTTTTTGCTATATTTCACCATCATTCTGCAATATTCACCTTCCTTCTTCCCCTATTTCCAGGACTCAAAAAGATCAGAATCTCTCATGGATATGCATCATAAAAAATTAAAGAGCAAAGCAACTGAAGATAAGAAGCCTCAAGAGAGAAGGCCATTTGACCGAGACCAGGACCTCCAAGTCAATCGATTTGATGAAGTTCAAAAGAAAGCCCTGATAAAGAAATCCAGAGAGTTAAACACCAGGTTTTCACATAGCAAAGGCAATATGTTTTTATAATGCAAAGATATGAAGTTTTCTTTCAGGAGAAAAATCTATTAAACTTCAGCAACTTCAAAAAAAAAAAAGTACATTTTTCTGTAAATACTTGTGTGCAAAATAAATTTCTTTATGCTTAAAAATGAATGTTATGTCAATTATTTTTTCTTACATGTAACTATTCTATTTAGGAAATGCGCACAAAATTATACAATCTGTAGTGTATAAAAATCAGAAACGATATTTAGTTCAAAATTGTTGCAAGATAAGTTGGTTAACCACATTTTTAAAATCAACCTAATATTTCAAAAAGGATAAATTTAAAAGTGGTTATTGTGACCCTTTGGGATTTACCCAGGCCAGTAAAGCATTCAGTCACCACCTGCCCTGCAACTGTCAAAGCACCCACAGTTATGTTGCTGTGGCTCACAGCCCAGACAGCAACAGACAGCCTACAAGCATGCAGGTCTCACCCAGCTTCACCACCCAGTTACTCATTGCAGAGGGACCTCCACAACCCTTCCAGCCCCAAGTTCTCCCCAGAGACATCTTTCTGCAGTGCTTGGTCCCCTCTTATTGTAGCACCCACAAAACTATCAATTTTGCTGCTCCTTTAACAAGGCAGTATACAGCAGCTGGTTAACTTACCTGGGGTTCTCTCACCCTTCCCTTCAATCATAGCCCTGAGTTGGTTTATATAAAACTAAAAAGTTCATTAACATAGACATAGGTTTAAGTGATAGAAATGGTTGCAAAAATAGGCTACCAAGACTGAAATGCAACAAACTATAGTCTTTTTGTTCAAAAAAGTTCTCACCATAGTCATTCTTCCAGCATGGCTGGCTAGTCCTGGCTGAGGATCAATTACATAGCCTGAAGTGCTTGATTTTCTTTGTCTCCTGTGGTGAAGTATAGCTTAGGGGATCTCCTCTCCCCCCCTTTATAGTCCAGTAAACATTTGAAATGTATAATCTTGAAGTGTATTCCCAGATAAAATTCTTTTCCCCTGCTGGCTCCTCCCCAACTTGTGACTTTTACAATGCACATGATCTTCTTGCAGTCTACGATACAAATGGCTGGCCCACTTTCCCTTGCCACACTTGGCTTGAGGTGTCAGCCCCTTTCCTTTGTCTGGAAAAACCTCTGTATCAACTTCCCCTGATATGCCTGGTGTAGACATTTTTAATTAGTATAATTCTTTGCAGGTTAATTGTACATATATCAGAATATTGACCAGTGAGTTACTAGTTTTCTGATGACATTAAATGTCTCCATTGGATTTAGTGTGTGAGGTACACTGAGCTGGCCAGACCAGCTGAGATTCATTGCTCCATGGTATGGAGCTCCATACCATGTGGCACTGAGGTGTTCCTAGGGTCAGAGTTATATTAACTAAATGCGGATTTAAAACTGGCCTTACAACAGTGTTGAAAGTTCATTTTTCTCCTGCTGTTTCTGAGATACTGGGTCCGATCTGAAGTCCAAGGAAAGGCTCCCATTGATGTCAGTGGGCTTTGAATCAGGCTGTTATAGAGCACACCTCCTTGGAGTGCCCCCTTGTCTCAGTGTCTAATGTCACCAGTATCCTCAGCTCCAGCACCTCCTGCAGGCTGCCTGGGTCTTCCATGGCTCAGCCATCCAGCCAAGCCCACAGTTCAAACCCCTTCTGAATACTCAGAGTCCCAGTTGGCAAACAAAAGGTCCTTTACCCCTCCTGGGCTCAACTCAATACTTTCTCACTCTTGTTGGAGTTCCAGCTTCCCTGGCTTTCCCCCTGCTGGGAGTCCAAATACAACAAACAGGTGCTCTACCCCTGCTGGCCTTTTTTTCCTGAATGCCCTAACTCAGGGCTCCCTCCCAGAAGCCTACCCTGCTTCCATTGGCCTCTTCTGTTACTCTCTTGGACCACCACCCCACAGACCGCCTTCCAGCTCTACTCCTGTAGTTCAGCTCTCCAGCCCCAAACTGCTGGGCCTCTCTAAAAGCACCCAAAAGCTGGCCTCCCAGACCTGACAACAAGCATCCCCTACTGTCTCCCTTCCCTAGTGCTTTGACCATCTTCCTTTGGGGGATCTCCCTCTTACCTCTAAGCCATAACTCAGAGCTCCTCCCTTACAGGAGTCAGCACTGGTTCTCTCTAGCTTGTAGGCCCAAGCCTTGCCTGGGAACAGCACTTTCCTTCTTACTCACACCTGGGATCTCCCATCCTACCTGAGCCACCTCCTATTTATGCTGTGCAGGCAGAATTATAGAACTCAGCTTCTCCTTTGCTAATTGGCTAACGAGCCACCATCTGGAACAGGTACCAGCTCCTGGGTGTAGTTAGAGGGTCATCATGGGCCAGTTAAGTCTTGATTCACCAAGCTGGGAAGGGTTGCAAGCATTCTGGAAGACAGGATATAAGGATTCAAAATGACCTTGATAAACTGAAGAATTGGTCTAAAAATCAATAAGATTAAATTCAGTAAAGACAAGTGCAAAGTACTTCACTTAGGAAGGGAAGATCAAATGCACAACTACAGATTGTGGAATAACTGGCTAGCCAGTAGTTCTGTTGTAAAAGATAAATTGAATATGAGCCAAGAATAGAATCATAGGACTGGAAGGGACCTCAAGAAGTCATCTAATCCAGTCCCCTGCACTCAAGGCAGGAGTACATAATAACTAAACTATGCCTGACAGGCATTTGTCTAACTTGTTCTTATAAAAGCTCCAATGACGGAGATTCCACAGCCTCCCTAGGTAATTTATTCCAGTGCTTAACTACCCTGACAGTTAGGAAAGTTTTCCTAATGTCCAACTTAAACCTCCCTTGCTGCAATTTAAGCCCATTGCTTCTTGTCCTATTCTCAGAGGTTAAAGAACAATTTTTCACCCTCTTCCTTGTAACAACTTTATATGTACTTGAAAATTGTTATGTCCCCCGCCCCATCCCATCTCCTCCCCCCTCGCCCCCCGTCCTCTCTTCTCCACTCTAAACAAACCCAGTCTTTCTAACCTCTCCTCATAGGTCATGCTTTCTAGATCTTTAATCATTGTTGTTGCTCTTCTCTGAACCTTCTCCAATTTGTCCACATCCTTCCTGAAATTTGGCACCCAGAACTGGACACAATACTCCAAGTGACACCTTATCAGTTGGGAATAGAAATTAATAGGCAGAAGGTTTAAAACAAACGGAAATACTTCTTCACACAACACAGAGTCAACCTGAGGAACTTGTTGCTAGGGGATGTTGTAAAGGCCAAAAGTATAAATGAGTTCAAGAAAGAACCGAATAAGTTCATGGAGGATAGGTCCATCAATGGCTAATAGCCAAAATGGTCAGATATGCAACCCCATGCTGTGAGTGTCCCTGAGGGAATAGACAGGTGATGGATTTCTCTATAATTTTCCTGTTCTGTTCATTCCCTTTGAAGCATCTGGCACTAGCCACTGTCTGAAGACAGGATACTAGGCTAGATGAACCCTTGGTCTGAACCAGTATGGCCATTCTTATGTTCTTTTATTATCTTATGTTGCCTCTCTAAAATCATTGAACTTTGGAAGATATAGGCAAGGACAGAGGCCATCTTTGGCATCCATCACTAGACAGACAGAAGGGGCCAGAGCTCTGCAAGCTGAGAAAGATGGGCCCTTCAATCAAGGAGGGGCTGAAGCCACTGGAAATTGAAGATAGGCGAGAAACCTGCTTAGGCCAAGACCTTTCACCTAGGAAGACAAAAGAAGTAATCAGCTTAACCTGCAGCACAGAAGATATATGTTAATTAGGAAATCCTTTCTAACTATAAGGATAGTTGACTAATGGAATAGGTTACCAAGGGAGGTTGTGGAATCCACATCATAGATGGTTTTTAAAAACAGATTACACAACTGCCAGGGGTTGTGTAGGTTTACTTGGTCCTGCCTCAGCATGGAAGCTGGACTAGACCTCTCAAGGTCCCCATGATTCTGTGACTTCCATGAGAAAAAACACAGTTTGTATTTGTAAATTGAGCAAATTTGATTTAGAAATCAAGATATAATAAACATGAAGCCTTACAATATCGTTCCAGTAACTTTAGTACACAATCACACTTTAATCTTAGCAAAGTTACAGAAATTTGCAGTTACATCTGAAAATCCAGGCCAGCACACATTCACTTATGTCCTTTTATCACTCGAACCGGTCTTTCTTGCACAACAGCATAAGCAAAAGTCAGCAAAATAATCTGTATTATTGACACTAACTCTATTTTAAAATTGTCTGATTCAAGTTCATAGACTTCGTCTTTATTTTAATTTCCCTGATCCTTTTTAAGGAGGTATTGAGAGAACCAAAACGTGTCCATGTAAGTAATTTGGTAAAAAGACTTTAATGACTTATTTGAAGGTGATGTGAACTTTTCAATTATTACATGATAAATTTAGCATGGCTCACACCATAGTTCAGAACAGTTACTGTGATATACTGTGTCTGGGTTTTTTTACCTCAACAGACCAGCAACCCACACACTGCCATGTTTTCAGTCATTAGTTTATTGAGGTAATACATAGGCCCTGAGGGTGCAATGAATCTGTGTGCTGACATTTTTTGTCATTTTCAATGCAAAAAGTTAATGTGCACAATAGTTAGTTTCTAAAACAATAATTGAAAAAACAATGTAGCCTTATCTGCAGAACATTGTTGTTAAAATCAGTTGGTTTTGAGGTAAAGCCTCTTAGTTTTTCAGGGGAAAAGAAGGTTTGTGTTAGGGATTAAACCACCAAAGAGATTTGATATATATATATTTTAAATAGGCTTAAATCAGTGTCACAACAAATTACACCTCAATAGGCCATTAGCTTCTGGACAATCTCCATTCTCACTGGTGATTGCAAGAACTACCTCCCCTACAGTTGGAGATTGAATAACATTCCTGTGGCAACTATGACATTGCTGACATGGAAGTGTAACATTAGGAAAATATTTAATATATTTTAACTTCTTTGGGCATTATTTTGCAGCTAGAGACAAGGAGGAGGAGCTGCATTCTCTGAACAGCCAATTTTTATGGCCCACAGAAAATGCTCTTCAAACCACAGTTTGGGAACCACTGCCTTAGGCAAATCCTATCTGTATCAGGTGTCATTTTACGGCTAAGGTACTTGACTGAGGGCTCCTTGAATGAGGATTTCTCATATGAGTAAGGTTTGCAGGATCAGGTCCTTCACCATAAAAAATCCCTTGATGTTAAAGCTTGGTTGCCACTGAAGTCAATGGATAAACTCCTAGTGATTTCTGTGGGAGCTGCATTTAGTTTGTTCCTGAAGTGAAGGGTTATAACAAAAATACTGACAGATCTGTAGCTACAGCAGCACAAATAGAGCATTACAGTCATTTTGCACTGCTTCAGCCAGTGCGCCTTGAAGTGTGGGGTACACAATTCTAATTATCAAAGCCTTGATATACATTTGGGAAGTCATCTCTGATCTGATTTTTTTCCCGATGCCTCGCTTACTCTGGCTCTGATGCTATAAACTGCAGTGGGGGGAAATAGCTGAATTTTTATTGAGAGTTTAAGCTTTTCATTTCTTTGTGTAAATTGAGTGAACTTTCAAGTTGGGTTAGTACACAAATTAATCTTCCCCTAGTAATGCCAAATCCTCTCCTAGGACACTCATTAAAATAAACAGTAACTCACTAAATTAAAAGCTCTGAAAGCTTGTGAAGAGATGAGCTGTTCTCTACAATTTGGGCAAACCAAATAGCATTTGTGCTAAAACTCTACTGAGTGATATTCAGAATCTTATTTAAAAACCAGCGTTTAGGTAATGAAAAGTCCCCAGTATAATTTCTGGGTAACATTTGTGGTAACCAGCTCCTAAAATGTATGTAATAGCCTCTCTCTTTCTATTCTATGCTGTCAGCCTATATGGTGGCATATCAATCTATGACTGCTCAGGAAATGTCAAAGGCAGATTTAAATGGACTTATCCTGGGTTTAAAATGCTTATCTCTGTTTTGTGTAGCTGAGTATATTTTTAAAAGTCTTCATTAAAAACAATTCACAACAGTGATAGCCTCCTTTTATGAACTATACTTTTTAAGACATGCTTGGAAATCCAACCATAATGAAGCCAATAGAAAGAATCATGCACTATGGCAGGTAAGATGTAAATGAAGAGGGTTAAGAAGGAATATTAAGGGGGAATGGCTGGATACACAAATAAAATAAAAACATTGTTCATATCAGAAGCCTGTAAGAGAATTAATTGGTAAATTTACTATGTTACCAGGAAGCAATAAAGGAGAAAAGGGATATATCAGAGACTTTAAATAATTTGTTTGCATCATCTTCACCACAAGGCAATGAGATACCATGATGAATAGAATAAAGTAGACTGAGATGTCGATCTGCGTTTCCAATATAAACATGTCATCTCTTGCATACAGTTACAATGTACTACTCATGTCAGTTTCATCTGATGATGTGAAATTTACAAATAGTAAAGAGCTAGTGAGGAAATGCAGATTTTAGACTCTGATAATGTAATTTTGTCTGTAAATAAAGGGTAATTTACATTTCTCAGGTTAGCAATGTCAGAGTGTTTTGTTTTTTGATTATGCATTTCTGTTTAGTGGAATTTTTTCCTCTCAGAATAAAAGATTATTCCAGGAATTGCCTTTTAGGTTTATTTCTACTATGTAGAACTTCTTTCTTTAAGTATGACTTTTAATATTAACTCCATACAAAATTATAACTACACAACTATATCAACTGTACACTAAGACTGAACATGATAATTAGCACTTAAAAATCAGAATTTGCCAAAGTTAAAGTTGGACATATGCAGCCTTAACTCTGACCCCTTGTGCATATGCATTATGAGTCTTCAATTACATGATTATATATTATTCTCAAATAAAATAAGAGTAATACATGTTTTTTATAACTGGACGCAATGTACAGTATCTTGTAATATGTTTTTCATTCTTGTATGCTTACATTCTTTTAATTTTCATGGTGGCCTGATATTTCACATTCTATTTTCAAAGGCTCTGAGCTCAGCCAAAATCTAAACCATTGTTCACAGGAACAATGAAAAGCATGCCTCAATGTCATCTTTTTTTCCCCAGCTATTTGTCAAAAAAGATTGCAAGAATGTTTTTGTTTGAATAATATGGAGAATGCAGTCTAATAATAATACTAGTGCTTCTGGCTAGGGCTTGGCATTGTTTAGACAAGCACTTGTAAAGCTTCCCCGAGTGATTCTGCCAGTGCAGATGGTGTCTTTGTATCTGAGGTCATTCAGGCGTGAATGTACTACCCTAAACCTGTCCTAAAGTTACGTTCCTATTAAATGCACTAGAATCTCCTCTGATGCTCTCAGCCCCATTAACCAAACGGAATTGTAGTTTGGATGAAAGCACAGAAATTCCAGATGCATATGGCAGATTTTTTTTTCTCCCCCCAGACATGGAGCTCCAGGCATTTACTTGCCTTTACTCATAGTTGAGTTAGTTTTTCCACAGTCTCTTGTGAGCTGCAACTAGGTCTCCAAATGAATTGCTAAAGCCCTTTCTCCAAAAAGAGATGATCCTGTCCTTTGTTACATATTAGAGGGACTGACTCTCTACTCTGATACACTGATTTGAAACTGCTGCATTTTCAAGGAGTGTAATTGAATGTATTCTGCTTTTAAACTCAGTGTAACAGTAGTGAAACAAGACTCCCCGCTAACCCCCCCCAAGTCTTTTACAGTTGAATCTTAAGGCTTCCCAGATAGATAGCAACAGAGAATGCTGTCACGCTACCATGAGCAGCTGCAGCTGTATTTTTTTTCAAATGATCAACCAACTTTATAAATATTCCAAGTGCAACTCTCATAAGTGGACTTTGAGAAAGCAGTGATGTCCCACACTCTCAGCTGGTGTCAATCAGCATAGCTCCGGAGCTCCCAGCACTCTAGAACACATGGAATTGCATCAGCTGAGAATGTGGCCCTGGATTTCAACATACTCACTTAGGGCCTGATCCTGAGAGGTGGTGACTTAATGAGATTTGCAGATACTTCTCAGGTTCTGGCCCTCACTAGGCATTCAGAGACAGTTTTTATAATCATTTGCCTGTAGAGCCCTGTCCTTCACTTTGAAATGGCTGCGAAAGAATACTGGTCTACCCTATAAGGTGACAAGATAAGAGTTGTGTCCCCCTCGAGTATTCAGTCATGTACACAGAATTAGCATAAACTTTTGATGATTTGTTTAAAAGCATCTCAGTTATATAAATTAAGTGGATGTTTAATCTCACTGCTTCTCAGAGCATCAGATCAAAGTGAGATGGTTTCTGCTGTGGTAGCACAAGGGTGACCAAAGTGCAGACTGTTGGTTACCCATGGTGTTGGTAAAGCCATCCTGGTAGAGTATTCAGCACTGCATTTAAATGGTCACATGAGAAGCATGGTGCTGAGAGCAGGGCCGGCTCCAGGGTTTTTGCCGCCCCAAGCGGTGCAAAAAAAAAAAAAAAAAAGC
>NW_020664369.1:1924102-1937195 GCF_002925995.2 Terrapene triunguis | reverse complement strand
GGCTGAGAGCACCGGTACTGCAGAGCCCCTCTTGCTAGGGACCTGCTTTTTCTGCGGTTTTAGAGTCAAATAGCTCCTTTTAAAAACCTCTGGATCGCAGCAGAGAACACCTCATAAAGAACTAGAGAGACTGTGCTGCAGGGAGCAATCCTGCACAGGCAGGGAAGTGAAGTGGCCAAACCATCTCTAGAGCCTATTATCCAAATCCTTCCCTCCCTATGTCAAACCCATGTTTCCCCATGTGAGGAGAGAAACATGAACCATGTGGGTGGAAGTCCCTAAATTCTGCTGTACATTCCTCTCTAGAGTAGCATAAATGTGGCAGGGGATAGAGCTGGCACACAGGCAGATGCCAAGGATTCATGAGCCTCTAATCCAGGTGATTTCTAGACCAAACATGTCAGCTCGTCTGTCTCTGTATATGCCTCCCACTTCCTCCCTCAGTGCTGGCAGCACAGCTGTCACTTGTACTCCTTTGGCAAGGTGCGCACATAACCCTGTCCATGGGAGCACATGTGGGGTGTGAGTTGTTGCCAGTAGTATTGTTTTGCACTGCTGATTCCAACATCAGCCACAGCAGTTTGCTCCTGGAAGGAACATGGTACATCAAATAGCAGTTCCCTGTCGCCTTCCCCTTGTGTCTCACTATAGCCTCCTTGTGCTGCAGAATGGATTTTGCTGTAAGTACAGCAAAGGAATTGTTGGTGACTCTGCATAGCCACTCCAGCAGGACAGGGTGTAGAAGGACCTGATCAGATGTACTGGGAGTTAATGGTGCTCAGCCCTTTGCCAGATTAGGCCCAGTATGCATTTCCCCTTTGTCCTGCCCTGTAGCAACAGGCTCAGTTGTTGGCATCATTAACACCAGAGCAAAGTGCCAACTATTCTATATCTCTCTGCTAAAGAGAGGGGAATGTATGGCCCTATGGTTTCTATCTAACCTAACTGATTTGACTACATTAAACATAGAGGGCCTGGTTCTTATTTACACTAAAGCAACTTTACACCATTCTGGTAGTTAAAGAGCCTGATCCTTTCCCCCTCCGTCTGATTGCTTTGCAATAATCCTTCTGAGAGAGCCAGTGGCTTGCAGTGACAGTTTTAGTAAGGCACACAACAACTCGCTTGCCTTAAGGGGTCCACGCAACAACTCGCTTGCCTTAGGGGGTCCAAAATGGTGTCTTCCATGCGGCGTGACTCACCCGTACAGTGCGTGCGAGGTCATGCTGTGGGAAGGATGCCATTTTGTCCTGGAGGCCAGATAGACAATGCACAGCCAGTCAGGCTCGCAATGCAGGCCTTGCATACATAGATGGCATGCCCCCTGGAAGCAGCCGAGGATTCCCTTTGCCTAGGGGAGTGCCTGGGTGGTGTTGGACTAGCGTAGCCAATTCTATACTACTCGCTCCTGGTCCCTCCCACCACCCTTCCCTGCACTGGGGGCATGTCTAAGGCAGGAGTCCGCCAGTCATCCTGGATCAGCAGAATGGTCCCTAGGGGGATGGTAGAGCCACTGCAAGTTAGCACAGCCATTTTGTGTAGTATTTCAGGAAAAAAGGAGTACAGTTGGGAACAGCAGCTTCTACTTACAACCTGTTTCCTGATTTGTACAAAACAATGTCAACCTGGAGGAAACTGTTCTGCAACCAACAAGGATTCTTTCCAGTTTCTAAGGTAATTTGTATCTTTTGTGAACCAGATGAGGCTCAGACTTTCAAAGCACATATGCAGGCTACAAATAATTTGACTGAAATGAAAGGCAAGAGTAAGATTTAATATGGATGATCTACTTTAGGGTGTTGTACTGACACGTGTTTAGTATTGAGTGCTTTTTAATTACTAGATTGGAATAACACAGTCTTCATGGAGTTTCTGCTCTTCTACCTTTCCTTGCTTACAGGAAGCTCTGTTTCCTTGAAGTGTTTTTCAGAGGTGAGCAAGTAACCATCCAGTATGATTCCAGATATCCAAATTCAACTTTCTCCAAAAATCCTAGTTATCTGAATCCAGAGTGTGTCCCCTGCCATGTTGCCCTGTTAACTAGTTAGTTAATCACTTAGGTTTATCCAAATGCCTGGTTATCCAAAAGTTTTGGATGTCTCCCAGGCCATTCAGATACATGGGAGTCTACTGTATTTAAAACACTGCATTGCCTGTTACCTTCATGTAAGCACACATCTATTCCCCACATGTGCAAAGAGACAGACATGAAAAAAACCTTCAAAGAGGTTGTAAACCTGCACACAGCATTGCACAGCTTGCTCAAGATGTTACTTAAAATGAAAAGGCCTGAACCTACAAACTGCACAGATGACCCAATTGTGCTCTGACTGAATTCACTGGGAATTTTGTAAAGTACAGCTATAATTTTCAAAGAAAATTTGTGTGATCAGGTGCCATTCTGGTTAAGCCACCGAAACCCATAACTATGAAACATCATATTGCCTAGACAGTACTAAAATGTAGCTAGAATGACTTGACTCACCTATACCTTTACTAAGATAATACTATGGTTTGGACTAGCAGAATGTGTCATTCAGATATGAAAGGAGCCAACAGAGTGCTCAGATACTGGCTGCCTGAAGAATTCCACTGAGTGTCTCAGGGAATGAAAAAGTCAAGACCACCAAAACTTTGTGTCAGGCAATGTGATGCAGATGACAGTCTCCCTAGCAACCATCGAAAAATTCTGTTGCTATAAAATGAAATCTAGATAGCTATTTATTCATGGGTCAGATGTTGTTTATCTCTCTACCATCTATTACAAAAGTCACTGGGCTTTTAATTGCCTCTTCAAAATCAGCAGGAAAGAGGAAAACAAAAGAGACAAAAGTAGGCACACATGGGCACAAAGTGAATGTAGCATTTTTAGTGATTTTTTTTTAAGTTTTTACTATTGTAAAATGCTTCAGCATTGTGTTCCCAAGGGTACTGAAATCAAGGTTAATGCAGAAAGCTTTGCAATCTTCATACAATGCTTGTATTCATTATTATGCTGTGTACATGAGCAGAGCTTATTATGTGAATGTAAGCTTCTGACAGCGCTTGTGAACATGCATTGAGTTGTTTGGCAATTACACTGTCCCCTAATCAAGTGTTGACATTTAATTGCTTTTGTATAGCCTGGGGACTTGGCTGTACAAGGGCAGCAGGTATACAAGCTCCAGTCTGAGTTTTTAAAACAGGAGCCAGGCAATAAGACCAAGGCAATAATACTCCATTTCGGAAATGGCATAAGTTGCAAATGATGGACTGTGTTCTGGCATTAGTCCATGTACAGGACTCCCCAGTTAACTCAATGGAGAGTTCTGCATTAAATAGAGGGGAGGATATAGTCTGATGCAAGTGTTTGTGTCTTTTCATGAATTATAAACAGAACTAGCAGTGATGCCTGTAATTAAGGTTGCCTAACACTTTCCATTATAAGACTCTGTTTTCATTTGCTTATAACTTTGCCAAATAACTGCTTGGCCTGAAATTTTCTATGCCTCAGGCTGACTTTTTTCTCTTTTAAAGATTTTTTCAGAGAACAAAGTTGGTATTGTTTTGCCAATGTAAAAAAATTCTTATAACCTTTCATTGAGAAGTTCTTACACTTCCATCCATTAGAGCAGGAACTACAGATTTGGTGAGGAAAGGGTCTTTCACTGGAATCCAAAAAGTACCTTTTGCTGTCTATGTGAAAATCTACCCAAATTTGCCCAGGTAAGGAGCCTCTGAAAAATCTCAGGTTGCACATGCTCAGTAGAGACTGGTTAGCTAAATTCTTTTTAGATTCCATCTGCACTGGGATACTGCAACCAAGGGTGATAGGCTGAGCAGGACTGCTCCTCCCACCAGCCTGTGCAGTGCCAGGCAGCAGATTTGTGAACAGGGAGACTGTCTCTCCTGGGCTCTCAGGATCTTGCTGCCAGTACCCATGAAAAAGAAGACATCCCTGCTCATGTCTGGCAACAAACTCTTGTGGTCAGCTGTATCAAAGGATATTGATATATCTAAAAGAATTAGCATGGACAGTTTGTCTTGTCCATTGCTAGGAGGATATAATCAGCAAGCACAACCAGTGCGGTTTCTATTACATACCAAGGCTTATAACCGAATTTCCCAGAGTCAAGGAAATCTGAGGAATCAAGAAACAGCCAGTGTTGCCCTGCCATAATATTCTCAGTAACCTTCCCTAAAATGGGAGATGGGACATACGTTGATCATCAGCCTTTCAACAGCAAGAGTTAATTTTTTTTTTTAAGTGTAGGCCTCATGATAGCTTCTTTCAGAGCTGCTGGAATCCTGCCAGCCATTGTGATGGGGTGTCCACCTCATTGAGGACTGGAAAGGATGAAGGTGGCCAAGTAAGCCTATGAACTCCACAGGCTGCACCTAGAGGGAGAGACAGGGAGCAGGGAATTGATTGCAAGCAGGCTCAGCTGGGCAGGAACAGGTGGGGCCTATAAAGCCAAGAACCTGGCAACAGACAGAGGCTGCTGAGAAAGGCAACAGTCACAACCTGGGAAGAGGAAGGAAGGTTTGGAGCTGGCAGTCCCAGAGAAATGGGGGAACCAAGAGTGGTAGGAAGCCGTCCAAGGAAGAAGCAGTGAGGGCTCAAAGAATAAAGCCCTACTAGGTTGAGGGTCCCTGGACTGGAACCTGGAGTAGAGGGTGAGTTCTCCTACCAGCCAGTGAAGGAGTGGTACTTGAGGCAGTGAATGGGAAGACTTTTTGAATTTGATATACCCCGGAAGGGGGGGAATGCCAAGTGACTGGCTGGAGGGCTGCGTCATGAAAAGGATGCTCTGGTTCATGGGATGAGAGGGGAGCTACGGACTTGAAAGAGAGATGATGCGATGGCATGTGACCATGGGAAGAAGTGTTGGCCTCAAGAGCTAATCCCCAGAGTGACCAGGAGGAGATGCCTGACAACCGGTAAGTGGTGCACACCCATAGAGAAACAGTGATATTCTCAACCTCAAATCTACCCAGTATTTTCCTGATGGCCTTCACCAGCCAGGAAGGACAAGGGTCCACATCACATGTTGTGCCAGAAAGCTGCCCCAGCACCTCTATAGTGATAGTGACAGTGACCAATACCGGCTGAAAAGCAGACAGAGAAGACACGGTATTTGGCTTATCAAGACACAACTACGTTTCCATGGCAGCAGAAAGCTCAGTCAGATTCTGAACAATTTTATCTGTAAAGTCACAGGAAAGTTTTCCACAGTGAGAAAAAATTTGATTTAGCAACCATGCGGAGACTGTGAGGATTCATCAAGTTCTCTACCACTCATAACAGTTCCACTGTGCCACACTTTGTAGCTGCTATGTTTGGAGAAAATAAATCTTTTAGTTTCCCACATAGAACCTTAAAATCCCAGGATGCTGCAATTGGTATAAACTACTTCAGAAATTCTAAGTAGTTTGAAAAAAAATCAGGCCCTAAGTGTCTCATGTTGTACACCCAAAATTGGTACGCACTTTTGTCTATCGGGGCCTTAGTTTCTCCATGAGCCAGTTCGCCATCTGTAAAATGGGGATAATATTACCACCTCACTGCAGTGTTGTGAAGATAAATATCTATGAAGATTTTTTTTTTAATTTAGACCACAATGGCCAGTTACGCTAAACGTAAGCACTTAATCAGTCCTATCTAGGTCCTGTAGTATGTCATAATCCTCAATTCTATGGCACAATTCAAAAAAATCTTCCTTTTTTTATTAATACAACTTTTTGCCATTCCTTTTTACATTTTTCTGTACTAGGCTTTTGAATTCCTATTTACTTAAGGGTATTTCTATGCCAATCCTTCCTTCTCTTCCCCCCCCGCCCCCACAGCATTTTTAGCTGCTTTGTCTACCATTTCATTCCCTGTTATCCCAATATGCTCTTGGATTCAAGCTAATGCTACATGTATCCCCATCTGTACTAACTCTGTTATTAGACATATAACTTAATTGATTAAATCACTTCTACATACGGAGACACCCATTTTTATTGCCATATGGCCTGAGATTGAATCTGAAAAAATGACGACTGCTGCTGGGTGTACATCCCAGAGTCAATTTAATGCTAGCATTATTGCTACTAGTTTGGCTGTAATGACCACTACATAGTACGTCAAAAAGAATATCTGACTATTTCCCAATTTTGGTATACAATATGCTGTCCCTATTCTTCCTGGGTTTTTTTTTATTGTTTTTTGGACGTGTGTGTGTGTGTGTGTGTGTCTGTGTGTGTGTGTATAGACAACCTACTCCACTTTTCATCTACACACTGGTACATTTCATTTTTGATACATACTGTCTATTATTATTAAGTTTATAAAATCTAAATCCACATTTGGACATGTGACTTCCCATCCATAAATAGTTTTCCCACGACTAAAAGTTTTGACTTCATTCAGCTTTTCCTTGTCTTTCAGCTCCTGCATCCACACTTTAACTCGAACAGCATGTGGAGTTCTAACATGGTGTGCTATAGCTCACCTATTGAATTCCCCACAATCCCCAAATGTGTTTGGTACTTCATCATTGCAGTTCCCATTAGCTTTGGCCCAGAAAGTTAGGTCCAGTAGTTTCACTCATAGCGTAACTGGGATTTCACTAGACGCTATCTGTAGCACACATATAGGTGTTGTAATAAATGTATCACATGCAATTCATAGTGCCTTGGCTTATATTAAATCTCTAATTTTTTAAGTTCTGATTTTGATGCTGACCCAAAACCTTGTCAGCCATAGTTAATAATTAGTCTGATTAAGGCTCTATATACCATCAGTAGTGTTTTCTTATCTGTCTCCCAATTAGTCCCAGCAGGACTTAAGCAGGTCAATCCTTCCTGTACATTTATCTTTAACACAATGTATATGATCTTTCCAAAGTAATTTAATATCAGATATTATCCCTAAGAACTTGAATTTTTTAACCATATCTATTTGTTCTCCATACAGATAGTTTTATATTCCTTTGTAACTTTCCTTTTTGGAAAGATCAGTCCTTTGATTTTAGCAATGGAGAACTTGAAACCCCATGCATTTCCCCAGTCAAAGGTCTCTCATAACACTTCTGTTGATTCTGTTTTCTGACACCTCACTATTCCCGCTCTTAAACCACAAAGCAGAATCATCTGCAAATAGAATAACACCTACCCTAGCATTTAATTTATTTTTGGACATCATATATCAGATATTAAATAAGGTTGGGCTGATAACACTTCCCTGTGGTGTACCATTTTTAATATTATCTATAATTGACATAACTTTCCTTGCATGGCCCTTTTACTCCAAAATTTTCTAATCCACCCATACATTCTTCTCCTTATCCCTATTGCATCTACTCTGTATAGCAAGCCTTTCCTCCATAGCATGTCATGTGCCTTTTCAATATATAGGAAGACAACTACCCTGAAACACTTGTCACGTACTTTTTTGTATTTCAGATTCTAATTTAGTCACATGATCAACAGTGCATCTTCCTCTCCTAAAACCAATCTGCACCTTATCTGTAATGACAGTATTTTCCTATTTGGAAACCAATCTTTCATTCGCAATTCTCTCCATAATATTGCCCAGACAGGATGTAAGAGCACTTGGTCTATAGGCAGCCACTTTTGTGGATAGTGTGCCTGGTTTTCATATTGGAATTACTAGTGCATGTCTCAACCCCATCCATATCACTCCTTTTTCCAATAGTGTCAAATAATTCCATGACAACCCTCAAACTGCTTTCTCAGAGAGCTATTTAAACATTGTTACATGTATTATCTTTACCTGGGGATGTATTCTCACTGATATCAATAGTTTTCTCAAGTTCTTGCATACAAAACCATTCATTCAATGTAGTATCTTCATGTTTAAGACAACTAAATAATAGATCGTGATTCTTGTCAATGAATTGCCTTTTAATCCGGTGGAAAGTTGCACTTTGGTTTTCATCATTCCTCGCACTCTGGAAAGTTTCTGCTAAAACTTCTGCTTTCTCATTATCAGAATTTCTAACTACGTTGTCAGTCCCAAAATGACCTGGGATGTGGCTACTCTTAGTCTGAATTCCATTCATTCTTCTAATTTGCCCGTGTATTTCTGATGTCTTGGTATCTTTGTTTGTCTACCCACAGCACCTACTCCAAGTCTGATTTTTGTATAATTCTTTGTGCTATTACCTGATTTCTTTTACACTTCATTAGATCGGCACTATTCCTTGTATTTATTTATTGATTTTTGCTTTTTTATAGGATTTGTTCCTTTTATAACTGCCATTTTGCACTCCTCATTCCACCATGGAAGTGAGGCTTTTAGTTTTGAGGCACTTCAATAACTTAGTCTGGCTACAGTAGCTGCTGCTATAAATCCCTTTGTTACATTATCACTGAAATTCTGTCATCACTCACACAATGATTATTCAAATTCAGTACACTTGTAAATAGCGCCCAGTTAGCTTTCTTAAACTTACAGGTGGGTAATTTTCCATTACCTGCAACCATACCTTGCCTTTGAAAAGTAAGGAGCATAGGGAAATGATTGCTCCCCATTCCTTTTTCCTTTTATATTTTTCAGTTGCATTTACTTCTGTCAAGGCTCCCTCCCCACTCTGAACTTTAGGGTACAGATGTGGGGGCCTGCATGAAAACTTCTAAGCTTAACTGCCAGCTTAGATCTGGTCCGCTGCCACCACTCCCAATGTGCTAAGTCCCTTCCCTGGGTAGCCTTGAGAGACTCTTCCACCAATTCCCTGGTGAACACTGATCCAAAACACCTTGGATCTTAAAACAAGGAAAAATCAATCCGGTTCTTAAAAAGAAGGCTTTTAATTAAAGAAAGAAAGGTAAAATCATCTCTGTAAAATCAGGATGGAAAATAACTTTACAGGGTAATCAAACTTAAAGAGCCCAGAGGAACCCCCTCTAGCCTTAGGTTCAAAGTTACAGCAAACAGAGGTAAACACTCTAGCAAAAAGTACATTTACAAGTTGAGAAAACAAAGATAAAACTAACACACCTTGCCTGGCTGTACTTACAAGCTTGAAATATGAGAGACTTGTTCAGAAAGATTTGGAGAGCATGGATTGATGTCTGGTCCCTCTTAGTCCCAAGAGCGAACTCCCCCCAAAACAAAGAGCACAAACAAAAGCCTTCCCCCCACCAAGATTTGAAAGTATCTTGTCCCCTTATTGGTCCTTTGGGTCAGGTGTCAGCCAGGTTACCTGAGCTTCTTAACCCTTTACAAGTAAAAGGATTTTGGAGTCTCTGGCCGGGAGGGATTTTATAGTATTGTACACAGGAGGGCTGTTACCCTTCCCTTTATAGTTATGACAACTTCCAATACCTTCTGTTATAATTCCCAGGTCTGAGCAGGAAAAACTACCATCTGCTGCATTTAAATCTAGTTGGGGTGCAGTTGTTTAAAACCAATTAACTCTTCTAAGCATGCACCATTTTTATCAGTTGTCTTACTTCCCCACAATTTATTATGAATATTTAGGTCACCACATATAGTATATGGTCTTTTAGCATTCTTCACCATTTCTTGTAGCTCTGAACTTTCTAATTTCCCACATAGGTTACAGATACTATAAATCCTTAAAGAAATATTACTCTTCTGCATTGTGACCTCAACAGCATTATAGTCTAGGCTTAATTCTTCATTCTCTAGTGCTATGTAGTGTATTCTTTCCCTTATGAAAGTACAAACTCCTCCTTTTCCTAGTTTTCAGTCTTGCCTAAAGGCAATATACCCTGGAATTTTAAAAGCAAGCGTTTCAACCAACCATGTTTCCTGGATACATAAAGCATCTGGTTTAGTTTTCATTTCCAGGATATTTTCTTTTACTTCTTGACCATGTACTGTCAGACTGTGTGCATTCCAACAAAAGATTGTGATCCCCATACTAGTCATATTCATGCAATTTTGAATGAAGGTAATGGTGAAATATGGTCCATTGACAAGTTGCTAACATACAAGTATTTTTCCACTGCCCTTGCTATAGTGTTGTTTTTTTTTTGACCCCCATCCCCCCATTTGTGATGGACAATTTTTCACTTCTATCATAAATGCAATAAACCTTTATTTTTTCATTACTGGTAGATCATCGCCCATTCCTTCTGCAGTGATTAGCCTCATTCTACAAAGAACGTGGTATGTCTGCAGGTCCCCCTTTCCTGTGCTGATTGTATCTTCCTTCTCCACCTGATGTTTTGAGAGTATCCTTACAGCTTCTGCAATTTTTGTCTTTATTTCTTTAACTTGCCTTTCCATGATAGACCTGCTATATTTTGAACTGTGATTACCACTGCAATTACTACATTTGACCTCTATCCCTTCTATGTAATTTTCATAGGAGTATTCTCCCCCATACTTCATCTTGTTTTCCCTTTACAAACAGCTGCTACTTGCCCATACCGTTGGCACTTATAACGAGCTCGTTTGCTCTGAGAGTATAGTATTGTCATCAAATTTTAAGTACACCATCACCACTGTGAGTTGGAATTCAACCCAGGGCAGAAATCTGAAATAAGAGGAAATCTACCTCTGTCAAAGGGTATATTTTATTTTGGAGACATGTAATCTGAGTACAATACAGCAGATTAGTTTGGAGGCCCTAAAACTATTATTTGAAAAGGGGGGGGGGGAACTATACAAGCAAATGCTTACTGGGAGGAGAGAGTGATTGGTTGGAAGAGTAGGTGGGAAAGTGGTGTCTCAGCACCGTCACTTCTGCTCTACCTCTAAGTCCCCGGCCCGCAGCATCCTCTTCTGGGCACGGCCCTCCAACTGTGCCCCACTCTGCTTTCTCCCCTATTCCGGGGGAACTGTCTGTGTCTCTAGTCCAGCTACTTGCCGCTGTGGCCTACTGCAGCTTTTGGTCTAGCCCCTCATCTCAAGGGGCAAACTGCAGTCTAATACTGGCCATCGCCCTCTGTGGCAAGTGGGAGAAAAGGTGAGGGGCCCGGCCCACCCACTACTCCAGGCTCCAACCCAGGGACCCTATAGCCCGTGGCCACATGCTGCCGCTCCTCCAACTCCCGCCACCTATTTTCCTGGGCTACTTCCCCAGAGCCCTAGCACCTTCCTGGCCCCCTGTATCAGGGGCCTCAGTCTGGCAGTCCTCAGGCTGGAGCTCCCTATTGCTCCCCTGACCCTGCCCAACACTGTTTTATCTAAGGTATTCCTCTAAGGCAGCCAGTCCTTCTCCCTTACACTCTTGGGAGAAACTGCCCCTGCTCTGTTGAGCAGCCATTCTTATATGGCCCGCCCTGTCCCTGATTGGCTGCTCCAACAATCCTTCTCCTGATTGGTTCTCTACAAGCCCACTTCCCATTGGTTGGGTTTTGTGCAGCCTCCCAAAGGGTTGTCTTAACCCTCCATCGACCTGTGGGGGGCAGCTGCCCCACCACACCTGCCTATCTCAGGGGTCTGAGCCCCTCCCCCTACCTCCCCTATTTTAGCTGGCATCTGGGGGTCCTGAGCCCACTTCCTGCCCTTGAGTGTTCAAGATATGGGGGCCCCCTGCCCATCTGTGGAGGGTCTGACCCTCTTTTTCTACCCCCCAATGTGAGCCAGGTTCTGGATGGGGCTTGCCTTTCTGGAGGTGTCTGAGCCCCTCTCCCTACCCCACCTCGTGTAAGCTGGAATCTGGGGTGCCTAAGGGGTTTTAAGCCCATCTCTCTATCCAACTCCTGATGTGAGCCAGGATCTGGGGAAGCCCTGCCTGGGGGAGGGTGGGGGGAGAGAGAAAGGAGCTTAGACCATAGATTCATAGATTCCAAGGCCACAAGGGCCCATTGTGATCACCTAGCTTGACATCCTGTTTAACACAGAACTTTCCCCAAAATAATTCCTAGTGCATATCTTGTAGGAAAACAGCCAATCTTCATTTAAAAATTGGCAGTGATGGAGAATCCATCACAACCCTTGGCAAATTGTTCCAATGGTTCATTATCCTCACTGTTAAAAAAACTGTGCTTTTTGAATATGCCTAGCTTCAACTTCCAGCCATTGGATCATGTTATACCTTTCTCTGCTAGACTGAAGAGCCCATTCTGAAATATTTGGTCCCCAGGCAGGTACTTACAGACTGTCATCAAGTCAACCCTTAACATTCTCTTTGTTAAGCTAAATAGATTGAGCTTTTTGAGTCTATCCCTATAAGACATGTTTTCTAATCTTTTAATCCTTCTCGTGACTCTTCTCTGAGCCCTCTGCAATTTATCAACATCCTTCTTGAATTGAGGACACCAGACCTGCACACACAGTATTCCAGCAGCAGTCGGACAAATGCCAAATACAAAGGTAAAATAACCTCTCTATTCTTATTCAAAATTCCCCTTTTATGCATCCAAGGATTGCATAATTTGCATTAGCCCCTTTGGCCACAGCAACACACTGGCAACTGATTATCCACAAAGATCCCCCAAGGCCTTGTCTACACTACAAAATTATGTTGACCTAAGTTATGTTGGCATACAGCCACTGCAGTAATTAAATCTCTTTTGAGTGTCCACACTATGCTTCTTGTGTCAGCGGTGCACGTCCTAACTTGCAGCACTTTAACTGCTGCAGAGTGCAGTAGACAGTAGGTAGCTATCTCACTGTGCAGGGTGTTTTTGGAAGGGTATGCAATGCCTCATGGGGGCCAAATGAGTCACATAAGGGTGACTGGGAACATGATTTCCCATAATGCAGTGTTCTCCATCCCACAGTTTAACCTGCATCCGACAATGTTTTGTGCCTCTTTTCAAAATCCCTGCAAACCTGCGTGTCCCTCTTCACTGTCCACCATCTGTCTGAGACACACGGATCTTGCACAGCTCTTCACTATTGTGATGAGTGTTGTAATTATGGGGCACCTGATCCATAGGAGCTGCAGGGAACAGGACGATTCCTTGGAGGCTAGATTGCTGTGGGACATAGAAAACAACAACCTTGAATTGTTTCTGGTATTCACGGAGCAGCTGCAGATGGTGGAGCGCCAGTTCTGGACCTGAGAAACAAGCAGTGACTGGAGGGATCACATTGTAATACAGGTTTGGGATGATGAGGAGTGGCTGCAGACAGGGCCGGCTCTAGCTTTTTTGCTGCCCCAAGCAGCAAAAAAAAGCGCCGCCG
>NW_020664369.1:1876667-1923702 GCF_002925995.2 Terrapene triunguis | reverse complement strand
GCCCCTTACCAGGTGCCGCCCCAAGCATGTGCTTGGGTGCCTGGTGCCTGGAGCCGGCCCTGGCTGCAGAACTTTTGGATGCGTAAGGCCACATACCTGGATCTGTGTGCTGAGCTGAGCTCAGCCCAGCCCTCCAGCGCAGTGACACCAAAATGAGATCTGTCTGACAGTGGAGAAGTGAGTGGCGATTGCTCTGTGGAAACTTTCAATGCCCAATTGCTACTGATCAGTCAAGAATCAATTTGGAGTTAGGAAAATGCACTGTGTGCGGGGCTATTCATCGCATCCTGCCACAAAGGACTGTGACTCTGGGCAATGTGCAGGACATAGTGGATGGTTTTGCAGCAGTGGGGTTCCCAAACTGTGGTGGGTAATAGATGGCATGCATATCCCTATTTTGGCACCAGACCACCTTGCTACAGAGTCCATCAACAAAAAGGGCTATTTTTCTATGGTATTGCATGTGCTGGTGGGTCACCGGGAATACTTTACCAACATCAATGTGGGCTGGTCAGGGAAGGTGCATGACAAGCACATCTTCAAGAATGCAGGCTTGTACAGAAAGCTGCAAACAGGGACTTTCTTTCCAGACCAATGGATTATGACTGGGGATGTTGAAATGCCAGTAGTGATCCTGGGAGACCCAGCCTACCCCTTACTCCCATGGCTCATGAAGCCGTACACCGGCCACCTTGACAGCAGCAAGGAGAGCTTCAACGCCAGGCTCAGCAGATGCAGAAAGACAGTTGAATGTGTCTTTGGCTGTTTGAAAGGCTGCTGGCACTGTCTACTCATGAGATTAGACCTCAGTGAAAAAAATATCCCAAGGGAGTGTGCTTCATAATACCTGTGAAGCAAAGGGGGAAAAGTTTCCGTCAGGGTGGATGGCAGAGATGCAATGGCTGTCTGCTGATTTTGAGCAGCCGGATACCAGGGCTACAAGGAGAACTCAATGCAGAGCTATTCGGCTCAGGGAGGCTTTGAAAGATCATTTCAATAGTGAGCCACAATAATGTGTGTTGATGCAGTGTGCTGTACCTGGCATTGCTGTGTTGCACCCCAGTAAGAACCTTGTAATGAGTGCTGTGTGTGCAGTATTATAACACTGCAAATGCACCTGCTGCGCTTATCTGTGAATGATGTCAGCTCCAGCCAGCATATATTGTGAACTAATGAGGATGAATTAAGTTTCCATAAATAGACTTTTATTCCAAACCCATGCAAACAGACACACTCATAACTGAATAAAACTTAATCAATAAAGGAGAAAGAGCTTTTGAAGGGGAAAAAACAGTCATTTCCATTTCACAAACACATACACCAACCGTGTCTCTCACAGGTCAGTGCATTTGCAGCTGTGATTGCCTGTACTCTCCCCCAAGATGGAGTTGAAGGGGTAGTGCAGTGGCCCCAGACACCACAAGGAAGGTGGAGGGGCATCCTGGAATGCTATTTTCCATGGGGTGCAGAGGGAGGCTAGCATGGGACTATTAAACCAGAAGGTTAACAAGAGTCTGCAGCATCTGTGTTTGCTGCTTGAGAAGCACTAGCATCTCCTGCTGCACGTTCTTCTTCTTTTCCTGTGTTTTTCTCCTCTTCACTCTATCCTTGGCCATGCTAGGGTGACCAGATGAGGGGAAGAAAATATCGGGACACATGGGGGGTGGGCCCCGCCAGCAGAGCAACAAACAAAAAAAAAAAGCCGAGTCCTGCCCCGACTGAGCAAAAAAATAATAAAAAATGCCAAAGATCGGTCAGGACGCCAAAATATTGGGACGGTCCCGATTTTATCGGGACGTCTGGTCACCCTAGGCCATGCTGTCTGTAAGGGCAATCCTCCAAGCCCTGTGCTCAGTATCCAAAGCAACAGAGGCTTGCAGTCTCTCTTGTAACATGTCATCCCACTTCCTCTTCCTTCTTTTCATTATCTATCTAAGCTGCTCCACTGGCATGGATGGAGAGGCCCTCAAGGCCACATTTCTAGCTGCAAAAGGTACAATGCACAGAGGTACTACTGTGAATGTATTCACAAGATAAATGGAAACTTGGTACACTGAACTCACTCCTCTTGATCCACACTAGTTACAAACATTACATTCTCACCTCTTCTTGGGATTGATAGAGCATGGGGGCAGTCCCAGCCATGGTGAGTATGGCCCGGAGGGGGGGCGGGGGCGAGTTGAGACAATAAGCTGGGGAATAGCTCATCGGCATGAGTATATGTGGATAGGACAATTGAACTGAATACTGGCACCATTTTCCACAGGCAGTAGTGATTTTAGTGGATATCTCACTCCTGAGAGTAAGGGGGGCTGAAAGGGAGCAGCTCTAGCATGCGTCTGGCTGCAGATCGGGTCCGCGTGCTGCTAGCCTGTGTGCTGCAATGGTGCCTGATGAAGTAATTGCTGAGTGGCATGGGAAAGTGTCCTACCGGGATGGAAGAAATAAGGCAACCCTCCCCGGAAACCTTTGGCAGAGAATTGCAGATTACCACCAGGAAAGTTTCCTCAAGGTCTCTGTGGAGGAATCACGGGACATCCCAGTGCACATTTCTGCAAGACCCCCCTCTGCCTGACTGTACAGGGGAATGAGAAGCAGATAGCAACTCTAGCTTTATTTGGTTATTTCACTACCTCTTCTACCATGATTTTAAAAGAGTAAATGAACAGATGTGTCCATAGGCACCAACTTTTCCCGGCGACGGTGGATGCTCGCGCCCCCCCCCCCCCCAGCCCAGCCCTGCCCCAACTCCACACCTGCCCAGCCCCTGCCCTGCCCCCATCCCAATCCCTTCCCCAAAGTCCCCGCCCCAACTCCGCCCCCATTGGACTCCTTCCCCAAATCCCTGCCCCGGCCCCGCCTCTTCCCCAAGTGCACCATGTTCCTCCTCCTCCCCCCCAGCGCTTGCCACCGCGAAACAGCTGTTTCACGGGGGGAAGCGCTGGGAGCTAGGAGGAGAAGCGGCGTGCTCAGGAGAGGAGGTGGAGGCAGAGGGGAGCTGGGGCGGAGGGGGTGGTGAGCTGCCGGTGGGTGCAGAAGACCCACCAATTTTTCCCCATGGTTGCGCCTGCCCCAGAGCATCCATGGAGTCGGCGCCTGTGGATGTGTCCCTGAAATATCAAAGCAAATTGCTTACTTGAGGTTCCTTCTCCTGCATGAGGCTCGCCCGTGCTGGACTGTAGGGACTGACTTGATTGCTCTGAAGTCAAAAACAGGTCCTAGCTCGCTGCGCCACTGGATCCCTGGTTGCCTGTCCCCCATCCTCCTCCTCTTCCTTGTCCAATACCTCTTCCTGACTGTTCACTCGGAGGGCCTGTAACTCTGGCTCCTCCAAAGTTTCCACGAGGCTTTTGGGGGTGGTGGTGGGGTCTCTGCCCAGCTCTTTAAAAAAATGGTATGTCTCCAGCTCAATACCAGCATGACTGTTAGCCTCCCCTGGCTTCTGGTACACCTGCCGCACCTGCTTGGCTTTCATGTGGCACTGCTGCACATCCCTCTTGTAGCCCTTCTCCCACATGCCCCAAGCAATCTGCTTCTAGATGTTGATGTTTCTACGGCTGGTTCAGAGCTGTGCCTGTACAGCGACTTCTCCCCACAGACCCAGGGGATCTACTTCCTCCTGTGTACTCCAGGCACGAGTGCATCTGGAATGTGGAACTGGCATGGTGACTGGGCAGTTGCTAGGTGAGCTCTCCACACCAAGCAAACAGGAAATGGAATTTCAAAATTTCTCAGGGATTTAGAGGGAAGGGGTGTGTAGCTGGCTGCCGGGCAGCAGAGTTCAAAATGGTGACCAGAGTCGTCACGGTGGGGCATTGTGGGACACCTCCCGGAGGTCACTAAAGTCAACGTAAGTAATTCAGTGTCTACTGACACTGCGTCAATCTAACTATGTTGACCTAAGCACTACACCTCTCATGGAGGTGGAGTTATTAAGTTGGCATAGTAGGCGAGTTCCATCAGTGGGAGCAACATTGTAGTGCAGATGCTTACAGAGTTGGGTCTACATAAGCTGCCTTATGTTGATCTAACTCTGTAGTGTAAATCAGGCTTAAGTGCTCTAAAATCTGCCTGCTTACACAGCTTGCCTTGAAATTTGTTATGCCTCATGGGAGTGCAGGGTAGGGTTAGTAAGCCAAATGTGAGATCATTTGAGAAAGAGTTTCCCAAGATACAGCCCCCAGAAAAAAAACCCACAAGCATTTCATTAAGTTGAAGTTTGAATACCACCCTGGGCAGAAATCTGAGAATGAACTGTAATCCTTTGGGAAAAATCAGCCTATATGAAGTCCTTTAAACAAAACAAAACAAAACAAAAAATGTAATCTGAGTACAGCAGAATATTTGGAAGGCACTGAAAATAGTTTTGAAAGGACAATGTATTATACTTGCAAACACTTGCCTGGATGGTAGGGGTGATTAGGGGTGCAAGAGGAGGTGGGAATAGGGGAGAGGGGTTTGGATCTGCAGAAAGGACAGGAGTATTATGGGGATGAATGGATGGTAGTTGAGGGAAGAAGGGTTAAGGGCTCAGGTAAGGGGTAGGGATTGGGGAAGTGCGAGGGCAAAGGTTGGTGAATAGGAAAAGTAATAGAGGAAGTTGGTGGGTTAAGGGAGGGGACTGTCAGCTCTGAATTCTCCCCCTCCATGTGTGTTCTGGGATATGGAGTATAGGGTGTCGGAGCACCTCTCCCAACCCCTCCATGTGAGCTGGGATCTGGAGCTAGGGGAATTAAGGTAACAGAAATGTAAACATCTGAAATCCTGAAAATGAAGTTAAGATACATATTATTCCTCTGGGGCGGGGGAGCGGCGGCAGGGGAGAACTGGCCTGTGTGTGTGTGTGTGTGTATGGGCGGGGGGTCTGCTTTGGCGGAGGCACAGACAGGGTGGACCTGGGGTATGACTGAGGAAACCTGGCTGAAGCAGGAGTAGGAGTCCCAGCTGGGGTTGGATAGTGGGAGTGAGGGGCCCAGCTCAGTGTGCAGCTCAGGCAACATAACGAAGGTAGCATGCAGCCCTCCAGTAAGCTGGTGCCTGTGATGTTTGTATGTAGCAGCATAGGGCAGGAGACAGAAAATAGCAACTTATATGTTAATGGCTTCTACAGATGGGAAGGGGAACAGCAGCTGGAAATGTTGGTGGGGGAGGGGCACTACATATTGCAGTGAATAGTGGAGTAGGGAGTGGAAAAGGAGAGAGACACACACCAGACTGCTCACCTGGTTAAAGTTACTGTAACAACCGTGTAATAAAATTTTTACTGGTTTGGGACCATAGACCATGGATAAGAACATAAGAATGGCCCTACTGTGTCAGACCAAAGGTCCATCTAGCCCAGTATCCTGTCTTCAAACAGTGGCCAATGCCAGGTGCCCCAGAGGGAATGAACAGAACAGCTAATCATCAAGTGATCCATCCCCTGTCGCTCATTCCCACCTTCTGACAAACAGAGGCTAGGGACACCATTCCTGCCCATCCTGGCTAATAGTCATTGAGGGACCTATCCTCCATGAATTTATCAGTTCTTTTTTGAACCCTCTTATGGTCTTGGCCTTCACAATATCCTCTGGCAAGGAGTTCCACAGGTTGACTGTGCGTTGTGTGAAAAAATACTTCCTTTTATTTGTTTTAAACCTGCTGCCTATTAATTTCATTTGGTGACCCCTAGTTCTTGTGTTATGAGAAGTAGTAAACAACACTTCCTTATCTTTCTCTACACTAGTCATGATTTTATAGACCTCAATCATATCTCCCCTTAGCCGTCTCTTTTCCAAGCTGAAAAGTCCCAGTTTTATTAATCTGTTGTCGTACAGAAGCCATTCCATACCCCTAATAATTTTTGTTGCCCTTTTCTGAACCTTTTCCAATTCTAATATATCTTTTTTGAGATGGGGCGACCACATCTGCACACAGTATTCAAGATGTGGGCATACCATGGATTTATATAGAGGCAACATATTTTCTGTCCTATTATCTATCCCTTTCTTAATTATTCCTAGCATTCTGTTCACTTTTTTGACTGCCGCTGCACACTGCGTGGATGTTTTCAGAGAACTATCCACAATGACTCCAAGATCTCTTTCTTGAGTGGTAAGAGCTAATTTAGACCCTATCATTTTATATGTATAGTTGGGATTATGTTTTCCAATGTACATTACTTTGCATTTATCAACATTTAAATTTCATCTGCCATTTTGTTGCCTAGTCACCCAGTTTTGAGAGATCTTTTTGTAGCTCTTCGCAGTCTGCCTGGGTCTTAACTATCTTTAGTAATTTTGTATCATATGCAAATTTTGCCACCTCACTGTTTACCCCTTTTTCCAGATCATTTATGAATAAGTTGAATAGGACTGGTCCCAGAACAGACCCCCGGGGGACACCACTATTTACCTTTCTCCATTCTGAAAACTGACCATTTATACCTACCCTTTGGTTCCTATCTTTTAACCGGTTACCAATCCATGAGAGCACCTTCCCTCTTATCCCGTGGCAGTTTACTTTGCGTAAAAGTCTTTGGTGAGGGACATAAGATGAGACTTTTCTCACCAACCCTGAATAATTACACATTGTAAACATTTCAAAGCATGACCGTTATCCCCATTCCACTATAACAAAATGTATAGGACATGGGAGGAGCACTGAGGAATCACATAGGCCTGGTTTACACTAAAAATTTTGATCAACTATGTCACATCCCTGAGCACTATAGCTACACTGACCTAACCCTTTGTGTAGCTGCAGCTAGGCCAAAGGAAGAATGCTTCCATTGAACTAGCTATCAAGGCTCGGGGAGGAGGAAGAGATGGGAAAAACCCTTCCATTGGTGTAGGAAGCATCTGAACTATGTTTCTATAGCAGCGTAGCCACAACGCCATAGCTGTGCCACTCTATTCACCATTGTGTAGAGATGGCCATAGCAACCATATGGCCTAGAGTAAAGACCACTGGACTGCAACTATTATTAGCTCTGCCACTGGCCTTCTGGGTGACCTTGGGCAAGTCACTTCACCCCTCTGCCTCAATTTCCCTTTGTTAAAAGGGGATAATGATGTAAAGTTCTTTGAGATCATCTGATGAAAAGCACTATATAAAAGCTAGGTCTTTTGATCTTTACCTAGCCACAGTAGCATATCAACTGCAAACCCAGGTGAAAACTACAACTGCCTAAATGACCACTAACTCCTACTAACAAACATTTCCCTTTCTGTTTAAAAAACTAGGAAATAAAATGGCAAAAAAATTCATTAGTGCAGAGTTTCGGGAGCTCATGCCCTTCCAGAACACTTTGTTCAGCACAACTCAAACTTCTGAAAATCGGAAAATACAGAGTTAAGGTAAATACCCACACAACCTTAATTCTGCCTTCTTTGAGCCATACCCCAATCGCCCGTAACACACACACACTCCTATTCTGCCTTTTCACTGTAATGGACAGGCACAACCTGCACTTGCCCTACACTCAACCATTGAACTTATCCCCCAACACCATACCACACTCATAAAATTTAACAACCACATCATAACCTTTTCCAGTCCCTTCGCATTTGCACACAAGATACCTCCTAAACCTATACTTCTCCTATCCATCATTTAAATCCACACACTGCTCTCATATCTCACCTCAGTATTGACAATACCCATGGCAAGAAGACCCCAGTGCATTGCTATTGACACAATCTATCCAATTCAATTCTGTATTGAAATGATGCAGACTGGAACCTCAAGGTACACATGCACATCAAAGGAAAGATCCTTTGATAACACACATGTGGGGACTCAGACCCAGATCTTCTCATATCACACCTCTTCCTACCTGCTCCAGCTTATTCCTCCACCATTCAATACAGCTACACCTAACAGTAAACGCAGCTGGACTGAATGTAGATAACTCCCAGTGGCTCTTGCCAGCTGGAAGGTGGAGGGGAGAGAGTTAAGGTTGTGTGGGCATTTACCTTAACTCTTCATTTCCTGACTTTCGGAAGTTTGAATTTTATTGAACAAAATATTCTGGAAGGGCACAGGAGATCACCAGACAACCTTAACTCTGCACTAACAAAGTATTTTGCTATTTTTTTTTCTGCTCTAGCTTCCTTCTGCCCCCTCTCCCTTTCCATCCTTCCAATGCCAGCTTCACTCTCTCTTCTCCCTGAATTACAAATCAGAAGCTTTTATTTAACATAATCTGTCAACAAAATCAAATAAGTTGTCATTTGATTTTTAAATATTTAAGATTTTTCATTATTTCACATATATCCAATTTGATTTTGTAGGAAAATACTTTTTTTTTTTAGGGTAGGGAGAGTGGAAAGTTTTACTCCTGTCATTAATATTATGCATATGGAACAAGGAGACTTAGTGCTGTAATTAACAATATTTAATAGACCAAAGGTACCATTTTAGAAAATTGCCACCAACACACACTCAGCAAGAATAGCACTAAAAGCAAAAGATCATTAGGCTCGAGAAGTAAAGATCCTAAGAAAGAAGCTGCAGTTAGTTAGCAAGAATGATGAAGCAGACAGGCCTGATGATTCAGATTAATCATCTCATTTAAAACAAAGAAAGGGGGGGGGGAATCTATTGAAAATAGATTTACTTTGCAGCTAAACAGAAAATGCCTCATTCTATCATTATTTGGAACTAAAGATTGTTGTTTCATCTGAGACATGTGACTTTACTGCTCATGGTGTATAAAAATAAACGATCACAAAACTACTGAGCTATCATGTTCACGGGCAGTATCTCTAAAGAAAACATGAGACTCAAAGGAAATGTAAATGAGTCAAGAAGCAAGCAGCAGATAGAAGAGGATTTAGCTATACAGCATCCTTCATGCTCACAGTATAAAAAAAACACTTTAGAAACTGATAAGCTACATGGAGCGCACATTATGAGCTAAATAATAGCACAAAGAGAACCTTGGACTTTGAAAACCTCTTATTGAGAGAATGCTTGTTTGGCCAGTGAACTTTTCTTGAGAAGCGCTGATACTCTTTAACAGCTAACTGGACATACATCAGAAAGAGGCAGAGAGGAACTTGATTAAAAGGGACACTGTCAACTTGAAATCTAGTCACTTTTAAAAAATTGGTTAAAATAGAATTCAGATACAACACCTGCCCTCTTAGTCCCCCTGATAGTTTTTGTGATTTTACAGCCACATCTTCCTACTTTTTAAAATATTTTTTCTCTTCCGTGCTGTTGTGTGAAAGATTCATACAAACAACAAGGGAAATTATCGATAGTAAAACTGATTGTACACAATGCCCCTGATTCAGGGAAGTATTCCTACTCAAGAAATCACTTAAGCACATGCTTAAAGTCCCATTGAAGTAAGTCCATGGCATCAGAGTTCAGGGCAACTGCAATGGTATTCCCTCTCTATGGTCCAGCAAGGGCACCACTCTAAGCTTCTGGCTCCCCATCTCTTGGCTATCTTGGGTGGAGAGCCATGTCTCTCTCCATTCTGATCAGGGTATTTTCAGGCTGTACAGTCCCCTGACCATATTGTGATATCCCCAGCAAAAGATAGGTTGCATAAGCAAGAGTGAGTGGGTGAGATTCTGTGGCCTGCGTTGTGCAGGAGGTCGGACTAGATGATCATAATGGTCCCTTCTGACCTTAAAGTCTGATTCTTTTGCCTTCTCTTCAGAGATGGTACACAATGTAATTGTCACAGGTATAAATTAACACACAGAACTTTATAAGCAAGCAGATTTTATTCTTAATGCAAAAAGAATACAGATAAAACCTATTAAAACCAATAAAATGAACATACACACATGGTAATAAGCTTACCAGAGATCATGCCAACTCCAACATGGGCTCTGGCACGGGAGCAGTCCTTCAAACCCCTACACAGGGGTTTTCCTGTGGCTTCAAGTTCATAAATAACTCTTTACCCAGAACTAGAATATTCATTTGTGAAGCACTCATTTATCCAGTTTGGGCCTTTACAGAGACCAGGAATGGGTTATCAGCCAGACAATGGATTTCTGCTCAAGGTGCAGCTTCAAAAGGATAGACTCAAAGACAGATCATTTGCATTGTCCTCACCCCAAATATTTCCTAGGAAATCCATGTCACAAGTGTTGTCCCCAAAAGTCCTTTGAAGATCCTAATACTTCCCAGAGATTGCATTAGTCACATCTCCTACAGAAATTACATACAGTTCCACAATAACACATAAACAATTGCATTTTTAATACAATGGATCCATCAAACCTAATTCAGTAAGATTTATTTTATTTCCATCAGGTTTGTCCAGTATATTGCAGAAGATTATCATATCTCTCACAGATGGGATTTAAGCACACTGAGGCCAAAGTGTTTTCAAATGCACAATATTTATAAACGAGGAGAGGAGGGTGGGCACGGGGGGGATTTAGATCCCCCCCATCTCTATTTTAATGATCTTAAGTGGTTCTTTAATAGCATTTTCAGACAACAATAATGTTTAAGTTGCTAATATTTAGGGCTGTCAAGCGATTAAAAAAATTAATCGCGATTAATCATGTGATTAATCGCACTGTTAAACAATAATAGAATACCATTTATTTAAATAGTTTTGGATATTTTCTACATTTTCAAATATATTGATTTCAATTACAACACAGAATACAAAGTGTATGGTGCTCACTTTATATTTATTTTTTATTACAAATATTTGCACAGTAAAAAACAAAAGAAATAGTATTTTTCAATTCACCTAATACAAGTACTGTAGAGCAAACTCTTTATCATAAAAGTTGACCTTAAGTGTAGAATTATGTACAAAAAAAAAAAAACTGCACTCAAAAACAAAACAACGTAAAAACTTTAGAGCCTACAAGTCCACTCAATCCTACTTTTTGGTCAGCCAATCACTTAGACAAACAAGTTTGTTTACATTTGCAGGAGATATAATGTTGCACGCTTCTTGTTTACAATATCACCTGAAAGAAAGAACAGGCATTCGCATGGCACTGTTGTAGCCGGCATTGCAAGATATTTATGTGCCAGATGCACTAAAGATTTGTATGTCCCTTCATGCTTCAACCAGTGTTCCAGAGGACATGCGTCCATGCTGATAACAGCTTCTGCTTGATAACCATCCAAAGCAGTGCGGACCGATGCGTGTTCATTTTTATCACCTGAGGCAGATGCCATCAGCAGAAGGTTGATTTTCTTTTTTGGTGGTTCGGGTTCTGTAGTTTCTGCATCAGAGTGTTACTCTTTTAAGACTTCTGAAAGCATGCTCCACTCCTCGTCCCGCTCAGATTTTGGAAGGCACATTCTAAAACCTTGGGTCGAGTGATGTAGCTATCTTTAGAAATCTCACATTGGTACCTTCTTTGTGTTTTGTCAAATCTGCAGTGAAAGTGTTCTTAAAATGAAAAATATGTGCTGGGTCATCATCCGAGACTGCTATAACATGAAATATGTGACAGGATGCGGGTTAAACAGAGTAGGAGACATACAATTCTCCCCGAAGGAGTTCAGTTGCAAATTTAATTAATGCATTATTTTTTAATGAGCATAATCAGCATGGAAGCATATCCCCTGGAATGGTGGCCGAAGCATGAAGGGGCATACAAACGTTTAACATAACTGGCACGTAAATACTTTGCAAGGCCGGCTACAAAAGTGCCATGCGAACTCCTCTTCTCACTTTCAGGTGACATTGTAAATAAGAAGCAAACAGCATTATCTCCCGTAAATGTAAACAAACTTGTTTGTCTTAGTGATTGGCTGAACAAGAAGTAGGACTGAGTGGACTTGTAGGCTCTAAAGTTTTACATTGTTTTGTTTTTGAGTGCAGTTATGTAAAAAAAATCTACATTTGTAAGTTGTACTTTCATGATAGAGATTGCACTACAGTACTTGTATGAGGTGAATTGAAAAATACTATTTCTTTTGTTTGCCATTTTACAGTGCAAATATTTGTAATAAAAATAATAATATGAAGTGAGCACTGTCAACTTTGTATATTGTGTTGCAATTGAAATCAATATATTTAAATATTTTTGGATGTTTTTCTACATTTTTAATACATTTCAATTGGTATTCTACTGTTTAACAGTGCGACTGATCATGATTAATTTTTTTAATCACGATTAATTTTTTTGAGTTAATCGCATGAGTTAACTGTTATCAATAGCCCTACTAACTGCAGGGTCAGCTCCAGATATGAACTCAATATCATTCCCTGGACTACTAAGCAAGTGCTGTTTGGATTAGGTAGTACTACTTTGCATTTTATGGGAGCAGTATTGTTATTAGTGTACTGGTGACAAGCAATCCTGAAAATTCATGGCTGCAAAAATTATTTTGCACTATCTCTAGAGGGGTATCTTGAAAATCCTTGGTTGTAAAAGGATAACAAACAGACCCAAGGTTAGATGGCCTATATTCTATGCTAGGAGTTAGTTACTTTGGGATTCCTCTCATCCCAATGTATATGATCATACTGTACATGGACAGACTGTTCTCTTTTGGTAGTTTATGCCCCCGGGTAATGTAGGGCAAACAAAACAAGTGAAAGAAGAAATGTCCTTATTTTGGCCCCAAACCCTCCTTGATACAGAGTACATTGACAGAAAGGGCTACATTTCTATTGTTATGCAAGCATTGGTGGATCACTGGGGATGCTTCACTGATATCAGTGTGGGCTGGTCAGGGAAGGTGCATGACACACACATCTTTAAGAACACAGGACTGTACAGGAAGCTGCAAGCAGGGAATTTCTTTCCTGACCCCAGTGGATTACCATTGCTGATATTGAAATGCTAGTAGTGATTCTGGGGGATCCAGCTTAGCCCTTGCTCCCCTGTCTCATTAAGATGTACACTAGTACCTTTAAAAAGAACAGGCGTATTTGTGGCACCTTAGAGACTAACAAATTTATTTGAGCATAAGCTTTCGTGGGCTACAGCCCACTTCATCGGATGCATAGAATGGAACATACAGCAAGAAGATATTTATACATATAGAGAACATGAAAAGGTGGAAGTAGCCATACCAACTGTAAGAAGCCAATCAATTCAGATGAGCTATCATCAGCAGGAGAAAAAAAACTTTTGAAGTGATAATCAAGATGGCCCATAGAAGGTGTGAGGATACTTAATGTGGGGAAATAGATTCAATTAGTGTAATGACCCAACCATTCCCAGTCTCTGTTCAAACCTAAGTTAATGGTATCTAATTTGCATATTAATTCAAGTTCAGCAGTCTCTCTTTGGAGTCTGTTTTTGAAGCTTTTTTGTTGCAAAATTGCCACCTTCAAGTCTGTCACTGAGTGGTTAGAGAGGTTGACGTGTTCTCCTACTGGTTTTTGAATGTTATGATTCCTGATGTCAGATTTGTGTCCATTTATTCTTTTGCGTAGAGACTGTCCAGTTTGGCCAATGTATATGGCAGGGGGGCATTGCTGGCACATGATGGCATATATCAGGTTGGTAGATGTGCAGGTGAACGAGCCCCTGATGGCGTGGCTGATGTGATTAGGTCCTATGATGGTGTCACTTGAATAGATATGTGGACAGAGTTGGCATCGGGCTTTGTTGCAAGGATAGGTTCCTGGGTTAGTGTTTATGTTGTCTGGTGAGTATTTGCTTCAGGTTGGGGGGCTGTCTGTAAGCGAGGACTGGTCTGTCTCCCAAGATCTGTGAGAGTGAGGGATCATCTTTCAGGATAGGTTGTAGATCTTTGATGATGCGCTGGAGAGGTTTTAGTTGGGGGCTGAAGGTGATGGCTAGTGGCGTTCTGTTATTTTCTTTGTTGGGTCTGTCCTGTAGTAGGTGACTTCTGGGTACTCTTCTGGCTCTGTCAATCTGTTTTTTCACTTCAGCAAGTGGGTATTGTAGTTTTAAGAATGCTTGATAGAGATCTTGTAGGTGTTTGTCTCAGTCTGAGAGATTGGAGCAAATGCGGTTGTATCTTAGAGCTTGGCTGTAGACAATGGATCGTGTGGTGTGTCCTGGATAGAAGCTGGAGGCATGTAGGTAAGTATAGCGGTCAGTAGGTTTCCGGTATAGGGTGGTGTTTCTAGTACCTTTGATATCTCCAAGAAAAGACTCAACTACCAGCTCAGCAGGTGCAGAATGACAGTTGGATTTGCATGCAGAAGATTGAAGGGATGCTGGCATTGTTTTCTTACTAGATTAGATATCAGTGAGAAAAATATTCTACTGGTTACAGCTACCTGTGTGTCCTGAATAATATCTGTGAGGCAAACGGGGGAAAGGTTGCTGCTGGGGTGGAGGGCGAAAGTGGAGTGGCTGTTGACTTTGAAAGGCCAGACACAAGGGCCATCAGAAGAGCTCAACGCGGAACTATGTTGCTGAGGGGGGCCTTGAAAGAGCACTTTAGCAGCAATGTGCTGTTCTGGACAGTGCTGTACCTGGCCCTGAAGTTTTAGGGGTTAGGAATTGTGTAGTGTGATATTCATAAATCAAGCACTATCTTTAATGAACCTATGGCCTGGCAGCAGCACTGCTGAGAAGGATCTGGGAGTTGTGGTGGATCACTATGAGTAAACATGAGTCAGCAATGCAATGCTGTTGCAAAAAAAGCAAATGCAATTTTGGGTTGCATTAACAGAGGCATAGCATGCAAGTCACGGGAGGTGATAGTACCGCTCTACCTGGTGCTGGTTAGGCCTCAGCTGGAGTACTGTGTCCAGTTTTGGTCACCAATGTATAGAAACAATGTAGAGAAACTGGAAAGGATCCAGAGGTGAGTGACAAAGATGTTCAAAGGGATGGAATGCAAGCCATATGAGCAAAGGCTGAAGGAACTGGGTACGATCTTCAAATACTTGAAAGGCTGCCAAAAAAAATGGAGAAAAGTTGTTCTCTCTTGCCACAGAGGGCAGGACAAGAGGCAATGGGTTCAAACTACAGCATAGCAGATTTAGATTAAATCCTAACTGTAAGAACAGTAAGACAATGGAACAAACTGGCTAGGGAGGTTGTGGAAACTCCTTCACTGAAAGTTTTCAAAAGGAGGCTGGATAGCCATCTGTGTTGGATGGTTTAGGCCAGGGGTCGGCAACCTCTGGCACGCGGCTCGCCAGGGTAAGCACCCTGGCAGGCCGTGCCAGTTTGTTTTCCTGCCACATCAGCAGGTTTGGCTGATCGCGGCTCCCACTGGCCGCGGTTCGCCGTCCCAAGCCAATGGGGACTGCGGGAAGCGGCGCGGGCGAGGGATGTGCTTTTCCCAAACTCTGGGGTGTTCAAATTCAGTGCCCTTCACAGGTCTCTTACAGAGATATGCCTCAGGCATGACAGCATCCAGAACCAGAAACCACTCAGATTCCACAGCAAGAGGTAATGTATAAAAACATAGCTAGATAGAGCCTCAAAATTCAAGAAGAGGAGCTGGTGGGTGCATCTAGTGTTCTGGTCCTGGCCCATCCCTAGGTCTGGTGGAATTTTTTTAAAGGCCCTATTAATAATAATGTCTTACATTTAGATAATATCTCTCATCCTGAAGGTTGCCAGAGGCCTTTATGAACTACATACATGCAGCAATCATTACTGATACAACCACCTTTGAGATGAGAAGCACCAAACAGACAGTTTGCACGTAGGAACAGATGAGGGAGGAAATAAAATATTGCCCAATTGGTAAGCAGAGGAAAATAAACTGCCAGGAGATCCTGAATGTCCACGTTGAGTAGACAGGACCCTCAGGTTTTAAGGGAAGGGTGTGAAAAGAGTTAGAAGTGAGTGAAGAAAACATAGCTTGTTGAATGTTTGAATTTGAATTACCCCTGTACTTTCCTTAAATATATATGGCTATCTTCCAGGAACTGACAAAATACAATTCCTCTGGTCTGGTCAAGCTGCACTTGGCACAGGACCCAAAGGAGGGAATAATAAAAGTGGCTTTTTGTTGCTTCACAATTGTGGGGCTGGCTGGGGATGCTTTGGACCTCAGCACAACTCTAAGCAGCTTCAGAGCTGCTCTAAATGGCCTGTGGTCTCCAGAGCTGTACTAGCAGCCATAATCACTGAGGCACAGCAATACATTGGCTATGCCCCCATTTGTTCTGGGAATAAGCTTTACACTAAACACTGGGGGGTAGTGTAGAACTGGTGTAATGGTTCTACAGGACCCTGGAGGTTTTCTCTACATGGAAAAACTTATTTGGCCAATAAAGTTGAATTTACAGTCCCTCTGTGCCAGCAAAGCAGTACAAATGAGCCAGTGGGGCTATGAATCTGTCCTTCTGCCTCTTAGAGCAAGATTCTTCTGTTCTATTGTTACACACCCACATTATGGAAATATTTTTCATTAATATTCACTGAGCACCATCTACTTTGCTTATAAATCCAAACACAAGTCAAAAGCCATCTGTTTAATATAATTCAGCACTTACAGTTTTGTGTGATTATATCTGATCTGTTTGATCTACCATGTCAGCACTGTTTGTTAACTGTAATTTTATCTGATGTGGAAAATTCTATGATGCTTGCAAAAAGAAATCTACATATATATATGCATTCCATTACATTGTAAAATAACAATTACTGTATGCTATGTTTTATTTTCTTTCTACACACAACAGCTCACTTTCCTGGGGAGTTCTCTAAGTAAGGGGAAATACCGGAAAGGTATGTTTGATTAAACATACCACCATTTGTAAAACAAATCCTCATTGTTTTTTTTTGTTTTTTGTTTTTTTGCGGGGGAGGGTTAGCCATGGAAGTACAAGAACTATATTTAATCATCCGGCAGCTAAAATTTACAAGACTGCGATAAAGAAATCTTGGACACCACCAGGGTTACCTTGTGGGGTTTCCTCTGTATACTGCCCCCAGGAGCAAAGAATTTTGAAGCCCTTGAGGAGCCAGAGGACATGGTCTCCAAATTCTGTGGATCAGTACTAGGAAAGGAAGCTGCGACCCACAGCGTGCTCCACCTTCCATGGTGATAGTTGAGAACTGCTCCCTCTCTGTTGCCATTGACTTCTCTGCCTGCATCTATGCCACCCCTTCCCCTCTCCAAGGGGGCTGCTGTCAGTGCAGGTTGGACAGTGTTAACTTCTATAAGCATATTTTCCCTGATATCCTCCTGGGTCTGAGGGAAGCATACATAAATTCATTGTATGCTTTGTAATTTATTTCCACAACAAAACTCGTATTCATTTTAACGGTACAGGATCAGGCCATTTATGTCTGTAGATTATTTTTATTTTATAAATCAGCACTGCCAGTCCTCAGACAGCACCTGAAACTGACAAAGGGAGGTCCTTCTCTGAGGCTTGCTACAGTGCAATCTATTGATCCCACTTGGTGGGATGAAAAAAACAGAAGTAAATGTTCTGTAATTTAAAATCTTGTAATTTATTTCCCCTGATTTGACATTTGTTGCATATAAACAGGAGCAGAAATGGAAACACAGAGCTCCAACTCTCAGCTACTGCCTACTGGTTTCTGATTCTTCATCTATGGAACGAAACACTGGAATGGCAAACATAAGGTTAGGATTTTAAATTAGGAATTAATGAAAATGCTTCTTACTTTGTTGCCTCCCCTTAATGTAGTTTCCATGGAAACAGGACTGGAAAGGCTGCCTGTAGCATATAGCTGGGAAGGAAATCTCTGCCTTGTCACTTTCAGCTCTGAGCCACCAGCTGAGCCAGTGATATTGCGAGATTTCTTCCCTATTGTTTTTAGCACCTTAAACGAGAACAATGATTTCTCACAGGGCAATTTAGCTAACAATCCCGATTTAGTCAGTTATGTTGATTACTCGTGCACTTGGCCTGTTTACATTCCTCTTTTTAAATGTTTACATTAGTTTGGTAGTGCCAGTAACGTATATTAGAACTATTGAATCATGACACTAGATTATTGAAAATGTCACTTGAGTTGAAGACATTCATTCCATGTCATTTTTAAGTAGCAGTAAGTGTGGTCTGAGCATATGGCAGCTATTTAGACACAACTCTGCCATTTGCTCACTTTTTGACGAATCACACTGGGCCTGGTGTTGAAAGGTGCTGAGCTCTTCCTACCTCCTTGTGCTCATCACTTCACAGACTCAGTCCCTAAGCCTCAGTTAACAATCATCTGTAAATCCTGCCAAGTGCAGAACTTTTTTGAGATGCTGAACATCCTCCCCACTGAGTTCAAATAAGAGTGTCCACACAAAGACTTGCACTGAAATAACTAAAAGTGTGAATTACAAATAACTTCGTTATTATGGTTCTAGTTTCCAGGGAGACAAGCCCTGCATTTCACTTTCAGGCTTTTAGAGTTGCAATGTCTGGGTTTCAAACACAGCAGTGGGTGATTCTTTGTTTAAATACATGTGTACCCACTGAGGTTTTAATTTAATTTGGGGAAATGTCACCAAAGTGTAGCTTGCCTTTAACCTGAATTTTGGGCCAAATCTGAGTTGACAGTCAGAGCCTGATGATTCCACAGTCCTGCCCAGGCTCTGGGGATGCTGTGAAGTGGCTGACTTTTACAGTACTAATATTAACCATTATGGATAAAAACGGCATGCATCTGACTTCCTTCTGCTGGAATAGCTACCTTGTGGTTTCTATAACCATTGCTTAGTTTGTGCCAGGGTATAGCCCAGGCACCTCATACCCCAACGCCTCTGGGTTGCCATATCAGTTATGAAAGTAAACCATTGCTTCAGCCCTGGCACCTCTTTCAGTACAAATTAAGCACCGTCTATCACCCAACTCTTCCAGGGGCCTCTCACTCAGTCCACCAGGGGGGCAAGGCCACTGGCTGCTTTTCATCTCCTCCCTACTCTGTCAGCTTGGTGGCCCTGGGGCTCACTGCAGCGCACCAGGCCTCCTCCCTCCCCCGCGCAGCGAGGGAAACACCCCGGCCTGCGGCACAGGAAGACCAGGCTGCCACCGTGCGGTGTCAGTCACTACAGCGCCCCTGGCTCAGGCCCTGTTACTGCCCCGCCCCCACGCCAGCCAGAGGAAGCGCGAGACTCCACAGGCTTCCCCCTTCCCCTTTTCTCCCGGGGAGGAGGGGGGAGGCGAGGAACTCCCTCCTCGCTCCGCTTTCCCGCGGAAGTTTGGCGGCGTGGAGCCGCCGTAGACCGGTGAGCTGCTGATTCCTGTCCGGGTGGATGCAGTTGCCATTGTGTGCGCGGGCGCCTCGAGCTCGTTCCGCGTGTCCCCGCGTCCCCCGCCCGGACCCGGGCCGCCATGAGTGAGAAGGGGGAGCTGGACCTGACCGGGGCCAAGCAGAACACGGGCATGTGGCTGGTGAAGGTGAGAGGCTGCGCGGGCCCCGGGCCGGGCTAGCGACTCATCCTGCCCCCGCCGCCCGGCTTCTGCCCCGCGAGGGAGGCCCTGCCGCGGGCTGCGGCGGCTCCTTCCCTCCCTGGGGCCGAGACCGGAGCTCGTCTGGAGAATACGCCGGGGCGGGGTCCCTGTGGGGGCGGCGGGGAGGGCGGCAGCAATTCCCTGTTTCTGCTGCTCGGGGCGGGGGGCGGAGGGACTTCCCCACTCCCCTTGGCGGCCCCTACGGTCGCCGCAGGAAAGCAGAGGCTCGTGTGGTCTCCCTGGAGCTGCGGAGACCTCGCCACGCGCGAGCCAATGCAGAGTCAGCGGGCAGGTCCCACGGCTGCTCACTGCCCAGAGACCGGCCCCTTCCGTGGCTGCGCTTTGGAGCAACCCTGAGACTGACGAGTGGCATGTAACGGCCGCTCTGCTCTTGGCAAAGACTGTGAGCACTAGCAAGGCAAGGGGGGGAGGGAATGAAATAGCGGAATCGTCTCTCCATCCCAGTAGCATTCAGGAGACCGTGACAGGAAGAAGAGAATGAAAATTCTCCTTTCCTGTAGCTGGGGTGAGGACTTCAGATTTATCAGGTTTCAGAGTAGCAGCCGTAGAAGTGGGTTGTAGCCCACGAAAGCTTATGCTCTAATAAATTTGTTAGTCTCTAAGGTGCCACAAGTACTCCTGTTATTTTTTCAGATTTATCAGACACCCTTGGGCAGAGATGGATGAGGCTCACTAAGCAGTGTCAGCACCCTGCTAGGATTCACATCATACTTTATCTTCTAAGAACCTGGGGTTATAGCTGCACTTAGGATTTTCAAGATGACACAGTGGTAAAAAAGCCAGTGGCTGGTTTATGCTATTGCCTCCATCATTGGCAGCACTGGTGCTAGAGCAGCAACAAAAGATTTCAGAAAATCCTCAATGTGAACAAGGTCAAGGGGTGGGCTTGTCACCAGGTCTTTGTACTTCCTCTTTAGTGTCAGTTTCTGACTAGTAGGTTTTATAAAGCCCTGTTGAAAATGAGTTGGTCCTACCTACGCTTACCAAGGAGTTTTCAAATCTGTTTGGGGAGATGAGGTGGTGAAAGGGGACCCAGTTTGATATTGGTTATCAGCAACAGAACTTTCCTAGGTGCATTCTCTATAGTAAGAGGAGAATAAGGATAGCAAGAACCTTTTTAAAACATAATTTGTCACAGATAGGTGCTAACATGACTTAAAAATGACTTCCATGGCTGGTATTGACTAAGCCTATGGTCTTCGTAACATTGTACTTCCTTTCATATAGTGGGAGCCCACAACTCTGTAGTACCCCAGCATGGTTCAAACGTGTTTTGGTGTTGTAGTGAAGATGGTAGTGAACTGAACTTGGTAACTGCAAACAACTGCTCCTTTTTTAAGCCAACAAACTACAATAAGTTCGGCATTTTTACCACTGTGTTATCACAGGCTAGATGATACAATGGTAAAAACATGCAACTCCTGCCCATGTTACATTTTCTACCATTGCTGCAATACTTGTGAATTACAGCTATATAGTTTGCTACTGTTGTAGAAGGGTTATGCATAGTTTCCACCTACCCTCCTGGTTTAAAATCCAGTTCAGACCTGAAGGAGAGAGAGCAGACCTGCTTCAGGTCTGAACTGGATTTTTAAACCAGGGCAAACTTTTGTAAGTAGGTCCCCCAACATGTTAGGAATCTCTTTAAGATTTCTCTTTAAACAATAGAATGTTTTGTGTAGTGCTGCTTTACCACAACAGTTCACAACATGATTTCCCTGGCTAATGAAGACCAGGTATAACAATGTTGAAATTGTTAATTAATTTCTGGGGAAAAGACCTGTTGGAAAACAGTTCTGGCTAACCTGGTTTCACATTAGAATGTGTGGAGCTAATATAGAAAGTATCCCAGAGAGAGACAACTTAATAGGTAATAATAGCCCAGATATTACAGTGGTGGGTGCTTTAGGAATATATGCAATAAAGGTAAGTACAACTAAGGCTTTGAGGTTTTAGAGTGCAAAAAATAGAAAAGTAGGTTGTGCTAATTAAGGAGTATTTTATTTGGAAATGGTATTGCTTTATGTCATCTCTTTTCCCACATGGTCATGTTACAAATTGTGAGGTAGAAGTGTTATCCCTATCTACATAGCCAAGAATAAAGATCATGTCTCTAGAATCTTAAGTATTTTATATATGTTTTGTTCAGATGCTATTAATTCACTCATGGCCTCATGTCAGACCTTAACTGGGGAATCCCTTTTCCAAAATCTAAGTTAAAATTATTTAAATAAAATCAGAATTCATAGAAAAAGATTGCAATGTTTCTGTACACTATATTCAGGATTGTTAAAAGATTTTTGAAAACTGATCCTCCTAATTGTTCTTGCTAAAATTAAAAGAAATCCACCATAGTGGGTGTTTTATTGTGTAAGACATTTCCTGTCTTCCTATAGATTGCATAATCCCATCCAGTATACAACTACAGATTTAGCTGGGTGAAGTGAGGCTCTACACTTAATGGCATCTTTTTTGTTCTGTGTGTAACGTGACAACTTTTAAACATGTTGTATCAATTCCAAAATTTCAGAGAACGTTCTAGGCAGCAATAGGCAGAACCCTATTGAGGTTGGTGAAAATGTAAATCTGGAAAAGCTTGATTTCCACTGGTATAAGTGAGGGAAAATCAGGCCCACCAAGTGCCTGATTGGTGCTGCTGGCAGATAAATCTTACTGGTGCCCCCTGATACTGCCTATACATCACAGGCTGTGGCTTAATATTATTATTATTTAATATTTGTATTACCATAGCACTTAGGAGCCATAGTCATGGATCAGGATCCCATTGTGCTGGGTGCTTCTCTCTCTCATTGGGTGTGCAGCTCTGCCTACATAAGCAACAAAATATGCAATCCTTTAGTTGTATATACTTTCTACAGTGGATATCAATGCAAATATGGAATGACTTTATTGTACTAGTAAAACCCTAGAAAGTTATTGCTACAAAGCTAAAAATAAAAGTGGATTTGCTGGAGTTTCTGATGCATTCTGAGTGTCAAAAGAAGAGCATAAAAAGAACATTGTACATGAACGCTTTTTTAGTGCATGGCCTTAGGGTTAGTAAAACTTGACTTCCTTTTTTGTTCCACAAGTCATTCAGCTGTCCTGTTAAGTGTTAAGGCTGCAATGTGTAATCACCTCTTTTAGTCTCATTTAAGCCATACATCTTAGGTGATACTTGGTAGGCTTTGGAAGGTTTAGATATGGTCAGGTTTTGGTGCTGACTTATTCTCTTTGCCTTTCCTAGCAAAGAAATATTAATCTCCAGTGTATTTTGATTGTTGTTGTAAAGAAAGCAATATAAAAAATGGATTTTTTTAAATAAAAAAAAAACAATAACATCTTTGATATAACTATCTGTTGCATAGTTACCTGAAATTTATCATTATTTAGGTCCCCAAGTACTTGTCACAACAATGGACTAAAGCTTCAGGAAGGGGTGAAGTAGGGAAGCTGAGGATTGCCAAGTAAGTAGTTCACCATATTTTTTTTGGTAGGAATTCTTAGAATTATTACAGAAGTTGAAAAAGTTATTTTTAGTATACAGTAGTGTATTGCAGTGAAGTACTACTTATATTGCATAATATTTATTGCAAATACAAGTTGTTTTTTTCTATGAAGCTTGAAATATAGCTGCCCAGTGATTATCAGTGTACATTATAAACAGTATGACTACAAAAAATTATACTGGTGTGTGTAGATATATTTTAGAACACCATTTCTGATTTCATAGATATCAGAAATAGGCACATCTAAATAGAGAATCTCCATCAATTTATTTATATGCTATTGTGTTGCTTCTATTTGCTCCTGCTGATTTTCCCATTTGTACTTGGGTAGCTCAGGAGTGAAGACGGGAACAAAGCTAGAATTTGAGGTTGCTGCTGTTATTAGAGGAGCTAGACCTGTGAAATTAGATTATGGAAACTAAAACATTAAATATTTTCTTTTACAGAAATCAAGGAAGAACAGAAGTAAGTAATTATCAAATCCAAAGGCTATAAATGTGTTATATTTTGAACTTTAGTGTTGCTTAAAGTATATTTCTTTGTAGTGTAAATTTCTCTTATAGTGCTGTAATAGAGCACTGGACTGGGAGTTGGGAGACCTGGGTGACTGGCTCTGTCACTGGCTTACTGCGTGACCTTGGGCAAGTCACTTATTGCTTTGTGCCTCAGTTTCCCCATCTGTAAAATGAGGATAATGATGCTAATATCCTTTATAAAGCGCTTTGAGATCTACTGATGAAAAGTGCTATATAAGAGCTAGGTATTAATATTAAGCAGAAAAAGTTGGAAACAAAGAAGTAAGAGTTCAGAAATATACCATATCATATTTGGTATTAATTCATTGGTTTTGTTAAATATAAAGTATTAGGGAGTTTGAGGGTCTTTTTCATCTGCAAAGGGAGCTGATTAATTTCTTTTATTAGCAATTGAATGAATAATAGCTTTACCAAGTATTTTACCTTTCATGTTAGATGAGAAGGTAGCAGCATGATTCAGTATACCCCAGAGCAAACCAATACATTGAATTGGAAGAGACTTAGCAAAAATTCAGCAGTGGGTAAAAGCTGAATTTACCATCTTAGAGTCTGATCTAACTCTCACTGGAATACGTGGAGAGACTCCAGTTGTCTTTGGGGTTTGATCAGGCTCATAGTTGGCTGTAATATATGCTGCTGACACTTTCTCAAAAGTGAAGTTAGCTGTGTGAAACATTTAAAATATCTACATTGAAAGGTATAACTATCTTAGGTTCTCAAACATTTTTAAAAATAATGAAATGCAATTAATTGTTCTCTGACATCAAGAGGAGATAATAAAAATCTGTTGAGTAAATTATATAAATAATCCTATGTGAAAATGTTGAATAAAATATTTCAGAAGATTAATATATTAAAAATTAGATCCCAGATATATATTTGAAAAATTCAAAATTGTATTGTACTATTTCATTTTTCTTTCTCTTCCTGTTTCCTAAGCTCTAAAATCTATGTAGTTAAAAGGTCTATGTAGTAATTTTATGTTCATTGTGGGTGTTAGGTATCATTTACTTTGAATGAAGATCTTGCAAGTATCAATGATATTGGAGGAAAACCTGCTTCCGTCAGTGCACCCAGAGAACATCCTTTTCTTTTGCAAAGTGTGGGAGGACAGACGTTAACAGTGTTTACAGAAAGCTCAGCAGGTAAGTTAGAATGAAAATTATTTAATATAATTCCTGTCATGCATGTTTGCATAGATTCATAATCTCAGCATGATAGTTGGTTAAAAGGACACTATCAAATTGATAGGTCTAAAACAGGGTCGGCAACCTTTCAGAAGTCGGGTGCCGAGTCTTCATTTATTCACTCTAATTTAAGGTTTTGTGTGCCAGTAATACATTTTAACGTTTTTAGAAGGTCTCTTTCTATAAATCTATAATATATAACTAAACTATTGTTGTATGTAAAATAAATAAGGTTTTTAAAATGTTTAAGAAGCTTCATTTAAAATTAAATGAAAATGCAGAGCCCCCCCGGACTGGTGGCCAGGACCCGGGCAGTGTGAGTGCCACTGAAAATCAGCTCGCGTGCCGCCATCGGCACGTGTGCCATAAGTTGCCTACCCCTGGTCTAAAATAAAGACCTTTCAGCTTTGTTTTATGGTCACATGCATGCACATAACACTTCATTCTAGTTGACTGTTTTTCTTCTTTTAATTGAGTAAGGGCTTGAAATGTCTCCAGAAAGGATTGTATTGTACATTCCAATATCAGCCTGCTGAACAGATCAGAGGGGAAGAATGTAGTACAGTACAAAACCTTTGGGTTTCATCACAACTTGTGCTTCTGATAGGATGACCCAGCAGAAAACTGTTGCTTTGTTCAACACTTATTTTGGAGGAAAGGATAGATTTGTCGGGAATCTAGCTACAGTTTGATGAAAAACAATTTTGAATTATGTTCATTTTTTTTCTATCATCATTCGTCAAACTTTCCAGTTGTTCACTTTGTCAGAAAGTGTAATAGTAATGTGGTATTTGGAGCGCATGAAAAATAACTGTATTTTTGTCTATTGGATTCAAATTCCTTGACCTACATTATGTGTAGGTCACTGATATTATAGTAGCAATACATGGTAAGTGTGGGGCATTTTCAGGATACCATGTTCTATGAGCATGTTAGGCCTACATTATATGATGGAAACATCAAAATTATGATAGTACCCTCCCTTTCACTGCTCTCCTTCCTCTTGTGGAATAGTCAGTATATTTTCCCTTTGCTGGTTGGCTGTTCTGATACTAAATTAATGTTATCTATTCCCCGAACTTTGTGTGCTGCAGATTTGTATATTGTAAATGTGTGGCAGCGTCATCCAAAATAAGGTGGGGGAAAAGAAAGGCTGGATGCCTTGAAAGCTTAGTAGAGGATATTTGGGGCTTCAGGCATCTTGGAATGTTTGGGAGTCCTCAACAGGCAAATAAAGTTCATGATGCTTTCCCTCCCCTTTTTGGGCAGGTTCAGAGGTGACTATACATTTGGATACGCTGGATTTTTGGATGGTTTGAATTCTTCATTTTCCACTCCTGCAAGACTGGCCAGGAACTAGCTGCCCCTGTTGCATCTTGCCCAAATATCTGTCACTATATTTTAGAGTGGATAAACACATTACCTGAATATGAATGCTCAACAATGGAATAGTTAACAGTGACATTTGAAGTGTAATAATTAGGCTTTAAACTTGACACCATATGCATGGGATCGTTCACGAGTCTCTGAGATACTGTTTTGTTTTTAAAAAAGGGTTAAGGGACAGACCTACTTATTGCGATGAACTGCTGGGTGATACAACATACCCCTGTATGGCACACATGTTTATGACTGCATTGTGTCTGTCATAAGGCAATGAAATGGAAAATTTAAATTTCCGCATTAGAGTGGGTAATTATATGAGAGTGATTCCTATTACACTTTCCATCTGCTATCTGACTAGGTGTATCCTAGAGAACTTCAAATGGATTAGACAATAAGGCGGGGTAAAAAATACCAAGGGAAAATACTGATTCTCATTTTTAATGGAGAATAATGCGTAGAAAAGTTTTTTGAGCCACTTTCTCCCCTGATTTGTGTCTTGTGCAGTCTTGGAGTGTAAGCCAGACCAGAACTTGGCATTAATGTTTTAGCTAAATCTGAGGAGTCTTTCAAGATAAAATAAATGATCATCAACTTTACTTCTTATGAAGCACTGCTTGTCGTAAATACACAATTCTGATCTCAGAATGGGTTATGCCCTTTTGAAACAGAAGGGAAGTCCACTAAATTGCTAAATATTCTAAGTTTTACAGTCTAAGTTAGTATAAAGTGCATAGTTAGCAGCAGAGTGGGTGGGTTCCTTTAAGTGATTAGTATGCTAAGTCAATATAATAGATAATGTAATTAGATAAAACCAAATTCAATTGCTAGATGAATTGTGCTTCTGTTAGCAAAGATAGCATGGTACACAGAAAACTGATTTACTTTGTATACAGAAAGGTTGGTAGAATGGTTTAGTTTTCTGTAAATTGGAAACTAAATTCATATATTCAGTTGGTGAAATCAAATGTATTTTTGTTTCATTCAGTTGTCAACACTGATATTTTTTTCTGATGTGATCTCGCCTAGGTACTTTAGATCATAATTGCTTTATCATGCATTGTTTCTGAGTTGGAAAAAGTTACTCAATTTCATACTTGTTCTTTAAGAGAAAAAAGTTCTGCAAACAAGGGAAGGAATCTATATCTCTAGGCCTTTTTGTTTAGGGGCAGTGGGAAGTCCTCAACTTCAATTTAAAGAGCCAAGTTGATTGATAAATTAAAAGCAGCAGCAACCACTATAGTTAAAGTTGTAAAATGGTTAATGTTCTGACCCCGTTTTTCAGTCTCTTACAACTTGCTGTAATTTTTCAAGCTTGGTCTGTGCTTTATGATGAATATTTGTTCAAACTTCTCAAAATAAGATTAAACTGTTTTTGCTTATAAGTGGGGGGGAGGAAATCCTTGTTACTGGAAAAGTAAAAGAGAATCATTGCAACCCGGTCTTGTACAATTGTAGTATCAAAATGGCGTGGGATATTAAACTGAAATTTGGCATGGAAATAGCTACTATTGAGAGTGCACCTTTGGGTGTTCTGCTGGGAAAAGTAGTTTTGATTTAACCAAATTACAAGCCTTTGAAAATCGTCTTTGTGTCTGATGCAAAGAATATCTTGTGACTTTTTTTTAAAACACACTCTAGCAATATTCTGAGTAAAGCTGGCTGCATTGTGTATTCATGTATGGCTAACTTAGAATTACATTTTTTTCTACAACCCAAGCTAGCATCTTTTAGTTGTGTATTTATCTGTGTATGCCATATGAACTGAATCCATGAAAATCATTTATGTGAAACTTACAGTTACATCCTGATTCTGTAAAGTCTTAACCTGTGTAACTCTACTTATATGAGTAGTCCACTGAAAGAAGCACTGTGACACATCATTCCACTTCAGTCTATATATGCTACCACCACTAGGATCATCTTTGATGCTCCTCGGGTGATGTGGTCAGAATCTAAATGTGAATACTTCTGTCTTCTATACCACATCAGGCTCAAGCTTCTTGCAATAGCCTTCAAAGCCCTAAATAGCCTTGACCTATATCTTATGACGTGCCCCCCGCTCCCCCGTGATGCCTGCATTGATGCACAATTTGTCCATTTCCCCCTACAACAATCTGTGCTTTTTCCATGGTACTCTCTATGCATGCAATGCAGTTTTCTGGGTTGGTTTGTAAAGTCACTAATATCTCATTTAAATCCTTCCTGCAGATCTACTTTTCCCACAATGCCTATTTCATTATTTATCTTATGTATGAATTGCTAATTTATTGGAAGAGAGTGGCCTAAAGACACTGGAGCTGAATCTAGAAATTACTATGACAAAAGATGTAGACTGAATTGTGGAGGGAGGAAAGGAGGGTAAGGGGTAAGGAATTTATTGCCTTGTTTAATTTGAAAACAAATGTAAGTAGCAAGACGTACCTATCATCAGCCATATTACTTTGCTTGGGTATTGTTTCCCCCCCTACACAGTTTCTTTCATTGCCTTCTTAGTATGTTGGATGCTCTTTGGAGCATGGAACTCTATTTCCTCTATGTTTGGACAGTAGCTAGTGCATGTCATAGAATCATAGGAATGTAGGGCTGAAAGGGACCTCAAGAAGTCATCATATCCAGTCCCCTTTGCTGAGGCAGGACCTTGACAGGTGTTTGTCCAACCTTTTCTTTAAAATGTCCAGTAATGGAGATTCCACTCCTTTAGCGGTCTAGTCCAATGGTTAACTACCCTTATAGTTAGAAAGCTTTTCCTAATATCTAACCTAAATCTCCCTTGCTGCAGATTAAGCCCATTAGTTGTCCAATCTTCACTGGACATGGAGAACAATTGATCACTGTCCTCTTTATAACAGCCTGGAAAGTATTTGAAGACTGTCATCAGGACCGCTCATCAGGATGTTAGTCTTTTCTCAAGACTAAACATGCTCAGGTTTTTTTTTAATCTTTCCCTGTAGGTCAGGTTTTCTAAACCTTTTATATTTTTGTTGTTCTCCTTTTAACTCTCCCCAGTTTGTCCACATCTTTCTTAAGGTTTGGCACCCAAAACTAGACACAGTACTCCAGCTGAGGCCTCACCAGTGCCAGATAGAATGGGACAGTTGCCTCCCATATCTTACATTTGACACTCTCATTAATACACCCCAGAATCATATTGGCCTTTTTCACAACTGGGACTTTTTGGGCATTGCTGAAGTTGTGGGGTATGTCTACACTGGGACAAGGGATGTAATTTGCAATTTGTGTAGATTACTCACACTAGCTTTAATTTAGCTAGCTCATATTAAATAGCATTGAAAGCGCAGTGGCGTGGGCGGCTCAAGTGAATATGTACCTACGGGGTTAGGTGGGCTTAGCAGCCCAAGCAGAAGTCCACATTACCACTTCCTCGCTACTATTTTTAGAGAGCTAGCTAGATTAAAGCCAACACTGGTATGTCTACAAGAGTTGCAAATCACACCCCGAGCTGCAGTGTAGATGTACCCTTCACAGTTGCAATTTTCGTCTGCTTTAAGGTTTGTCTGTATCCAAAAGGATTTTAATGGTACAAGTCCTGATCATGCTTCTATTGACTTCAGTGGGACCGAACAGCATGTCTGTCTGACTAACACTGCTTAGTGAAGAAATAACATAAAAAATATGTGATATGCATTATGTTGGAGCCTGCAGGTGAGAACCCAGTTGTCAAAGGCACTGTATAGATTTATAGGAAGATATCCCCTGCCCCAGTGATTTTATACAAACTTAGTTTAAGAGGCAACAAATGGGTGAATTATGTGAGCATTCATAAACTGTAATTGTGCCTCTCACTAAGCCCAGACCATTGAAAATTCTCATGTGTGGATTTTTTGTTACATGACTGTTATAAGTTGTGTGATGATATACAGTGAAGCCAAAAATGTGCTTGTTGGAATTACTATTATATATGTAGGGTATTAGCATGGCCCCAGTTTAACGATAAATTCCTTTATTAAATCCAAAGGCTGTATGGTATTTATACAGTTGCTCTGAACACACCTAAATAATAAGCAGTTTACTATCTCCAAACGGTAACAAAACACTTATAAGTATTTGATTAAGATACTTACAAATGGGGAAAACCCAGGGGTGCTTAAACCCATATTGGTCAGTTCCAACTTGGGCAGGCAGGTATGAACCCTTTATGAGTTAACTTTTTTTATACCCTTTAACAAACAAGTGGTGTCATTGCCAATTATTAGACCCTAGCTAAGGCCTGATGAAGGAGTTTCTTATACAGCCAATTATTTACTGCTCCTGGTACCCAATTAACTATATTTATTTCTGTTACTTTAGCTATTTTGAAGGTTCATTACAAGTTTAACACAACAGCTTTTCTTTCTCATGACTTCTTTGGTTGCATGCCGTGAGTCTATTGCTCAGTTCCAGCTATTAATCCCAACTCAATTTAAAACCAGGGTTCATCCAAATCTAATGTGGGCCTACATTCCTTCCATGCTTTTTTTTGTTATACTTTAATTTTATTTTTATTAAGTTTAAAAATCAAGTAAAGTAACTCCTCACTTAAAGTCGTCCTGGTTAACGTTGTTACGTTGCTGATCGATTAGAGAACATGCTCGTTGCAGCTAGCTGGTGGGGGCTTGGAACTAGGGTGGACCAGCAGCCCCCTATCAGCTCCCCGCTCCCCTAAGTTCCTTTTGCGTCAGCTACCCAGCAGGCTATCAATTGCCGGCAGTTCAGCTGTGCCTCCCCACACTGCCATGTGCTGCTCCTGCCCTCTACCTTTGAGCTGCTCCCAGGAGCCTCCTGCTTGTTGTGCGGAGGGAGAGGGGGGCTAATGTCAGGGTGTCCCCCTGCTCCTCGCTTACCCCATTTCCATAGAGCAGGGGTGGGACACAACAGGGCTCAGGACAGAGAGGGCTTGCTCGGAGCAGCTGCAGACTCAATTTGCTGATCTACTTAAAAAGGCAGTGTACTTAGAGTGTGGTCATCGTACAGTAACTCCTTGCTTAACGTAGTTACGTTCCTGAAAAATGCGACTTTAAGCAAAACGATGTTAAGCAAATCCAATTTCCCCATAAGAATTAATGTAAACGGGGTGGGGGGGGTTAGGTTCCAGGGAAATTTTTTTCACCAGACAAAAAACTATATATTATATAGATATACACACAGTATACGTTTTAAACAAACAATTTAATATTGTTCACAGCTATGATGATTGTGAAGCTTGGTTGAAGTGGTGAAATTAGTGGGTGGAAGAGGAAGGGATATTTCCCAGGGAATGCCTTGCTGCTAAATGATGAACTTAAATGAGACTTTTATTAGACAGAAAGAAAATGGAGAAGGACAGGAAAGAGAAGAAGTAAGGTGGGAAAGGAAAAGATGGGAAGGGGTAGGGGACACACAGAAAGTCTCACATCCCAGGTGGTGGTTGGGATACATCTGGAGCCAGTGGAAGTCAAAATGTCATCTGGGTCCCTCTCTTGGTCTGGTTTGGTTAGGGCATCTCTCAGGATTAGGATGGCAAATGCCCAGTGGTGTCATGATGGATCCCAATGTCCCAGGAGGTGGTGGGGGTGGCAGCGATAATGGTGAAGCTTGCTCCTCTTTTTATTTCTTTTTCTTTTCAGTCAGCAATAGTACTTGCTTGTACTTGCTTTCACCCAAAATCTTTTTTTTTAGGGACCCCAAAAGGGGATGATGGGTACAATAGCCCATCCCCTCATTATTTTATTCACCAGGTAAGCCTAATTTCCATCATGCTAATTTTGTTCTGTTAATTTCTGACCCCACACTTCACTTGTTTACCAAACATGATTTTAATGCAGTCTTAAATTAATATCAGTTGGTCTTTTTGTTTGTCCTAATTCGGGCTTTCTCCCTTTTGCACCTTTTCATTGTTATAGGTTATTGTAACACTTCATAAACTTTTATCAACTTCCCTTGGTGATGTTCACAGGCGGGGTAAGCCCACCAGGCGCCAATTATCACTACATCTCCTTACCTCCATGGAATGTGTTGATGAGCTCACTCCTGTTTCTGTTTTAAAAATGTCTGTCACAAACTGCACTACAATTAACAAGAATGCTGGTAGAAGTGCCAATCTGAGCAGGTGGCCCAAAGACAAAATTGACCTGGAAATCATTCTTCCATTTTAAATGCTCCTTCTGAGTCCAGGTTTAGACATTAGTAAAACAATGTGGGTGAAATGCATTTGTTCTGTAGATAAATGGAGTACTTCATTTTCCAATGCTTTCAAGTCAACACCTTTCCTAAACACTGTATTAGTTTTAAAACAAAATGAAACAAAAAACTTCATAAAAACCCAATTGATTAAATGTACAGTACTAATTTCTTTTAGCCCAAAGATATTTTCTTATTTCTCCCCCCTCTTCCTGTGGACCTCAGGAAAGTGACCATCCTTTCTGGCTGAGAAAGGAGGGATGAATATAGCTGCCTCTGAAGTCTGCCATTGCTGCTCTTAACAGTAGCTAGAGGGAGGTTGTTATACAGATTTAAGGCACTTCAGCCACTACTTCACCTTGTTCTTTCTCTGTGGACCTCCCTGAACGGGTAAGGGATCAAGCCTGAGGCATAATAGATGATCCTCCACATAGTATCATGTTGCATAACTCCAGGACTACTGAGAGAGCCTCCAGTTCTCGTTCTTGTCATGATAAAGATGGTTACTTACTATTTGTTAAAATCTGGAAGGTGAAAAAAAGCAAACCCACTTTGGTTCTTGATTCAGACAGTGTGCCTGTACATAAGTCTGCTTACTGATCATACTTATGTATCCATATAGGTTGTATGCAATGGGAGTTAGGTGTCTAAATCCTTGTGACTAGGTGCCTATCTGCATCTTGAGGCACTGAAATACCTTTAAAAATCTGTCTCATCCTACCTGTATGCTTCCTAAAAGCATATTAGGCTTTGTGTGTTGATGCATTTCTGCATTCCTTCCCTGTCCCCATTGGTTTAGTTTTGCACACATTGTATATTATAAAACAGTTCTGTGGAACTATATGAAGCATTGTACTTCATTCCAAAACACCAGGTACAAAATGCCAAACTAATTTGCTGTATTGTCCAACTACAAAATAACAATTGAAATACACCTCTACCCCGATATAACGCGACCCGATATAACATGAATTCGGATATAACGCTGTAAAGCAGCGCTCCGGGGGGGCGGGGCTGCGCACTCCGGTGGATCAAAGCAAGTTCAATATAATGCGGTTTCACCTATAACGCAGTAAGATTTTTTTGGCTCCCGAGGACAGCGTTATATCAGGGTAGAGGAGTATCTATTTAGTGTAGGTTGATAGTTGATACCCACCTCTCAGAAATGTTACTTGGCTGGTTTGGCTTATGCAGCCTTTTTTGGTAAGGATACTAGTGTATGTTATCTGCAATGTGTATGTATCCTATTGCTCAGTAAAACACTAATGCCTGGGTAATGTTCCTGAAGATCAGTTTACGAAAGCTATGTAACTGGAAGGTGTGGTTTCTATGATTGTTGCACGGGGAACCCAGAACACAATTGTTTCTCTTGCTGTCTTGGCTGATTTTTGGTCTTATTTTTGCAATAAATATGAACTACATCCTGTTCCATAAACATCACTATATGTGCATCACCAGTTGCTATGCAACAATGCTATTTGTGCTTCCAGTCATTTTGTCTTATCTTTGTCATCAGTTATCATAGTTGTAATTTTTTTGGGGCGGGGAGGGGATGTTTTTGGAGGTTTTTGCATATATTCCAATATGCTACAGTGAGCAAAATGAGGGTGTTTTTTTAATATATGGGTAAGGTTTCTCTTTCAGACTGGACATGTTTGATTAAAATTGTCATTTCTGAGCTTTCTACTGGCAGCCACCATGCGGCTAGAAAGTAGCATTATTTGACCGTTTCAATCCTGGATCAAAAATTGGAGGGTGATTATGTTAAATATTTAGCAGTACACTTTCTTTTCTGAATGTGACTATAAATCAGTTCCCATCCTATTTTAGTAGCCCCTTACATCACTTTGTGACAGCAGGTAGCTCAGAAATGCTGACTGTAAATTTTAACATTACTTTCAAATATTTGATTTATGGATGATGAAAAGTGCTTTTCTTACTATGTTAGATCTTGGGTAGAACTGCTTGGAAAAATGTGCTACTTGTGTGATTCAGAACAGCAGGATCAGGCCCAACATATGGGATATGTGTAGATTTTACACTATGGGCCAATTCAAACCTAGTATAAGGTGGATAATTCCAGTAAATTGGGTGGAGTTGGTCCCGCTTACGTGGAATTTTGAGTTTGGCTCCATAGGTCCTGGACTTTCTCTTTCTAATGACTTGTTCCTAGATGCAAGTTAAATGCTGCTGCTGCTTCTTCTTTTTTTTTACTCTAAACTTACTATATGTCTGAAATATTCATAGATCAAGCTGCCACATTGAGTTACAAAATGTGGTGTTAATGTTTCTTTTTAAAAGTGGGTGGAAAAATCTAGGAAATAACCAAATTCTTAAAACTAAAGCTGTCTAGTTTCTTATATGGCTCAGTGTGGTTTCTGAACACCTATTAGTAATTTCTACCTTCTAATCTTATGTAAGAAATTGTTTCTGTTGAACAGTCATAGTATAGAGAATTCCAACATAAACAGCACAGAAAATAACTATATTATCTATCTCTCTCCAAGAGGCATTCAGTGTTCGATGGACTGATTATGTGTACTATCATGACCTACATCCCTTATCAAAAATGCAGCTGCTAATCTCATCCATGCCAGTTTTTTCTGACTGATACTCCTCTCTTAGAGACTTTCCAGTGCATCAATTTCAAGCTTTTTGTGATTGCATTCAAAGTTTCAGGTAATTCTGTCCCTCTCTCTTCATCTGCCCATGTCTCTTAATATGTCGTACTCACTGTCTCTCCACCCTCATAACGACTTAATTTTCTTTTTCCACAACTGACTTAGTCTCTTTTTCCATGCTAATTCCCACGTGGAAAACCCTTTCTGAGCTGGCATGCAGAGCCACTACTGCAGTATTAGATTCTTCACATGCAATTGTGTACCAACCAGTATTAATATTCACAGTTTGTACTTAAGGTTTGTTGTTACCAGTTGACATCTTTGAAACCTCAGACGTACCAGCCATTTTAAGAATTTTGGAGAAAAGATTTTACTTATAGAAAGTGATTACAGTCCTAGAAAAATATTTCTCCCCTCCTTCATTAAAGCAATGCTGCTAACATCACTATAATCACTTTTTTTTTGTTTTCTATAAATTCCTCAGTTTTCAATATTTTTAGCATCTTGTGTTATTATTTCAAACCACAGTAAGGCTAAATTATGGTCTATGAGTTTTCAGCTCAGTTGTTGTTGTTGAACAAAATAACTTCTGCCACATTATTGAAAGCTGCTGTTTTTCTTGATATCTGTCCAACCCCCTCAGAGGGCAGGACACTCCCCAGGGCTTCCACTCAGGATAAAATGAAATATGAAATTTCTGAAAAATAAAACGAAAAGTTATAAAAAAGAGAAAGATAGAGCCCCAGAAAATTATATCCTTCCTGCTCCTGCCACCCTTTCCAGTTGTCTGTACTCTTGTGATTCTAGCACTTAGTCACACATTCTGTTGTCCAAGATACCTCTTGAGGTCTCATTTAATACCTTTGTTACTTTATGTACTTGAATTTTTTACGGACTGACTGTGGAGCTATAGCAGCAGGAGGAGAAAACCCATTGACAGCCACATGATCAAAAGAAGTAGAAGCAACAGTAGCCTTTTAGATCTATCTCGTTAATGCAGATTCCAAAATATTTGCAAAGATCATAAAGGAGCTGCATTCTATTATCAGAAAACCAAAAATACTACTCCAACTGACTTCTTTACAGACTGCATTTTGATGGATGATACCAGCCCTTCACTCACTTTGGGCAAATCTCTCTGCCTCAGCTTCTCCATCTGTAAAATGGGGATGGTGTTTGCTCACCCTTCCTAATGGGTGTGGTGAAGATTAACAGATGTTTATTAGTTGATTGAGTGTGGCTGACTAAGCTATTTCATTTCACTTTTGTTGTTTTAACTAGAATGTCCTGAGCCTTGGATAAGCAACCTTTTCAATTCTTGTATAAATTCAAATAAGGCATGTTGAGGATATAAAGTGCAAAATAAATTTTAGGTGGTGAAAGTTGATTCACTGTGTGGGGAATGGGGTTGGCAACATGTCTACTGTAGTAACTTTAAAGATTATATAGCCACCTTGATGTATGAGAGGTTCCCAGAATGTTGGGTAATAGGATTTGGCTTTTTTACTCCTACATCAATGAGACTGAACAAATTTGCAGTGATAAAATATACTTAGTAACTAGGCAGAAGAGGTACTTCCTCCAAGTGTCTGAAGTTAGTACTGAAAGAGAGGGAAGGCCCAAAAATGTGTATGAAAACATATGGGCTACATATAATAAACAAATTGCCTAATTATGAGGAAGGGGCTGAATATTTTTCTAAGACTGGAATTCTAGTTTTATATCTGCTATTGAGGACATATTCTGTGGCTAAGTAAAAGCAAACTGACTCGTCCCATTTGTAGAACTTGATAACTTTATCTAGAATCTAAAACCTCTCAGAATGATGTGAACTGCCTAAGCGTGTTGCCTTTTTATGCAGTAGTCTTAGCTCAGGGGTGGGCAAACTCGGGGCCCTTTGGATCCGGCTCGCGGGATTGCCCCCCGTGATGCCATGGTTCCCCGCGCCGCTCTCAGAAGGGGCCGGCAACACGTCCCTGGGCCCCAGGCGGGGGGGCAGAGGGCTCCGTGCGTTTCCCTTGCCTCCAGGCCACACCCCCCCTCCCCCCCCCCCCCCCCCCACAGCTCCCATTGGCCAGGAACGGGGAACCACGGCCAGTGGGAGATTCGGGGGAGGTACCTGGAGGCACGGCAAGGGCAGCGCATGCAGAGCCCTCTGCCCTCCCTCCCCCAGGGGCCGCAGTGCTTCCTAGAGCGGCGCAGGGACAGGGCAGGCATGCAGGTAGCCCCCTTGTACACCCTGCACCCCTCCTGCACCCCAACCCCCTGCCCTGAGCCCCCTGCTGCACCCTGCACCCCTGTGCACCCCAACCCCCTGCTGCACCCCTCCTGCACCCCAACCCCCTGCCCTGAGTTCCCTGCTGCACCCCTGTGCACCCTTGCCCTGAGCTCCCTCATACACCCCGCACCCCTCCTCTGCCCCAATCCCTTGCCCTGAGCCCCTTCCTGCACACCACACCCCCTCCCACACCCTGCACTCCCTCCATCCCTCACCCCAACCCCTTGTCCTGGCCCTGCATACAATTTCCCCACCCAGATGTGGCCCTCGGCCCAAAAAGTTTGCCCACCACATCTTAGCTGAATAACAAACCTTACATTGCTCAAATGCTGAGAAATGACCTGTGGTAGAGCTTACTTGAAGGCTTTAGGAGTAATAGACTCTGGAATTACGAAATAGCTTTCTATAATGATCAAGGCTTTAAGAAAATTGGAGGCCATAATTTTGTTGTAGTAACTGCAACTTTTTATAGTTGCTGTAGATTTGACTGGCATTGTGACCCTTTGCACCAAGTCACAAAGCCACTCACTCAGATTTGACCTGTTTGCCCCTCCATTATGTTTGCCTTCCAGAGCCAGGTGAGGGACACAGTGTTCTGTGCTGCTCTACTGCCTTGGAAGGGAGGCTGCATGGCTTGGAAGAAGGTGCTGGAGCGTGTATGTGATCGTGCTCCATCTGGGGTTCCCTGGGGGAGAGGGGGCATGTCTTCATGCCTTGTCAGGAAACGGGTTAAGAGGAAGCCTGAGACTTAACCCCCATGGGAGTGTCGTCTTGTGAGTGTCCCCATGCTGATGTCTCCGTGCACTAAAACCACAACTTAAGTGTCTGCAGCTTGTGAACCAAAAAATCATGACTCTTATAACCTTAATAATGACTTTTCCCTTATTTTATAACCTAGTTAGGGATAGATTATCTCTTATAGTTTGTCCATTTGAGACTTCAGTAAGGCTCGTACATTGTTGTGCTTACAGAATTTTGTGGAAATAAATTACCTGTACAACCAAATTGGGATACTGTTTACCTTAATGTTTGGGTAATACCGTACAACGTATGTATGACAAGTATAACATGTTAAAGGGGCATCTGAACAGGAAAAGACATGTTATATTATTCCTACAGGAATAAAATGCCAGTGTATTTGAATGTTGCCAGGAATCTGCACTAATTTTGGGGATGCTGTAGGGCAAGAAAGCTATAATATATCCTCTATGTGTAGATATATGTGATAGTTGATTTTGTTCTCTCATTGAGCAAATAGTACCCTCTATCATGAACCCTCGAGAGGCAGTGCCTAGAAGGAGATTTTTGTGAGAGACTTCATTTTTTTCTAATGCATTTAGCCTGTCAGTCCTCACAGGCAGAAAATGAGGAAACAAACTGGACTTAAAAATAAATAAATAAATAAAAAATACTCACTGAACTACAGTGATAACCCACTCTAGGATCTAAGTAAATAATCTGTAATGGTCGCTTTGGCAAGTCTGTTGAATTGAGTAGCTAAGGACAAATATCTCCTATTGGTGTGACACCGCATCAAAAGGAGGAAATACTGGTTTTATTCCCAATCCTGGAAAACATTTAGGAGAGGTGGAGGCAGGGAGAAAGAATTCAGTTTAATTTTGAGTTGTCATACTTCTGTGTAGAAATATATCTTTACAGAATTCTGTAGCTGTTTAGGGTTCAATTCAGTCAAATATATCCACTGTCTTCCATCTCTTGCAAGGTTGTGTATCTGTAGTTTGTGCCATGCAGACCTTAGTATAGGGCAGGGGTGGGCAAACTTTTTGGCCCAAGGGCCACATTGGGGTTGCAAAACTGTATGGAGGGCCAGGTAGGGAAGGCTGTGCCTCCCCAAACAACCTGGCCCCCGCCCCCATCCGACCCCTCCCACTTCCCACCCCCCTCAGAACTTCTGACCCATCCAACCCACCCTGTTCCTTGTCCCCTAACCACCCCCTCCTGGGACCCCCCGCCCCCGACTGCCCCCTCAGAACCCCTGACCCATCCAATCCCCCCTGCTCCTTGTCCCCTAACCGCCCCCAGGACCCCACACCCTATCCAACCCCCCTGCTCCCAGTCCCCTGACTGCTCTGACCCCATTCACACCCCCACCCCCTGACTGCCCCCCCGGGACCCCCATCCCTTATCCAACCCCCCTGCCCCGGCCCCCTTACCATGCCGCTCAGAGCAGCATGTCTGGCAGCTGTGCCGCCTGCTCGGCAGGAGTGCGCAACCCCGCTGCCCAGAGCGCTGCCCACGCAATGGCATGGCTGTGGGGAAGTGGGGGACAGCGGGGGAGTGGGGACAGTGGGGGCTAGCCTCCCCGGCCAGGAGCTCAAGGGCTGGGCAGGACAGGCCTATGGGCCGGATGTGTCCTGCGGGCCGTAGTTTGCCCACCTCCGGTATAGGGGATAGGATGCTTGTAAGTTTCAGCAAGTTACTTCATCACTCTGTCGTCGTCGTCCCCCCCCCCCTTCTGTCCTGTCTATTTTATTATAAGTGCCTTGGAGCAGGGACTCTGTGTATATACAGTGCCTAGCACAAAGGGGCTCTAGTCTCATTTGGGGGCTGTTTAGGACTACAGTTATAGAAACAATAATAGTCAAATGGTAAATCAGACAGCTGTGGAAGTAGGGTTACAGAAACAAACTCTTATTTTGTATACTAAGCTGCAAGATAGCTGTAGAATAGATTGTTTGAGAGGTGATTATCTCATGCTAATTAACGATCACTACCCATATTCTGGAAATTCTTTAAACTCTCCATCTGAAACCAGGATATATATCTAACAGACTATAGAGACTTAATCTGGTTCAACTGTATCCAGTCTTCTCCTCATTTCTACTCCTTGCAAACTGCATGAATGCAGATCTCTCTTCAGATCAGTCTGCATTTCTAAACCTACAAAATAAAATGAGTTTTGACCAGCATGGCCTAGTGAAGTAGAAGGTTTCTATTCATTATTTAAATCCAGTCTTGTCACTGACTCCATATAGGCAGCTGCCTGCACTCAGATGGAGCCCTATTAACAGGAGCTTAGGGGTGCTCCTGCATGGAGTTTGTTGTAGGCTTGGACTCCAAATGAGACTTTTGTTGCTCTTTGTGGGGAATTGCCTCTTTCAAAGTATATTTATAAACTCTAAGGAAATGACTCCTGTGTTTGTGCTATTTCTCATCCCTTTTATCCACTTGTATATTCTTGGATTTTTGCAAGTCACTTCTTAGACATACTTTAGAATAATTTTTGTCATACTCCAAGATCAAAGAAACATTATTGTTCTTTTTCTGCAGAAAGCCAGCCAGAAGAAAAATCTGAGAACAGCAATGCTGGTAAGTGTTGGACTCAACTGCCTGGTACACTTGAGAAATGCTTTGCATCTAATAAAGAAATCCTCATTTTCAGTTTTTCTATTTTAGTTTTAGTGTGCTAATTTCTTAAAGGTTTGTTCAGGGTAACTAGATAGAGAAACACCATACATTTGAAAAATAACTTGAATTGATTGACTGCTATACTGAGAGACTTAAATTATTCATAGATTTTTACAAGAAATGTAAAGTTACTAGGAAAGGAAGACTAGTAAATCCTTAATATTTCTTAGAATCTTTTTTTAAGTGTTTGGATTCAGTATTTCTGTTTTTGGGTTTATGTTTTTTTTGTGGTCTCATGTTTGATAATTTGTAGTTTGTTCTGACTTTTTGATGGGAAAGTATTTTTATTCTGTCTCATTCCCAAAACGTGGAATTTGGGTTTAACCCTACAGAGTCAGAAATCAAAAAAGGTCATATATTGGTTGTATTGCATTCATTCGATTCTGCATACTTAACTGTTGTGCACAGGATATAATTGTCAAGGAAGAGTCAAGAAAGGAAAAAATAATACTTGGATCAGTAGTAAGGTGGTTGTTTCAAAAGTGGCTTATCAAATAGGGTTAAAGATGATGGTGATATTTAAATCAGTTCAAATTGATGGAGCACACATCAGTGATCTTTAGTTCAGAGAGCCACTGGGATAGGAAGTTTAGCACAAGAAATATCTATCAGTTAATGCGCAACATGAACACTAATAAAATAAAGTCTGCACATACACATTTTGAGAAGGTGGGATCCATTGTCTCTTTCAAATTGTGTGTCAAAGCAAGCATTTTAAAGAATTATTTTGTATAATAACCAATCTGTGTATATTAAGATTTCTTTTCTAACTGTAGGAAAACTACATTTTCAAATGATGAGCCGTAGTTGCTACAATAAAGAATGTAATAAGTATAGAAATAGTCTTTTGTGCTCTTATCAAAAGTTAGAGTAGTATGGTATGAAGGAAGTCACACGTACATTTGGACTACCTCTGATTAGTCGCAGAAAATCAGATATGGCTTGCCTAGAAACAAACTGTTCTGTTGATTTTACTAGGGTCAGCAACATGTTTATATATGATTACGTTGCTGGAGTTTCCAAATGAGCACCTGAGAGCATTATAGTGTTAAGTGTTACTTAGGAAAAGGTCCAATTCCTCTTTTTTGAAATGAAAAGCTTTTGTTTGATGGAGAATGAAAATATCATTAAAATGCAGAAGGAAATAAGGGCCAATACTAAGTAAGAACTTGGGGAATGGGGATATTAGACATAGCTAACATAAAATGTGGAGAGAAATGTAAGTCTTCTCAGAACATGGGTTACCATTTACATGTACAAATAAAGTACAGTCAGGGCTATGATGACACTCAGTAAAGGGTAATGAAAGGGATTTTAGATTTAGATGGATTGCAAAGACTGGCTTCTTCCTTGTCTTCCCTCAAAACAATCCTTAAACACATGTCCAATATTAACTGTTTCAGAATGACTCACCAGAATATTATTTTTCATCCACCTCCATATAAATCTTTTAATGTTCCAATATTTTGACTTTTATTTGAATCACATCTTAGCTTTAAAGGTTGCTGAAAGAGCATACTATTTAGTTCTGGGTACTGGGAATAATTATTTCTGAGAAGGGATAGGTTTCCAGTACTGAGCTGATTGAGATGCTTTTTGATAAAATGGACTAACCATGTCAAAGGGATCATGATGAGTGCTTAGAAATGTTTGAGTTGGGAATGCATTTATACAATTCCATAGTGTATTTATAGTTGGGAATGTTACACGATTATTTGTTAAAATCTGTTCATTCTGATTACTGTTTTACTCTTGTATTTTATCTGTGTTGTGACTTAAACAACTGGTCTGTAATGAACTTAGAGGTGAAAGTTTTATACTACCTGGAAGCTGAGATTTGCTGCTTTCAGCTGGTGTATGTACAGCAGCTAGTAATTGTTAAAATCTTTCAGAATGGTACCATTTATGCTGTATTATTTTAACATTATTTTATTGTATCTATGTATATATACATGACTGCAGTAGAACTGTCACACTCCATTCCTCTTCTGGGGAATTATTAAATGATTACTTCTCCCATCATAGGCACCCTACGTGACTTACCCCTGTTGACCACATGCTTACATGTAAATAAGTGCAGCAGTTTGGGATTTTGTTGTGCCTCATTATTATTTGTATTGCAGTAGTGCTTACAGACCTCAATCAGGGATTGGAGTCCCATTATACTAGGCACTTGTGTACACATAATGAAAAGATGATCCCTACCTGAAGAATTTAGAATCTAAAAAACTAGAGACAGGGGATGGATACTAATAAATTGATGGCTAGAGTGGGACTTACATCACAATGTTTACAGAAAAAAATCTTGGCTGTCACATTTATTTTATTTGGTTAACCCTTCTACATACAACATACAGTACAACTATACAGACAAAATGATGGGGCCTAAATTAGCTGTTAACATTCAAGGAAGAGATCTTGGAATCATTGTGGATAGTTCCCTCAAAACCTCTGCTCAGTGTGTAGTGGCAGTCAAAAAAACCTAAGTGTTAGAAACTATGGATGTTTCGCGCCCTAGGCGAAACTTCCACCTTGCACCCTCCCCCCCTGCCGAGCCCTGCGGCAGCTCTCCCCCCAGCTCACCTCTGCTCCACCTCCTCCCCGAGCAGCCGTCCTGTTCCACTTCTCCCGCCTCCTAGGCTTGCGGTGCCAATCAGCTGTTTGGCGCCACAAGTCTGGGAGGGAGAGAAGCAGAGCAGGGCGGCGTGCTCAGGGGAGGAGGCGGAGCAGAGGTGAGCTGGGGCGGGGAGTTCCCCTGCGTGCCGCCCCCCCCTTACTTGCTGCAGGCAGCCCTCCCCGCGCCCCCCTGCCCCAGCTCCCTCCGCCTAAATGCCGCCGACGACCAGGGCGGCCGAAGATCCGGCTGCTGCAGTCGCCGCCAAAGAAAATGCTGCACCCCAAATGCTAGTGCCCTAGGTGACCGCCTAGGTCGCCTAATATGTTGCACCGGCCCTGGGAAAGGGATAGGTAAAAAGACAGAAAATACCAGGATGCCACTATATAAATCCATGGTATGTCCACACCTTGAATGCTGCGTTCAGTTATGATCACCTCATCTCAAAAAAGATATGTTAGAATTGGAAAAGGTACAGAGAAGGGCAGCAAAAATTATTAGGGATATGGAACCGCTTCCTATGAAGAGAGATTAAAAAGACTGGAACTGTTCAGCTGGGAAAAGAGATGACGGAGGTCTGTGAAATCCTGAATGATGTCGAGAAAGTGAATAGGGAAGTGTTTTCCCCTTCACATAACACAAGAATCAGGGGTCAGCTGATGAAATCAGTAGTCAGCAGGTTTAAAACAAACAAAAAGAAGTACTGCTTCACACAGTGCACAGTCATCCTGTGGAACTTGTTGCCAGGAGATGTTGTGAAGGCCAAAAGTATGACTGCGTTCATAAAAGAATTAGATAAGAATATGTCCATCAGTGGTTATTAGCCAAGATGGTCAGGAACACAACCCCATGCTCTGGGTGTCCCTAAACCTCTGACTGCCAGAAGCTGAGACTGGATGACAGAGGGTGGATCACTTGATAAATTGCCCTTTTCTGTTCATTCTCTCTGAAGCATCTGGCACCAGTCGGTGTTGGAAGACAGGATATTGGGCTAGATGGACCATTGGTCTAACTCAATATGGCCATTCTTATATTCTTCTCTTCCAGAAAAGTCATGAATCTAACATGACATTTGCAAACTACCTTTGGATCATTCTGCTTGTGTATAGCATCTCTCTTCACCCTACCCTTTGTCTGCCATGTCTGTGAGTTTACTTTAAGCAGTTTTGAGACAAGGATGATTTCTTACGTATGCTTGTACAGTGTTTAGCAACACCCTTCTTTTATTAATCTAGACTAGCAGTCTAGATACAGACTTCAGCAGAACATGAATAAAATAAGAAAATGCGAAATAATAAACACATTTCTAATTATCAATTTTACCCACTCATTATAGAATTATTTTTCTTTCTTTTTTAAAAATGAGGAAATTACATGGGAAGAAGAGAAAAGCTATGCAAAAAGAATGTTATGAGGGCTGCTAAGGCAATCACTCAAAAGTTAGGAAATACCAGAAATAAGGTTGCCCACTTAACCTTAATCTAGTCCCTTTCTGTGTACGCCTTATGAGCCAGTCTTCAATTAGAATGATTGCATACTATTTTTTCTACAGGGATCCTGCTTCATTCAATGTGTAGTATGGTCAACGCTCAGGCACTGAATCAGGGTTGTGTATTGATCAAGGCTGTTGTCTGTAGGATCCCTAACTTATTCACTGCAGAAGTTGGAAGGTGTAAAGTGGATTAAGCAGAGGAGTGTAGGAAAAGAGTACATGGTGTCATGGTTAAGGCGGCTGAATGACACGCAGGAGAACGGGCTGTTTTATTGACTTCTTATGTGATGCTGAGCAAGTCATTTAACCAGACATTTTCAGAGGTGGCCACTAATTGTGTGTTACCTGCTTTCTGTGTGCCCAGTGTGGGACACCTTTGCCTGATGTTCAGAAGTGCTGAGCACTTACGACTACTGAAGTCAGTGGAAGCTGTGGATGCTCAGCAGTAACATACCACTGTCTCCAGGAATGAGCACTGGGTTAGGAACCAGGAGGCCCTAAATTCTAATCCTGGTTCTGTCATTGGCTCATTATGTGGGTTTGGGCATGTCACTATTTCCCTAGCTATAAAATGAGGATTATAATACCTACCCATCTTCCTCACATGGGCAATGAGGATGATTTAATTAATGCATATACTGTGCCTTGAACATACAAAGTGCTAACAACACAAATAAGGAGTTGGAAGAATCCATCCCTAACTGCCTTAATTAGTGGAAATTCTTGTGAGATTTGGCCATAAAATCTGTGTCCTCATTTCTCATGTGTAAAATCACTCCTTAACTTGCAGGGGTGCTGCAAAGACAGATTCATGAATATGTTTGAGGCTCAGATACTATGGAGATGGGTGCCATAGAAAAGCTCATGGAGAAATCAATTCCATATGTAGTGCAAGGTATGGGTGGTGTACAGTAGAGAAGGTATAGGGCCACATTGGTGAGAATAAAAAGAAATACTCAACAGCAGCTTCAGTCCTTGAGTACCATCCATCCTTTGTGAGACAGGTGCTGTGGAAGAAATGTGTGGTCATATAATTAAAGACTGTGACATAATGCACTTGTCTAAGTTAAAGTTGCATGGGCAACCTTAGTGCTGACATTTTCTAAATTTTGAAAGCTTAACTTTGCAAGCTTAATATTCTTTTCACACAGCTTTTGTATGTAGTGGGTATATACAGATGTTATCTATAGATGAAAATAAAATTACTCTTTTCTTTTAAATTGATATTGTTCCTTGAGAGTATGTGCATGTCTGTGACCTCTATGTTTATTCACTAGTTGATATGAATGATAAGCTATGTATCTATGAGATACCTGGAGCTGTAGCAAGCCAATCCGTACACTTAACAGATCTAAATTCAGGTTTCAAAATCTTGACATGAATTCATAGCAAGCCCTGAACAACTGCTACTTAACGCATATTTTCCTTTTGGACAACTTGTCACTCGTATTCTTTTCCTGAACTTGCCATTGGGCAATCTTGATGCCTTCTGTTCTGGTGGGAAGAGATGCATCCTTTTTACAGTTTCCCTTGTGCATTCAAGCAAAAGGAGTAAATTATTTGATATACCTCAGGCAGTACAGCGTGAACCTAGTGTGTAAATTTTGTCTGCCACAAATATTCATGTGCTGGCAAATTGTAGACACAAATACTTAATTCTTAAACTGTCTGTAGATAGAGAAACCTAATATAGTAAGGAATGTGAAATAATGTTGAAAGAAAGGAAATTATTTAGAGTATTTTAGGTTTTGATGACATTTGCACTAGAAAACATGGAATACAGTGCAAACAATTCTGTAGAGCAGGGAGAGCAGTAAAATTTGTATGGAAATTTGTATAAGGTTATGTAATTTTGTGCAACAATTTAAGAAAGATTTGCTGTTAGTTAGGCTCAAATTAGATTTCCTTTCTTCCACTTAAATATTTCAACATATATTTACTAATAATGTTTTGAAGGAAAGCTGTAACTCTGTGAAATATGGTTATCAACAACAGTTATGGTGCAATACTCCAATGAATTACTCTCCAAAAACAAACAAAACCTAATAGTTAAAAAAACCATTCAAGTGTGAAATGTACCATTTTCCAGCTTGTGAAGTCATATGTGACAAGGACAGGGCCGGCTCTGGCTTTTTTGCCGCCCAAAGCAAAAAATGCCCTGCCGGCGCAGCAGCAAGGGGGTGGGGGAGGGGAGGAGGAAAACAAATCTGCCCCTGGCCGGAGCGGCGGAGGGAGGGGGGGGGGGGGGGGGAGAAAACCGGCCGGCGGCGGGGGCAGGGGGGGGGGGGGGGGGAGAGACAAACCTGCCCCCGGCCGGAGTGGCGGGCGGGGGGACGACAAACTGGCCCGCCTGCTGGAGCAGCGAAGGAAAGAAAAAATAAAAACAAACAAAAAATACCTGCGGGGCGGTGGGAGCGTGGGTGCAGGGGGACTCCCGGCCCTGCAGACCCTGGGCAGCGGAGTGCGCACCCCGGCTAGCGGGGGGGGGGGGGGGGGGGGGGGGGGGGGGGGGGGG
>NW_020664369.1:1859653-1876567 GCF_002925995.2 Terrapene triunguis | reverse complement strand
GAGAGAAGGGGGGCGGCCAGGGCTTCCTTAAGCGGGGCGCTTGCCACGCGGCCCCTCCCGCTGCGCCGCCTGCTGGGAGGGCTCCGTGCTGCTCCATTCGGCAGGCAGGGAAGGACGCGGGCTGCCCTACTGGGCTTGATGCAGGGCGCTCCCGTCCTCCACGCCGCCGCCCCCTACAGGGCGGCGGGAGCAGTAAACCAAAAAGAAAAAACCTGCAGGGGCGGCCAAAGCGGTGAAGCGCAAAACCAAACCAAACCAAAAAAAAGGATTAGATGGAATGCCGCCCTTTGAAATCTGCTGCCCCAAGCACGAGCTTGCTCGGCTGGTGCCTGGAGCCGGCCCTGGACAAGGATCTCTAATTGCCTCCTATTCAGTGTCTTCAGGACTGAGCAGTTACACACAACATTTATATTATGAACTTTTCAGTAGTGCCTGGAAGCTCTAGTCAGGATTGAGGCTTCATTTGCTGTACAAACACAGAGTAGGATAATAATCCCTGCCCCAGAGTGTATACAGTCTAGATTAAAACCTGGTACAACAAGGGATATTGCAAACATCAGGAAGAAGTAGGGAGGGAATATTAGTGTAAGGAGAAGAGCATGCATTAACATGGGCCAGCAATTATAAATATCAGAAGTCCCTAGTGGCCAACTATACATTTCAATATACTATGAATATTTTATTATATTTGTGTGCTTTAACAGCACTGTCATGTTGTTTTCAGCTTGCAGTGGTTTTCTTTCAGTAGCAATTAATGTTTACCTTAATTGTAATTTATTTCAATAATAAAAAAGAAAGTTTGTGCCTCATGCAGACAATTTGACTTCACTTTAGAGCTTTCAGTCTATTTCACTACTCTTGGCATGTGCTGTCTGAACTGAAGGCCACAAGGTTCTGTTCTAAGTGCAAAGTTTGTGTTCCTTTCCAGAGTTTCCTGCCTCTCTAGACATGTCAGACATGTCTTGTTTGTTGATGTAGTAGACTAAACCAAAATACTCTCCTGGCTCAGATCAGAGAGTTTGCAGGATCTTCCTCCATATCCCCTGTGATGAATTCCCAGAATGAGCCTCACATTACAAAACCAGCCTCCACAGACTAGATAGAGGATTACAATGCCTTGTTAGTGACTACTGCTACTTTAGGTGGGCTCCCGGAAGATAAGGTATCTTCAGTCTCTCCTGCAGTCTCTGTAATTTTTTCAGAACAAATGAACATCTATTTTCCCCGTTTTTTCAGCTCTGTGATGCAAAAGCATTGTCTTCTACTGACTTCAGACATGATGGTGGAACTACTGTGAGAGTTGAAAGCCTTAGACAAAGCACTCTTAGTATTAAGACTAGAACCCTCAAAGGCCTTTTCTTGTTCTTACTGATTTTTTTCAACCAAGCTTGCGGGAGCTCTAATTTATTTCTCAGTGTCACTGGTTTCAACATTGAACAAATATACTGCTTCCTCCCTAGTATTTGCCACAGGGTTTAACATCTCTGATGTATGTAAGCACTAGGTAGGCAACAAACTTTACTAAACTTGGTGTTGCAATTGCTTATTCTATTTGTTTCTAAATACTTAGTCCCCTCATCACTAGTTTGTTTGCTTAATTCTCCTTCCTTCTTCATTGATAGAGCAGGTCAGGAGTGAATAAAGAAACTGTTTTTCCTCAATCTATTTATCATCTCAGAAATTTGACATCTGTTTCTAAGGTGTGGGGCTGCAGTAGCATCTCTGTATTTAGTAGTTTATATTAAAAATACAGTTATAAATTTCCCATTCCCCAAATATCCACAAAAAAGCACTTCTGCCTGAAATTTTGCATATGATAAGCCAAAGCAGAATTTTTTAGTTGTTTTGAGATTAATCAGACTCATTCATTTGAGATATGTGACTTCAAAGAAACAACTGCTGTTTAATATTTGGAAAGATCTTCTATTTTGTCTCTTTGCCATTGCATAACTCAAGAGTGTGGTGTCAGAATGTCAATTTTTCACATTTTCTAGGCTTCAAGTAGAACTAGCGCTTAAGAGAAATTTAAATTACACTGTTTGGATAATAGAAAAGGTATTTGCTATGGAGAAAAACAGATTTCTGGTTGCTTCTCTAAATTTCCACAAAGATAACATATTTTGAGATGACTCATGAGCATCTAATAGATATCTAACATAGGGATCTATAGCCAGGCTGTGGTCTGCTCCTGCCTTCTTGCATCACAGAAACCTGCCCAGAAACCTCCACTGGTTAGGTATCCACGCTATGTTGTTTATATGTGTTCCCTCCAAGAACATCTTTACGGTCCCGTGCAGCAATGCTATTTACAGTGTTCCCTGTGCTTTTGGCCCTTTCTCCAGGGCCTGAGGAGCAGAGGTCTCCCTTCTCTAGGATCTTTTTGAGAGTGGGCTCAATTAGCCTGTTCACCCCACCCCTTCCTTCCTTGTGCCCTTCTTATCAGTCTTGAGCTGATGGGCTAAATGTCTCTTTAGCTCACTGAGCCTCCCCCCCCTCCCCGGGATAATTGAAGTTAATTATCTAATCAGTTTTCTTTGGGGAACTAATTGGTGGCAGAGTGATCAGAGTGCAGGGAGTTAACAGGTGAGCTTGCACTCTGTCACAGGATCATACAAACAAAGACCATGCTATTGTAATTCTCATACTCCGCAGAGAATGCAAACACATTTTTCAAGTACACCTGTACCCCGATATAACAAGACCCGATATAACACAAATTCTGATATAACGCGGTAAAGCAGTGCTCCGGGGGGGCGGGGCTGCGCCCTCCGGCGGATCAAAGCAAGTTTGATATAACGCAGTTTCACCTATAACGCGGTAAGATTTTTTGGCTCCTGAGGACAGCATTATATTGAGGTAGAGATGTACCAACTAATAGGGTTCCCCCATCATAATGAGTGGATAAGCCAAGGTAAGGGGTGTGTGTGTGTGTGTGTGTGTTTCAATACCAACATTAACTAAATATTTGCAGACCTTTTGGGTGGATTATTTTTAAACAATCACCTTCTAATTTTTTGACCTTAAAATGTTGGTGTGTTAACTTGGGCTCAGATGTCTTCACGGTCTAATAGTGATTTAAGTGAAAAGCTATTATGTACAATTGTAATTAACAGTTTGGGGACCTTTTTATTTCTGAAGCAGCAGAGTAATACTCTATTCTAGAGGTTTCAAATGAACAAGTTTTGTTTTAAATGACATGTCTGTAATGGAAATGATGTTAATCTATTGCCACTACAGGTAGAAACTATTTTTTTAAAAGATTGTTTCTTTAGCTGCATGTGGTACTTATGCCACACTTCAGTAAAATCATTATCCAGAGTCTAGCGCTGCTATTAGCAGGTGACTGTACTTTCCTCTCCTGTTCAGTTTACCTGATTATTAAGACTCTACAGCTCTCACACTCCTGAACATCGAACCCTAACTTCCTTCTGGAGTTCTCACCTCACTTCTCATCCACTCTGATTTCTGTGTAAATGATGATCTCTGGAGACAAACATTTAAGATTACATTCCATATACCGTCTTTCCCCGGAAGTAAGACATCCCCCGAAAATAAGACCTACTTCCAGTTTTGCGCCTCGCTGTAATATAAGGCATCCCCCCGAAAATAAGACCTCCCCGATAATAAGGCCACCCCGGAATATAAGGCCCCGAAGCTCCAGGAAAAATAAGACCTCCCCTGAAAATAAGACCTAGCGCATCTTTGGGAGCAAAAATTAATATAAAACACTGTCTTATTTTCGGGGAAACAGGGTATTGTTTCCCCGAAAATAAGACACATTTTTATCTTAAAAGTGCTTTATAAACGTTAATTTACTTGTCTCAAATGTCTTACTCCTTCTCGACTTCTTTAGTGAATGCCACACCCTTATCTCCTCATAGACTTGTTTTTAATTGAAATAGCAGAATTACCTCTCTCCTTCATTGAACTGCTCTTGACTTCACTATTAGCGGCCACCTCCTTATCAAGTTTAACATTTCTCCTTTAGGGTTGTCTACATTAGGAAGGATTATCTAACAAAAGACTAGCCAGCCCCAACCTAATCAAAATCTTTTCACTAGTATAGACATAGGTTAAAACCTTATTACCCCTCAGTTTAGCTGGTCAAGGTAACATGTTAGCTAAACCTGACCCCTTTTTCTAAGCTAGACAAACTCTTAAACAAAACAACCTCTACGTCTCTTTCTCCAGCTGACTACTCAAAAATTTTATTCTTCCCTAATTTAGATGGGACAAATCCCCCTATGATGGTTGGCTATCTAAATTCTGTTCTCTTGCTCTTATATAGTTTACTCCATTTATCATAAATCTGGACAGTTCCTCTGGTATGACAACCATCACAGGGCCTATAAAACTACTGTCTGGTACCTTGAGGACTCTGGTTTGTGTGTTTGCTATGACATCTTCAAATCTTGCTTGACTCAGTATAGCACCTTTTTCAGAATGCTTAAAATCCAATATTCTGTGTCTAAGTGCAGAGGTTGCTGGCAGTCTTCAATTCCTACTGAAATGTAACCTTCCTGTTTCACCTTTAATCTTCCATTCCTTTCCACTTTGAAAGAGAGTAATTTTGCTAATGTTCTATGAAAAGAGATCTATCACCACCACCTGAGCTACCTTTAATATCTGTGATTTCCCTCCCCAGACCAATAGCTTCCTCTTCCCCTTCACTCAATTTGTTTTCTATCTGCTTGCTTGTTCTAGTCGAGTCTCAGAATCCTTCTGGATGTTTTCCTTTCAATGAATAAATGCACCTCAAATCATAATGCTGTTCCTTTTTGTCTTGTTCTCTCTTGCCTCTGCCTAACCTATCACACCAATCAACTGAATCACTACTGAATTTTCATAAATTAACTTTTCAGCCATGAGTGTTCACTTTTTTGGGGGCACAAGTGAGATGTTCTAAAAGCTTACATAGAATTTTTTTAATTATTTTTTCCTTAGATTAGGAATTAAATAAATCATATCTACCTAAAAAGTATTTTAATCTCAGACTAGTTGACAATTATGCAGTTGTTATAGTTACAAATGCAATGATAATTTAAATAAGACATACAGTTATTTAAAAGCTTTTTTAAAAAAATCATAATGCAGTGTTAAGGTGATGATATAAAACACTGGTCATTGGGGAAGCAAGCATTAAAGTTGGTCAGCTCCTGCAGCATCAATCTCTCTGGAACACTCCCACACTAACATCAACTTCCTGTACACCATAATCAGCTGCAACAATGAAACCCTATAGACAAGAAACCCACGAATCACCACACCTACCTTCATAGGTCCAGTAACCACTCCACACACACCAAGAAATCTGTTATCTGCAGCCTGGCACTCAGATACCACAGAATATGGTCTGAGGAGAAAGTCTCGGATAAACACCGTAACACACTCAAAACCACCTTCACCAAACAAGGACACTCCACCAGAGAAATAGATCTCATCATGGAATGGGCCACTCAAATACCCCAAGAGAACCTGCTTCGATACAGAAATAGAACCTCCTCTGACCACAGACCTCTACTTGTCACTTACCACCTGTACTAGGATCCATATGGGGTATCATCAAATAACTACAACCCATACTCGATGGGGACCCCATCCTGAAAGAAATCTTTCCTGAACCCCCACTTCTGGCCTTTAAACAACCCCCCAACCTTTCCAAGCTCATAATCGGAAACAAGCTTCCCAGAGACCAGGACACACCAATTCATAGCGGCATCAGACCCTGCCAGAACAACAGATGCAAAACGTGCAGACACATTTCCACTTCTACAATGATCAGCACCCCCCCCAAACACATCTTTCAAGAGGCATGTGTAGGTTCCATGGATATCACATGTGGTATACCTCATTCAATGCACTAAATGCCCAATAACAATTAAATGGGTGAAACCAGACGCTCGCTATGCTCTTGAATGAACTCACACAGGAAAATGATAAAAGACAAAAATACCCTGTCACCTGTGGGTGAACACTTTTCATAAAGCGATCACCCTATATATGACCTATCAATCCTCATCCTCAAAGAAAGCCTTAGTGGTGTGCAGGTTATGTCTACACTGGCAACTGAACAACAAAACTTTTGTCATTCAGAGGTGTTAAAAAAACACACCCCTTCCCCCGAAAGACAAAAGAACAGCGCTTTGTAGGCAGGAGTGCTCACAAACAGCAGCTACACTGCGTGCCTTTTAGCCTCATGGCTGTAGCATCACAGCGGTGTCGCTAAAAGTTGCGTAGTGTAGACATAGCCTAAGCTCGCTAGACGTGGCCTGAGTTCCAATTTTGTGGTGTTCCTCCTGTGGGTGAAGCTATATTCTGCCTAATATTGAGGGCTGAACCTAATAGTTCAGTCTAATTAGTAGTATAATCGAGGGTAAACTTGGGTAAACTGATTTTACTCGCTTCTGATTTGGGGAATATGGATTTTAGGGTGGTTTACATATATATATATATATATAATTTATTTATTTTACCATTACACCATTAGTCTAACCCTTAACAAGAAAAAGAGGAAAAGAAAATATTTCACCTATACATAGTGCCCAAGCTAGCATTGCCAGAACAATCTTAATTTCAGGTATTTTCTGATCTTTGAGCACTTGATTCTGTAACTCCAGTGTTGTATCAATATTAACACTGAGCATGCAATTTTCTACCTTTTTTTTTTTTTTAAAAGGTAAAAGGGAAAAAAAATCCCTAGAGATAACTGGGTTGAAGATCTTACTAGCTTCTCTGGCAAAAGTCAGCTGTGTTTGAATTCAAATGTACACTTAACTAGCTGTGCACACATGCAATGTATTGATCTATTGGTGCATCTGTAGACTAAAAAGGAAACTTTTTCTATTTGAAAATTGCATACCGTGACTATCCAACAATGTTTCAAACTGAGTGAATATACAGGTCTGCCAAGTCTGTATCCAGTTTCAAACAAATTGTTCTTACTATAATCTTGTCTAATGCAACGTCTCCAGTTTTTAAATGTGGTGAGGAAGAAAATTCTCTTATCTCCCTGCATAAATCCTTATTCAGACAGCTGAAGGGATTTTGCTTAAACTTTTTGGAAAATACACTTTCAGAGACAGAGCTTGACAAATTTCAGACCGGAGGTAGACGTTGATATGGCAGCAGGCACTCTCAAGTGCTTGCTATAAAACATTGATGCCAATGATATTTTAAATGAGAATTGAGAAGCTTTCTAATAAGTATTGTTTAATAGCCTGAATCCTTGAGACTTAAACCCACAAATTTTATAATACAATGGGTAATTTTTTTTTCTTAGTCCTGGGCATAGGATGCTTTTTCTCCCCTGGGCATAGCTGACCTTAAATATGTCACATGTTTGTGGTAAAGGTTCTTGAATTATTTCAGATAGTAATGTAATCAGCCGCTAGAAGGGAGCGTGCACCCTGGACTTAGGTCTTGTCAAGTAAAAAGCTTTCATTTAACCTTCGTAAAAGCATTGTAGTGTGATTTACTCTTTTTTGTAAACATTTGTGATGGGGTTGGGTTTTATGCTATTATGGATGGGCTGGTGTGGTAATTTAAGTATGGGCTACCATTTTTTAATAGTGAGGTACAATTTCCCTTAGTAAATGCAAAATCACCAGATCTGTGGCCCTCCCTCCCCCCGCACCCCCCACCTTTTTTTTTGTGTGTGTGAAATATTAAGGTAAAGAAAATAGTACTTCTCTGACATTAGACCACTTCAGTTTCTTTAAAGGTCAAATGCCAAGAAGTCAGTTGAAAAGGTAAAAGACAGTATATCTTTTGTATTAATGACTGTTACAATCAAAATAAATATTTACTATTTTCTTTATTTAAAATTCAATAGTCACTTTAAATCCCAATCAAGAATTCAATAGAACTGAAGATTATATCCAAAAAATGTTTAAGAAAATGGATGATTTGACATCTTATGAATGACAGCCTCCTCCAGACTTTGTGCTTATACAGGTTTTGTTTTTGACAGTACTGGAAACAAACTTCTTTATGATTTGTAGGGCAGTCATGGTGCTTCCGTAGGTTGCCTGCCTAGTTACTATTACCCATTCTAGTATAGAGATGACAAGTCCACTAAAGGTTTTCTTGCAGTTTGTTCACAATTATTTTGTGTCACAGTATCTCTTTTTGCTATAGTCTTTTTGCTATAGTTCAGAGTCCATTAAAAATCAGCAAAATACAGGAATTGAGTTTTGTAAATCTGAACAAAACGTTATAGTTCTTTCAAAAGTTTACAACTGAATGTTGACTTAAAACAGCTGTGAAACTTTATTATGCAGACAAAAAATACTGCTTTTAACCATCTTAATTTAAATGAAACAAACATGGAAACAGTTTCCTTACCTTGTCCAATATTTCTTTTTAAACTTTCCCTTTATTGTTTTTTAGTAGTTTAACACAGTACTGTACTGTATTTGCTTTTTTATTTTTTGGTCTCTGCTGCCACCAGATTGTGTATTTTCTGTTCCAAATGAGGTGTGTGGTTGATAGGTTAGTTTGTAACTCTGGTGTTCATAACTCTGAGGTTGTACTATATCCAGCTTGTTTCATGTAAGTTTTCACATTCACTTCAGACAGGAGTCATCGATAGTGCTATGTTTACTAATTTAATGGCTACTTCAGTTTAAAATGGTAACTTTCCCACATACCACTATGCTATAATTATTCCTAAGTGTTGTACCTGGAAGCTAAATAGAAAAATGCATGGTTTGGAGTGGTGATCTTATGCATTTTGGGGAGGAATTCCAGAGAGATTTCAATAAAAAAAATTGTTTTTTCCCACGTGGGAATACCATTTTGAGTCATTCTCTTGTCTGGAAATTTCGGTCCTCTCAATATTGCAAATTAGCTCTAGTGAGAGATACAGTTGTTCCCAGTTATTGTTGAAGTACAGTTCCATGTTGCAGGATAGGTACACGGTGTATTCCCATTCCCTGTTAAAAATTGGTTTGGTCCTGTGTAAAATCCAAGACAGAATGGCGCTTTAAGCTTGTCTGGTGACTGTCGTATTGTTCAACATGATTGAAATTTTAGTGTAGTGAGAATCATATTTTGTATGAAAACTTTTTTTATTTTTTCCTATGTAGAGTTTTCTATTTTCTATACTAATAAAGCAAAGAACTCCAGTCTTATTTAGTAAGAAACTAAAATTTTTTAAAAATTTAAATAGCACCAATTTCTTCACACTTGATTTCAGTTGAACGGTGCATGGTTGATAGTCAAAGGGCCAAATTCAGACCTTGCATAAGTAGGTGCAGCTCCAACTGACCCAAAGGTGAGGTGAATAGGAATTGCACCTGCTTACATGAAGGTTGTGTTTGGTCCAAGTTTTCTTATTGACAGATATTTAACTAATGTTTACTTCTGGATTTATTAATTCTAGTTGCACTGTGGACGATGTATCTTGTTCCCTTAATAAAAATTATAAATGAAAGAAAGAACTGGATAAATATTAAGGATATGAGAAGGGAGAGAAATGTTTCATCTGCCCCTTACATTGATGCATTTTAAATATCAGCAGGCGATCTATTCAGAATTCAAAGTTCCACTTACTGGTTAGTAATACATTATACAAAGCAATAGATCTGTTAATTTGCCACTCTTTATGAACAGCAACGACAAGTGGAGAATGTCAACTTCAAAATTTGAATCTAATGTGTAATTGAAAACCTGTTACATTAAATTTTATGCAAAACCTTTGAATCAACCATTCAAAATAGATACTTTTGAAATATATCTAGTTCTCTACCTACCTTTATGCATTCACATATTTCCTGTAATAAAAAGTAAAGTAAATTATACTAGCATTATTTGGCTTTTGTTATTGGAGGCATTTTTTTCAGGGATTCTCAGCAAATGAGTGATGTAGCTGTAAATTTGATGATTTAAATACACGAGCTCTGAAATGATCTGTTTAATTTAAAATCAAACTGATAGCTTTTACAGCCTTTTGCAGTCTTATATTGTTGTAATTTCAGTATAATTCAGCTTTGAATAGATTTGCAGAAACTCTAATGAACACTCAAAATGTTTTATTCCAGTTAAAATCCAGTGCGAATTTTGTCATAAGCAAAACATGTTTCAAGCTTGCATATTATATGAAAATACTTTCACCACTGTTCAACTGAACAATAAGGTGTATGCATGTTAATCAAGTACACAAAACATTTCAGCTAGACTCTCTGGGTGAAAGACAACATGAAGGAAAAATATATGCAAATAGCAGCAGCATTCGATCTGTATTTACAATATTTAGCAGATCATTTTTATTAAATTTAAACATAAGATACTTGTTCAGCCTAAATAACCCAGAGATGAATGTCATTATGGAATTTACATACCATTAGCTCACATTAATTCATTAGCAGCAGAGCTCTGTGGTACAGGGCTAGTTAGATACATTATTTGTGATGTCTGGATGCTGTAGTTTAATGAGGTTTACTGGCTGCATGCTTGTTGCCTTTGTCTGGTGATAGAAGTAATTACTTGATAAAATGAAGTGCATCGCTGTGAACAATTGACCCTTTGGAACAATCCAGACTGGTCAGCAGTCTAAATCCACATTTTAAAGCCATCATTATAGCCTCAAACTTAAGAGTTTCCAGGGTGCAGACAAAGGTGTTGTCTTCCTTCAGTACAAGTCGTGTACCATTTTCTGACTTTATGAAGTATTTGAATTGAATAATATTTGAAGATATTGAAAACTCCTCTGGAAATCCATCCAGCCTGCTTTTTGACACCAGAACAATGCGAGATTTGATTTTTGCTATGAAATCAGGAGCATTACAAAAGATCCTAAGACCTTGTGAACGGTCGTGGCTGTCAGTTATTTCCAGGAAAGTCGTCTCTCTGGACGCTAGCTGTTCTTTCTCCCACCTTGATTTCACTGCATCAGCTAACATCTTAAGCTGAAAAAAATCTGCTTCTTGTGCCAAAAGTTGATTTTCTCGAAACCCCTCTGGTAGAAGAAGTTCTCCATTTCGTAGGAAGTTCAGAATGTGCCTGAAAAGGAGTCCATCTCTGTCTATGAAATAATGGCCATCTGCATCAAATGGACAGAGAATTTTTCCATTTACCACACCTTCAAGAAAAGAGTCTGGGTACTTGGTTAGTGTTTGTTTTTGTGTAATGTACAGGTATCCACCAACATTGAGGGTAATCAGAGGCATTTTACAGTTCTTGCCTTCCTCAGTACCCTCAGAGGAGTTGTGCTTTTCTTCATGTTCCTTTTCTCTTCTGTTTATTTTTCGCTCCATTCTTAAAGCCAAGTTAAAAAGAGAGCTATCTTGCCTTGTTCTTGTGTGCTTGAAAAGAGATATTTTAAAAGCACCTTTATTCAGCTCCAGCACGGTGATGGAATGGAAGTGCTGCTAGCATTGCATGGATTGTCAGCTCAGTTTTGCAGTAGGTGGCGTATCAGCTATGTATGCAGTGAGATATCAGGAGTATGGCTGTAAGGAGAATTTGCATTTAACTGTGTAAGGGAAGAGTACAGATGTAAAAGCTGTTTTAATTATTTTCTTTGAAGTCTAGTAGGTTTAAATTATTTAAAAATAGCATTTTGAATTACTCTGTGCAGAATGGACAATACCTTTTTACTGACCAGTTAAATTTTAATATTTACTTTAAAAATGTGTTTATAATGTGGAATTGCTTGAGAATGTTGTAGTGATAGCTTTGTTTCCTTTTTTAGGTATTTTTGGTTTTACACAATACCTTTACAAAAAGCAAGTTGTGTTACTGTTTAAGGTACTTCACCTATTTAATGGAAGATAGCTGAAAACAGATGATTGTATGTGTATACCTTATGTATGAAACACACAGTGGCTTAAAATGTTATCAGAAAATGTTTCAAAGTGGTATTATAAAGCATTTCTGATCTAATTGGTTTAGTATTTAGTAAAAACTCTCATTTTTTGTTGATTCAGCTATCCTCAGTGAGGCAAAAAATATAGCCTTTATTAGGTTTTGTATCCTTTACCATAGATTAAAAATTATTTTAGAGAAAAGGCACATTTATTACTTGTATTGGTAATTTTAAAATAACCAATGCTAGATTTCACAGATTATTTTATATTTAATCAAAACAATTCTGTTGCCATGCGGAACAAAGGGCCAGTGTGCCTATAGAAATCTTTGAATATCACATAACACTATAGCTTAGCAACACTTCAGTAAGGGAGAAAACATTGACAAAGTATACTTGAATCAAATGGCTGGCTCATTTCTCTGTATGAAGCTGAGATTAAAGGTTCATTTGAAATTACCTTTTTTAAAAAGATTTTCCCCTTTAAACATTTGCAGCTGGGTAGAGGAAAAGGAAAGCTGTACAAACATTTGTGTATTTCCTTAGGGAGTGTGCAGGAGATGGCGGGTAGTGTATGCAGCATGCATTCCAAAGCAAGGTAGAGATTTAACACTTACCTTAGCCTGAACATGGAAATCAGAGATTCCATTATATATAATATATATATATATAATTTTTTTTAAAGAATGTATTTTTCAGTCTACAAGCAGATGCCTATTGCTTTGGCCTGTTAACAACAAAGTCAATTATCCTTTTGTGAAAAGGATTCTCTGTGCCTTTGTTTATGTTAAGACTATCTTCATACTGCTCCCAATAGATATATGAGCAATTACTTATAGATACAGTATTGTAGAAACATCGCTTTAATGATGTGATTTTTTTATTGATTAATATGACTGTGTGCCTGTTGATGTAAATAACATGCTGATTCTACTTGTTGCCCCCATACTTCAATATTCCCAGTCCACAGAGCTGCTCTGCTAAATCTTTTGTCTGCTGCTATGTGTAACATATTAAGCATTATTTTATTAATTAGACTCTGTGCATCAGTCATTACTAAGTCAGTGTTTAAATTTAACACTTTGATACCCTCATTGTGTTTAGTATCACTTCAATTTGAAGAGATTTTAATCATTTAATAACTGTTGAATATACTAACTGTTTGAAAATCAACTCTTATGACAGTTAGTAAGAGTTAATAAAGGTATTTGGAGAGAGAGAAAAACAGGTGGTGTAATTCTGACATAAGCGTTATGGATAATATTTTGCCACTGTGGGAGACTTTTGCTTAAATCCAGTTAATAGTCAAGTGTCAGACTCCATTTGATCTGTTCACATTTGATGTGGGTTTTAATCTTATAACCAACTGTAAGAATCGTAATGGTAATTGATAAACCCTTTGATTGACTCTGGGGTCATTCTATCTTGCATGGTGATCTTGTCATCTCTTTGAAGCTAAGCTGGGTCACTGCTGGATGGGAGATTTCCGAAGAAAGCCCAGATTTGTAAAGGAGTTTGAAATCCTTCATGGCAAACCGAGCTGTATAAATTTAAGACAAGGCAGCTGCAAAACAGTATCCATTCCTTAGCTTCATATGCTCATTATCTTCTGAAACCTCTGTCTTTGGGGCTGAAATTTTCCAGGTGTGGCTATAGTTAAATATTTTTGAAAGGTCAGGCTAAATCACGTCAGCTGTTTAGAAAGTAAAAAATGTCAGCAAGCTGTTAGCTCCAGATCCCAGGAGTGGGGGCGAGGGTGGGGGAGGAGAAAAAGAGTGTGTGTGTGTGTGTGTGTGTGTGTGTGTGTGTGTGTGTGTGTACATACAGGAATTTACAGGCTCAGCTGTTGACTCAAGGAGAATGTCAAGTGTGCCTATCCTTAAACTTACGGAAATTGCGTAAAAGAGTTAGTCTTCCACACCATACCCCCACACAACCTTAACTCTGCCCCCTTGCAGTTGGCAATAGGCAGTTTGACAAAACCATACTGTACTTGTCCACAAAATCTGCAATTTTTTGTGGTGTTTGTGCTCAACACAGTATTGTCATTCATCAGATGCTTCTTACTGTATTAGACATAGTTGTATTGATGCAGGAATTAGTTGCAGCAAGTTGCTAGATATCAAACTGCCATCTGAGCAGAGGAACAGCTGCAGCTAGAGGAATCGGGGATCCTTTTTTTTTTTTTTTTTTTGTTGTGATATTGAGGAGATCAAACTGGATGAGCACAATGGCCCTTCTTGGCACAAAAATCGAAGTGTGCATGAAGAGTTTCTAATGTCTGTAGTGTTTTAGGACCACTGGAATGACTGCGACCTCTGGAAGTTGACATTCCATTGGGCATATCAAGAAATAGGGGAATGTAAGAGTGCTTCACCCCCATCTAACTCTTGCATATTCTCAGTGCCCAGCCCAAAACCCATATCTACACTGGCATTCATACAGTAACATGTATCCGCTGTGCTGTGCTATTTCCCTGAAGTATTCTAGCAGTGTGATGGCACACTTCACAGTGCACCATGACCCTCAGTTGAGGCTAACCTAAGTCCAAGAAAGAATAACGTGGACAAGGATTGAATAGCTGTTGATATTGAGCAACTCTTTGGTGCTTAGTCTGGAGTAGGTGAATTGGTTGAGTGAAGGTCATGCCTAGTTAGCTCACGTTCACTAATTCTGACCTACATGTGATCTTGATTACAGCGAACATGAGGCCTAAGTGTTTCCCCTGACTACTGTTGTGTACTTTCCACACTGCCTGGGAAAGGTACAACCCTATAATCTCTCACAGGGACTTGTTGAGATATCGCCAAAAGGAGACTGAGTTAAGATTAGCAAAAACAACGAGGAGTACTTGTGGCACCTTACAAATGTATTTGGGCATAAGCTTTTGTGGGCTAAAACCCACTTCATCAGATGCATGGAGTGGAAAATACAGTAGGCAGGTATATATACACAGTACATGAAAATGTGAGTTGCCTTATAAAGTGGGGGGGTCAGTGCTAACAAGATAATTCAGTTAAAGTGGAAGTGGGCTATACTCAACAGTAGAATACCAAGGGAAGAAAAATCACTTTTGTAGTGGTAATAAGGCCAATGTAATGAGGGTGGCCCATTTCAAACAGTTGACAAGAAGGTGTGAGTAACAGTACGGGGAAATCAGTATGGGAAGATTAGTTTTTGTAGTGACCCATCCCCTCCCAGTCTTTATTCAGGCCTAATTTGATGGTGTCCTGTTTGCAAATTAATTCCACTTCTGCAGTTTCTTGTTGGAGTCTGTTTTTGAAGTTTTTTTGTTGAAGAATTGCCACTTTTAAGTCTGTTATTGAGTGTCTAGGGAGACTGAAGTTTTTTCCGACTGGTTTTTGAATGTTATAATTCTTGACTTATGATTTGTGTCCATTTATTCTTTTGCATAGAGACTGTCCAGTTTGGCCAATGTACATGGCAGAGGGGCATTGCTTGCATATGATGGCATATATCACATTGGTAGATGTGCAGGTGAATGAGCCCCTGCTGGTATGGCTGATGTGGTTAGGTCCTATGATGGTGTCCCTTGAATAGATATGCGGACAGAGTTGGCAACGGCGTTTGTTGCAGGGATAGGTTCCTGGGCTAGTGTTTTTGTTGTGTGATGTGTAGTTGCTGGTGAGTATTTGCTTCATGTAGGGGGCTGTCTGTAAGTGAGGACTGGCCTGTCTCCTAAGGTCTGTGAGAGTGAGGGATCGTCCTTCAGGATAGGTTGGCGATCCTTGATGATGAGCTGGAGAAGTTTTAGTTGGGGGCTGAAAGTGACGGCTAGTGGCATTCTGTTACTTTCTTTGTTGGTCCTGTCCTGTAGTAGGTGACTTCTGGGTACCCTTCTGGCTCTGTCAATCTGTTTCTTCACTTCCCCAGGTGGGTATTGTAGTTTTAAGAATGCTTGATAGAGATCCTTAGGTGTTTGTCTCTGTCTGCGGGATTGGAGCAAATGCAGTTGTATCTTAGAGCTTGACTGTAGACAATGGATCGTGTGATGTGGTCTGGATGAAAGCTGGAGGCATGTAGGTAAGTACTGTATAGCAGTAAGTAGGCTTCCGGTATATGGTGGTGTTTATGTGACCATCACTTATTTGCACTGTAGTGTCCAGGAAGTGATCTCTTGTGTGGATTGGTCCAGGCTGAGGTTGATGGTGGGGTGGAAATTGTTGAAATCTCGGTGGAATTCCTCAAGGGCCTCTTTCCCATGGGTCCAGATGATGAAGATGTCATCAATGTAGTGCAAGTAGAGTAGGGGCGTTTTTATGGCTGACTTAGAACAATGCTTCCTCAGCTCTCGTCCCCTAACGCCCCTACTGTATTTTCCACTCCATTTATCTGATGAAGTGAGTTTTAGCCCACAAAAGCTTATGCCCAAATAAATTTGTTAGTCTCTAAGCTGCCACAAGTACGCCTTGTTGTTTTTGCTGATACAGAGTAACACGGCTACCACTCTGAGTTAAGATTGTGTGGTGTGAGAGACATTACCTGAACATGTGTTTCCTGGTTTTCAGAGATCTAGGCATAGGTTCATTTGACATTCTAAGGGTACAGATCACTGCTGGTCAATCTGAACCCTGCATTAACAAAGTTTTTTGGGCAGTGTTTTTTTGAGGAAGTGGTGACAGTGAGGTGGGCATGATTGAGGGGCTGAATGAGTGGTTTTCCTGGGAACACCTTCCTGTCTCTCAGCTATCTGTTCGGCCCTCCAGGCCCGTTGGGCTGAAGAGCCATGTGGAGGAGGGAAGGTGGTAATCAATAGATTGTTAAGGTATCATATACAAGCTGGAGGCGAGCTTCAGCCTCCATAGCTGCTTCAGGGGCTAGGGAACAGGTCTCTGCACAATCCTCTGCAGCACAGGAGCATCGCAATGAAGTGTCCCATACGTCTCAGTGGGATGCTCTCAGCTGAATGAGAACACTTCATGGAGGTGAATGCAGCCTGACATCCAGTTCTGAGAAGTGCGAAATGCTCTGTTCATCTCAATTGGTGTTCTCCTTCCCCCTCTCCCAAAGTACACAAAACCCTGTTGTGGCACACCAGTGTTCCAGACAAGTTTGAAAGCTCTCTGGGATGGGGACTGTCTTTTTTT
>NW_020664369.1:1856536-1859553 GCF_002925995.2 Terrapene triunguis | reverse complement strand
GGCGAGAAGCGGCGCGGGCGAGCAATGTGCTGGCCGTGGCTTCTCGCTGCCCCCATTGCCCCGGGACGGCGAACCGCGGCCAGTGGGGGCCGCTATCGGCCGAACCTGCCGCGTCAGCAGGTAAATAAACTGGCCCGGCCCGCCAGGGTGCTTACCCTGGCGAGCTGCGTGCCGAACATTGCCGACCCCTGACTTAGGTTATTAAAATCAGCTTCTTGTTGGGAGAGGTATATCTAAGGAACTCCTTGACCAAATGTGCCCTGCTAGCTGGTCTTGGCCCTGATGTGGAACAGAAAAATTCATGGTAGTTTGAGAATCCATGTGGATTGTAGAACACTTTGAAATATCTACTCTTAGACAAGGCAAAACTTCCCAAAGGAGCCCCTTCCCCAAAACAGAAAGAATGGCGAAGTGTAGTAATATCCATCGATATTTTCAGGAAACCGCTAGGGAGAGGAATTGAGCTTGTTAGGTTCAATGACTACAGCATGTTGCCCTGAGCTGCTCTGGCAGGTGTTCCTGTATACACTCTTGCTCTTCACAAAGAACAAGTCTGTCTCGTGGTTCATGTGCTTATCATTGTCTGTAGCACATCACCCAGATTCTAGCCAATTTGTACAGCTAACTTTGACCCTTAACTATTAAATATTGCTTTTCATCAGGGCAGTCTATGCTGTACTAGTTGAGTTCAAACCCAATCAGGGTATATCAGCTTGAGGTGGATCAATGCAATAGTTTGAACCCCAGGTGTGTGCAAAAATAAAAGTTAGAAGAACCAGACAATTTTATTCAGTTCCTTTTTTGTAAGTGTGCTGTGTCCTGGGAATCCCTTGACCAAATGACTCTAAGGCCATGTCTACACTACTACTTATGCTGGCAGAACGTATGTCACTCAGGGGTGTGAAAAACACACACACACACGGGCGACATAAGTTTCACCGGCATAAGTGATAGTGTGCATAGAGCTATGTCTGTGGAAGAGCTTCTCCTGCCGACATAGCTACTGACGCTCATTGAGATGGTTTTATTATGTCAACAGGAGAGAGCTCTCTTCTATCGGCATTGTCGGAGAAAAACATAGTTCTCACTCTTTGGTTGGTTGCAGCAAAATCAGATACTTTTTTCTCAAGCAATTGCGTAGGGGGAGAGAGTGCACTAGGACACAGGGTCTCCCCCTCCTGGTCAGGTCTCTCTACAGGTAAACAATTACAGCAAGCATTTATACCTTTTATTACAAACAATAATAAGCAACAGCTGCATTTTGTTTATACATAGGTCATCCTGATATCTTATTTTTCTCACTTATTTAGACTCTAGTCTACATTCCATATTATCTACACAAGGTCGCAAAACAACTTCTCACACAGTTCTTTCCCACTCGCCTCACACAATCCTCGTTTCTACAAATCTCGCATTATTAGGGTTACAGTTAGCCTGACTCTTGCTAACAAACTGTCATGCATTGCAATCCCCTTCCTGTCAGTTCTTTCTCTGCTTCCACAGCATAAAACCACTACACGAGCAGTCTTACAGCTGAATCGGTACAGTTGTGCCGCTGTAAGCTTGTTAGTATAGACATGTCCTAAATTTGCATCACTAGCCCTACCATGGACTCTGTCTTGAAAATGGCAGTACCTCACCAATCTGAGCATGTGTGTGTATATTAGAGTACTTAGGGCTTGTCTACACATAGAGCTATTCAGGGACAGCTATTCCTGAATAACTCCATGTGTAGACAAGCCCAACAGTAAGTTCATATCAGTCTTAACTATAATTTGGCAACAGTGCCACTATAATGCCTTCAGGACAAGGGCTGGTGGATCTTGTAAATGCGGTACACCTGCTGCACACTAGACTAAGGAGTTTATACCATCTAAAGCACCACAAATCCATTGCTTCCAGAACAAGCTCATTAGTAAGTATGCAGTGCTTGTAAACTGTGAAAGCCAAATAGCTCAAGATTTTTCCTCCTTTTTTTCCTTCAAAACAAAGAAAAGGATACAGGCAAAGAGGTATTAAACTAAAAAGACAAGCTTTCATGCATTATTAAGGTTGCAATATCTAGTGCTCAATATTCAGGAAATTATTAATAAAGAAAACTTAAAACCCTCCCCAATATGAGGTTATTATATATATGGTATCTTTGGTGGGTGAAGACAGCTAAAGGGTCAGAAAGGGAGCAGGAACTGTCATCACATTCTTCCACCCCAAGGAATATAGGGAGGGTGGTGCATTTTTGCTGCAGCAGGCTTTACCCAGCTCTCTAGCAGACATCTTCATCTAGGAGTGTTACAATTCCCAAGAGAGCACAAGAGGGAGAGGAGTTTCAGACTTTGCCCTCTGGACAGTGTCTTTGGCAGTATCATAGGTGCTATACACCTGCCCCAAGAGGATTTCCCCTTCAGGATATATGTAGTCCGTTGTGGAATGCAGGTAGTGAAGATTTTGCTCTGTTAGTGAAAGAATGGGGAGTTACAACTTATATTAAGGAATATTGTTTTGACTGTTTGGGGAATCATACCGCTTATGAATTCCACTTTGAAATTATGAACTCTATATATGGTTGTCAAACTACAAATTCCATTTTGAATGTGGGACTTGTCTGCCTTCTATGTTTTTTACCTCCATGTTGGACTGAAATTCCAAAGGATAATGACACAGGGCTAACAATGGAGGGTTGTTAAACCTTCATAGTCATCTATTCAAATAGAAGCAGTCTTGGACAGAGTTGGCTATTGCCCCAGAAGTACCAGAGTGCCTAGGTGAGCTTGGTAACTAAGCAATGGATCACTTGCTGTGGGACTTAAAACATCTGATGAGGCTTGGCTTAGGGCAACACTGGACAAAGGGTACTGGAGGTTATCATAGAATCATAGAATATCAGGGTTGTAAGGGACCTCAGGAGGTCGTCTAGTCCAACCCCCTGCTCAAACCAGGACCAATTCCCAACTAAATCATACCAGCCAGGGCTTTGTCAAGCCTGACCTTAAAAACCTCTAGGGAAGGAGATTCCACAC
>NW_020664369.1:1850550-1856436 GCF_002925995.2 Terrapene triunguis | reverse complement strand
AGACCAGAGAGATTGTAAGTTCCAGATGAGAAGCCCTGGGCTGGGGGAGATGAAGGATCCTGGACTCCCTAGAAACACCAACCTAAGTCCAAAGAACTCTCCAGAGTGGTGAGGAAGCTCAGGCAGGGATGTTATATATAAGTGGTGGTGGTGGTCTGCCTAGATCTGTATATTTCTTGTGCTGTCTAAAGAGTGATTACTTTTGTACGTTTTTCAAAGTATCTGGGTTATGTTCTTCACCTATCATGTGACCCTAGATGGAAACTGTAAAGCAGAGCGCCCATAGTGTTGGAACTCTGAGAATGGGTGGACTTAAGCAACTAGAGTGTCTTGAGGGTCAGCACAGGGTCTTGGTGACCTAGAGCAGTGGTTCTCAACCTTTCCAGACTACTGTACACCTTTCAGGAGTCTGATTTGTCTTATGTCCCCCAAGTTTCACCTCACTTAAAAACTACTTGCTTTCAAAATCAGATGTAAAAATACAGCAGTGTCATAGCACACTATTACTTAAATATTGCTTACTTTCTCGTTTTTACCAGATAAATATAAAATAAATCAATTGGAATATAAATACTGTATTTACATTTCAGTGTATAGTACTGTATATAGAGGAGTATAAACAAGTCATTCTATGAAATTCTAGTTTTTACTGACTTTGCTGGTGCTTTTTATGCCGCTTGTTCTAAAACTAGGCAGAAACCTAGATGAGTTGATGTACCCTCTGTAAGACCTCTGTGTACCCCCAGGTTGAGAACCACTGACCAGGGCCGGCTCCAGGCACCAGCCCACCAAGCTGGTGCTTGGGGCGGCATCTGGAGGGGGGAGGCGCGGCGCTCCAGCCCCAGAGCGGGGCCGCGACTGGGCTCGCCGCCCTCCCCCCGGCGCTGCCTCTGGCCGCCGGGGAGAGCGGAGCCCCGGCCGGGCTCTCCACCCTCCACCCGGCGCAGCCTCTGGCCGCTGCGGAGAGCGGAGCCCCGGCGGGGCTTGCCGCCCTCCCCTGCGGGGGGGGGGGGGAGGCTTTTTTGCCTAGGGCGGCAAAAAAGCCAGAGCCGGCCCTGCCACTGACCTAGAGCAGCTGGACTGCAAGGTTCCATTTCCATTAAGGTGTAACAAACAGAAAGGCCAAGGAAAGAGTGCTGAAGCCTAACCCAGTCTAAGGGAAGCTTAAAAGCACACAGATCCTCTTTGTTGGGACTCAGACATAGCAGTCTGCTGCATGTCCAGCCTGGAAAGCTTTACCAGGGCTGTGACGTGGAGGCAGCGAGGTGGGATCATTATGGTAATGTGTAAGCATTTTAAAAGAGGTTTTTTCAAGGGCCTAAAATTTTCTGTTTTTAAACTGAAAGCCAAGAGTAGATATATTAGTCTATTCTGGATAAATCCAGATAGAAGCTGATCTTTCTTGAGTTGTTCATAATTCATCCTTGCTGAGGAGGATGTTAGACAACATCTGCTAGGTATAAACATTTTAAAGTCTGGAGGTCTGTATAACTTGCACCCAGGAGTTATAAAAGAGTTGGCCGAGGAGATCTCTGGCCCACTAATGTTAATTTTTAATAAATCTTAGAAGACTGGGAAAAATCAGAAAACTGGAAAAATTATAATATTCAAAAAGGGCAAGCAGGAGGACTAGGGCAACTGTATGCTGGTTAGCCTGACACCAATCCTACGTGAAATAATGGAAAAGCAGATATTGGATTTAATCAATAAGAAAAGAGATAGGAATATAATTAATACCATTCAGCATGGTTTTATAGAAAATAGGTCTTGTCAAATCTGAATTCATTTTTTGAGATTATAAGTGTAGTTGATAAAGTTAATTACATTGATTTAATATGCTTTGACTTTATAAGGGGTTTGACTCAGTACTACATGACATTCCAGATAACAAATTAACACTATGCTATATCAATAAAGTATACATTAAATAGATTAAGAACTGGTTAGCTGACAGATCCCAAAGTGGTTGTCAATGGGGAATCATCAATGAATGGGTGTGTTTCTCAGGGGGTTGCAAAAGGGTCAGTACTAGGCCTGATGCTGTTCATTTCTTAATGAATTATCTGGAAGTAAATATAAAATCACTGCTGCTAAAATGTACAGATGATATGAAGACTGATGGAGTGGTAAGTAATGGCAAGGACAGCTGTCATACAGAGCAGTTTGTAATGCTTGGTAAACTGGGCCCATTCAAAGAAAATGCATTTTAATACAGCCAAATGCAAAGTGATATATTTAGAAACAAGGAATGCAGGCCAGATCTACACAGTGAGGGGACTGTATCCTGGAAAGCAATGACTCTGAAAAGCATTTAGGGGCCAGAGAGGACAGGGAAACTCAGTATGAGCTCTCAGTGCAATGCTGTGGGGAGAAAATAGGCTAAAGCAATCCTACAATGTATAAACGGGAGCAGTGAGTAGGAGTAGGAAGGTGATTTTACCTCTATACGTAGCAGTGGCAAGACTGATACTGGAATACTACATCCCTTTCTGGTCCACACTTTAAAAAGGGTGTTGAAAAATTGGAGAGGGTGCAGAGAAGAGCCATGAAAATGCCGTAGGGTGAGAGCTTGCAGAGCTCAGTCCGTCTAGCTCAGTGGCTCTCAACCTTTCCAGACTACTGTACCCCTTTCAGGAGTCTGATTTGTCTTGTGTACTCCAAGTTTCATCTCACTTAAAAATTACTTGCTTACAAAATCAGACATAAAAATACAAAAGTGTCACAGCACACTATTACTGAAAAATTGCTTACTTTCTCATTTTTACCATATAATTATAAAATAAATCAATTGGAATATAAATATTGTACTTACATCTAGTATATAGAGCAGTATAAACAAGACATATTAAATGTTAGTTTGTACTGACTTCACTAGTGCTTTTTATATAGCCTGTTGTAAAACTAAGCAAATATCTAGATGAGTTGATGTACTCCCTAGAACAGGGCTCTCAAGCTCAAATGACCACGAGGGCCACATGACGACTAGTACATTAGTCCGAGGGCTGAATCACTGACACGCCCCCCCCCCCCCCGCTGCCTCCGGCCCTGCCCCGCCTCTTCTCTCCCCTTCCCCAAAGTCTCCACCCCAACTCCGCCCCCTCCCTGCCCCTATTCAACCCCTTCCCCAAATCCCCGCCCCTGCCCAGCCTCTTCTCCGCCTTCTCCCCTGAGCGCGCGGCTCCCTGTTCCTCCCCCCTCCCTCCTGGAAAGCACTAAGCGCCGCCAAACAGCTATTTGGCAGCGGGAAGCACCTGGAGGTAGGCAGAGGAGCAGGAACGTGGTACGCTGGGGGGAAGGGGAGCTTGGCGGCTGCAGGAAATAACTCGGGGGGGGGGGGGCATGGGGAGCTTGGCGGGCCACGGCTAATAACTCAGCGGGCCGTGTGTTTGAGACCCCTGCCCTAGAAGATGTCTGTGTGCTCCTAGTTGAAAACCACTGGTCTAGCTTATTAAAAAGATTGAGAGGTGACTTGATTACAGTGAGCTTCGGGGGGAGAAAGGGAGGGGCAGGGCCTCAGAAGGAAGGGGTGGGCCAGGCTGGGAACTGACCGCCCCGAGCCCGTGGTTCACCCACCCATCATACAGCTTCAGCTCTGCGTGCACAGAACTGTCAGAAAAGCCAAATTCTACTTTCTTGTTCTTTGGAAGGATTTAATTCAGTCCTTAGGCAAAACAAAAATGTATAAATGCAACCATGTTAAATGCCTGGCGTCAGATAATTGTTCTCTGCAGTGTCATTAGGGAGACCAGAGTTAGATTTTAGGTTTCAGTAATAAATAATTCAGTCAGCAAGGCACTGAAAAAACAACAGATGTAGTGTACTTATAAAGAGAGTGACCTGTGTTGCTCAAAATCCCTCTAAGCATTTTTTTTTATCATCTTCAATGCCATCTGAATGGGATGGTGGCACTGCAGTGCCCTAAAGCAAAGGCAAAGCTGAGAGTAAAATTCTGTCCTTACCGTATCCTATTGGCTTTTGGATGGGGCTGTCCAAACAGAGGGTGTATTTCGATGTGTTGTGGTGTCTACATGCAATAGGGAGGATTGGCGTGAAAAGGACATAGTTAGGAGGGTGGTATTTCAAGGGTGTTCTAGATGTAGTCACTTGTGCTTGCTTTCTGTGCAGTACTACTTTTGGGGTTTTAAGGTTATTTTTCATTTCCCAGAGTTGGAAAGTGTCATTGCATTGCTCTGTCAGTCATTGCTATTGCTCCGGACAATAGCTTGTTGCCACCAAAGCACCAAGTGGCTGTGTGTTGCAGACTGCTGGCTAGCGAACACAAAGTTCACTACAGTTGACAACTTAGGAAGGTAAACTTGCAGTACAATCTGTTTTTTGTTTTTTTTTTTTTACAGGTTTAACATAAACAATGTTAGTTTTAACTTTGTTGTTGTATTACATTTCTTTTTGGAAAGGGGATTGTTTCATTATTTTAGAAGATAAAAATAGAGAACTCTGTTCTAGAAATTTGTGAGTTAACTTTGACGCAGGATTCAAATCGGTGAGATGGCATAGTACCACTTTTCTGGTGATTGCCACTTCAATTCTACTCCTGCACAGTTAATCCCTTTGTTGATGCTGTACAGCTTTTCCATGCTTGTGTGGGGAAGTGGGAGGTAGTGTAAGTGTGATGGGTTAGTAGTCCAAGCAGGATAGCTCCTGTGTTGGCAGCTCCTCTGGTTCTGTGAGGCTTGGAGGCTCCCAAGCCCTTCCCATCCAAGGAATTTTTGCTCAGAAAACTCCCTGATGTTCCTGTGTCAGAGTTTTCTGGAACCCCTCCTGAAGAGGGGCCAGTCTGGTGCCACATGGCTTGTTAAATCTATGCACCCTATGTTGCCATATACCTTCTACATTATTTACCTCTTCCTTGCCCTATAAAAGACATAAATGAAGACAGTCCCTACCTGAAGGAGCTCACATTCTGAAATACAAAGGACAGGAAAAAAGAAAAACAAAAAATAGTGATATAAGTAGAGGTGTGTGCGCTTTATATGTATAAAATTGAGGTTTAAAAAATAAAAATGATTGATGAGGTGAAAGCTGAGTTTTTGTTGTGTTCTGCCACCGAGGCCAGCCTGGATATCATGGTGCTTATGGAATTAGACAGCTGTCCAGTATTTCCCTTTATCCTCACCATTCCATGTGCAGCTGCATTCCTTATTTACTGCATAGCATCTATATGCTGCACTTAATACAGAATTTTTAAATTTGTCCTATTAGCTTTTCTTTGTTGCTCATTTCCATAGTATCATAGTGCTGTATAAATATTTAATGACTATATCTTCACAGCACCCATGTAGGGTAGGGAAGTATTATCCCCATTCTATAGATGGGGAAGTTAGGCAGAGTAAGGCCAAAAGTTTTGTAGAAGCGGTGCCTCAGTGATTGGGTGCACATCCTAAGACACTTAGGGTATTTCTACACTGCAATTAAAAACCCGTGGTTAGCCCATGCTAGCTGACTCGGTCTTGCAGGGCTTGGGCTAAGGAGGTGTATAATTACGGTACAGATGTTTGGCCTCGAGCTGGAGCCTGGGCCTTAGGACCCTGCAAGGTGGGTCCCAGATCTCGGGCTGTAGCCTGAGCCTGAAGGTTTACACCGCAGTTAAACAACCCCTTAGCCCAAGTCCCATGAGCCCAAGTCAGTTGGCGTGGGCTAGCTGCAGGTTTTTATTTGCAGTGTAGACACATCCTCTGGGTCTAATTTTTGAGAGATGCTGTGCACCTGGAGCTCCTGTTGGCCACTAATGAATACCCTAGCTCTGCCACAGATTTCTTATGTGATATTGGGCAAGTCACTGACACCAAAGTATTCATAGAATATCAGGGTTGGAAGGGATCTCAGGAGGTCATCTAGTCCAACCCCCTGCTCAAAGCAGGACCAATC
>NW_020664369.1:1745076-1850150 GCF_002925995.2 Terrapene triunguis | reverse complement strand
TATAAATATATCTAAATTTGTGCATATATGTGGATGTTAAACTGTAATATAGAAAATAAAAAGGAATACACAAAGATGTGGTTTAAAGGTTTTCATTGGCATGGATAGGATGATCATATTAAGTGGTGGTGCAGATTGCCCAAAATGAGTGCCAATAACACCTTATGCTGTACTGTTCCATTATGTGGTGAGCACATTTAAGAACATGAGAATGTCCATAGTGGGTCAGACCAATGGTCCAACTAGCCCAGTATTCTGTCTTCCGACAGTGGCCAATGCCAGATGCTTCAGAGGGAATGAACAGAACACAGCAATTTATCCAGTGATCCATCCCTTGTTGTCCAGTCCAAGCTTCTAGTAGTCAGAGATTTAGGGACACCCAGAGCATGGGGTTGCATCCCTGATCATCTTGGCTAATAGCCATTGATAGACCTATCCTACATGAACTTACCTAATTCGTTTTTGAACTCAGTTATACATTTGACCTTCAACATCCCCTGGCAGCAAGTTCCACAGGTTGACTGTGGGTTGTGTGATGAAGTACCCTCTTATGTTTGTTTTAAACCTGCTGCCTATTAATTTCATTAGGTGACCCTGGTTCTTGTGTTATGTGAAGAAGTAAATAACTTTCTTAATTACTTTCTCCACACCATTCATGATTTTATAGACCTCTCATATTGCCCCTTAGTTGTCTCTAATCCCAGTCTTTTTCATCTTTTCTCATAGGGATATGGAATAGCTTACATATCATTCATGTTATCCTTCTCTGTACTTTTTCCAATTCTAATATACCTTTTTTGGGATGGGGCAACCATAACTGCACACAGTATTCAAGGTGTAGGTGTACCGCGGATTTATATAGTGGCATTATGATATTTTCTGTCTCATTATCTATCCCCTTTCCTTAGTGATTCCTAACATTGTTAGTTTTTTGTCTGCTGCTGCACACTGAGTAGATGATTTTCAGAGAACTATCCACGATGACTCCAAGATCTCTTTCCTGAGTGGTAACCTCTAATTTAGACCCCATCATTTTGTATGTGTTGTTGGGTTTATGTTTTCTAATGCGTATTATTTTGCATTTATCATCATTGAATTTCATCTGCCTTTTAAGTTGCCAAGTCACCCAGTTTTGAGAGAACCCTTTGTAACTTTTCACAATCAGCTTTGAACTTAAGTTTATTCGGACACCTGTATAGTAATCCCCCCTGCTAAAGTTCAGCCTTCCAGTAAGAGTCTGGAAACTCCCTAGGACTATTTTAATTAAATCGAGTGCAACTTTCTGATCATCCTAAATGGCTTCTGCCGGTGATCAAAAAACACAGGCAATGAAAACTGTGGATCATTTTAGTGCTAGCAGGAGTTTCCTTCCAAACCAAAATTGAAAAGATTTTTCAAGTTTTAGAAATAGTAAAGGTTTCATAGAGAAACCTTATACTTAAAATGGGGAATATTGCTAGGAAAAGTAATAGGTAATTTTTGTGGAAGTGGTACTTAGGAGCCTATCTGATTGAAAGTCACTCAGGAGCTTATGAAAATTTTACTTCATCTGTAGAATTCATCCTGTAATAATTCACATTGGGGGGTGTGTGTGTGTGTGTGTGTGTGTGAGAGAGAGAGAGAGAGAGATCTGCAGGTTAATTATGCATTTAAAAAAAAAGTGATTTGTTTTATCAGTTCTAAATTTATCTTTCAGTTTAATTAAATATCCTCTTAGTCTTGTATTATGAGGGAGGGTAAATAGGTGAGTTTGATTTACTTTCCGTATATCATTAATTAATTTTGTGTACCTCTGTTATGTCCTCTTATTTATCTTCTCTATAAACTAAACAGTCCCAATCTTTTCATTATTGTGTGTGGGTGTCCATGTATATAATTTTTATACACTGATTTCCTGTAATTTCTGCAGGCACACTATTGCAGCTACTTCAATTGTGTTTCACAGTGTGCGTGCTGTCATGGTTTCTGCCATTGATTTAGAATGGAATTTGAGTGACGCTGAATCTTTATTGAAGGGAATTTATTTTAATCTGGCAAATTTAAATATAGTCTTTATCTGTTTCAGAATTGTTTTAATCCCATTTCCTGAGCTGAACAGTTTCTCATTTTTTGTAAACTATCTCCTATTAGTTGATCATATCAGGTTCATGTGGGAAGGTCTCAGCAGGAGGCCAAAATGAAACTGACAGCTTTAATGAAATACTGTCCTGACTTTGAATTTGTTGGCATTTTACATTCTGATGTCTTGCCTGCAAACACCTACCTGCCCTGGACTATCATTTGTGTCTCTTGTCACAATGAATGCCTACAGGAGCAGTAACCACAGAAAGAATCAAAAAATGAAAGCAGTTTTTCTCCTGAGACATGCACCTTGACAAGCTGAAAACTGATTGTAGCACTGGTTTTTCTTGTGGAAAGGTTGTGTCAGGCTTTCCCTGCTTAGATTTGAACTTCTCACATTGTTAGAAATTTCTTATCTTTGAGCATTGAGTGGAGCCAAAAATTCTCTCCTGGTAGAACTCAGTTTGATATTTAGCAGACCTGGTGATCACAACCTCAGAGAAACTGTTAATCTTTTGTACACTTTTCCTAGTGGGAACAGTAGCAACATCTAAACGTTTTCTGTAACTTCCTTTGCTCTCTCCAAGTCCCCACATGCTACAGAACATATTTAATACTGTTACTTGTTTTGATTTAAGTGTAAAGATTATGAACGGACAGGTTATGAGATTAAGTTTCATAAAACTTGTTTTCTTCACATTTTTTAATTACTACTTTGCTTTAGAGGAGATAAGCTTCCCAGAGGTGGAATTTAATATTGATAAAAAGACAAGAAGGGACAAGCAACAAGAATCAGCTAAGCTTTAACGTCTGTAATAACAAGGTCAATGCAGGAGAGAAGTACAAAACTGTAAAGTAATCAAACACAGAACATCTTGAGGGTATCACTAGTGAAAATGGTTTATTTGTGTATCTTACACAGACTATCAATATCAGAAGATTTTATCACTGGGGGGGAAATTATTGTTTTATGAAAATTCTCTAAAGAGAATGTGATTAAAATCATAAGGAAAAGCTACTGGAACAAACAAGCAATGTAAATTAAAAGAAAAAACGGACATTAAGCCATCCAAAATAGCTCACCTACTGCTATATTTAAAAAAGAAGGTAAATTTCTACACAAATATATTGAATGTCTGGCAGTCTGGGCCAACCAAGAGCATGCTCAGTACCAGTGAAATTTAATTACTGCTCACTCAACAAGTTGCTGACCTCTAAAAATTCTGAGTGCGCTGACTGACTGACATTTCAATTTATAGCTGAAAATTAACACTATATTTTGATGTCAGGTTCTTTGCAAATGTCAGCACAACACAGAAGACATGAATAATTTGCTTGGTCTGCTACTTTGTTAAATTTTTTCCTCTAGCTCTGCTCAAGCAGTTGGCCTTTTTACTTCCCTACACAATAAATGCATAGTCTTTCTTATTCATGCAGTCTGCTCCAAAATGCAACCTGTGTCACAACTGCTGATCAGTTATTTGAGGTAGGCCGTTTTTGTGTTCAAACTCAGGTTTGATCTGCTTGTCATTCAGTGTACTCATGACTTTTAAGCACATAAATGAACATCTTGTTCTTGAAGTGAAATTTCAGTATATGTACATATAACAATGTATTGTTTTTGGGTGGTTTGTTTTTGAGAACATAACTCATTTTTATGCCTAAAATGAGGACAATATCTTCTAGTTGTGTAATAAAATTTTAGCTCCTTGTTTTACTTAAGCATATTACCTTACTGGACTTGCACAAAATTGTCTGAAGTTTGGGTTTGGTAGGAAGAAAAACTGTCCTTGGGAGATGTATTGTGTCTTCCTACAAAGCGCCTGGGTAAACAACAACAGCAACAAAACTACTACACCTCTACCCCGATATAACGCTGTCCTCGGGAGCCAAAAAATCTTACCGCATTATAGGTGAAACCGCGTTATATCGAACTTGCTTTAATCCACCGGAGTGCGCAGCCCCGCCCCCCCGGAGCACCGCTTTACCGTGTTATATTCGAATTCGTGTTATATCAGGTTGCGTTATATCGGGGTAGAGGTGTACCTCTAGTAGTGAATACTTTAAAGATTTGCAGTACAGTTAATAAGCAGACAGTACTTATGCTTCCTGTCCCTAAGTCATGGTGATAGGAGTTTTTCCTTACTATGCGAGGTAAAAACTCAGAATATAGAAAGAGAGGGGAGCAAGAAATTTGGAGTATTATTTAAAATGTTGTTAAAAGAATGTGAATTTAATAATAAGGTTGGGTGGGTAAATACTGGACTTGGGGGGTCAGGATACCTGGATTCTGTGCTTGGTTTGTCACTGACCTACTGTGTGAAATAGAATAAGCCACTTCACCTTTCTTTGCCTCTTCCACCACTCACCCTTTGTCTGTCTTGTCTGTTTAAACTGTAAACTCTTTGGGGCCGGGTCTATCTCTTACTATGTGCTTGTACTATAATACAAATAACAAATCTGTCTTTTTAAATGAAATTCAAAAAATAATATGGAGATGCAAAAACTGGGAAACATTTACAGAAGAGGAAGAGGTATCTCCTGGAGGGACTTGGTTAGGAAGAAGAATCTTCTCAACTAACTGATGGAGCTGTGTACATCAAAATCCAGAAAATCTACAAGTTTGTCTTTTCTCAAATATAATCACTCCAGAATATTTTTACCTTTCAAAATTCTCCCCCACACACCCCACCAGTTCCCTAGTTAAGAATTCAGTTAAATACTTCTCTTTTCTTTCCTTCAAAAATAACCCTGTTTATTGATCATTTGCTATAGGTAGCCAGATGTGTACTGGCAGCTTTATTAGAAGGAAACCGAAACTTTTTTTGCTCTTACATTTCAGTATGGTTTAGTCTCCCATGGAGTATACTGGTTATGAAAATTGACACACGGTGCAAAAAGTGTAGGCTTTTTTACTAATTAGACTGGGTAACTTATCTTTGTTGTTGTTCATTAGCACAAACAGACCCTTTTAGGTCAGAGTGAAGTTGCACCTTTTCCCTCTTTCTCTCTCCATGAGCACCCTTTCCAAAGGATAGGCCTGTACCTGCACATCTTTGAGTGGAGTCCTGTGACTAACCCCACTTTTAGTCTGGAATGACCAGGTGAGAGTGCATAACCAGCTGGATTTTGGCGCCTGCTTAGACTTCTCTCCAGGAGCCTGTGGTTAGTATGAAAATGCAGTTACATCGAACAGTTTGTTCAAAGCAGAGTATGGTTTATTTGTCGATAGGGACATCACAAGCAGCGAGAGAAGGGTTAATGGGAACCAAAGTCCATGAACACATTCTTCTTCGAGTTCTTGACTGTATACATTCCACTGATGGTGTGCTTGCACCCTGTGCACTCGAATTTGGATTCTTTTGTCTAGTCATGTTTGTTGGGGCTGGGTTGACATACGTGCTCCCGGAGTGTCCTTGTGCTCCCAACTGGGTTTAAGAATTGTCCTTCCTGTGAAGCAGTAGTGGCTCCTTAACAATGGGCCCACCAGATGCCTTTTGTGTGTGCCCTTTGTTGACAGGTGTCTATTTGTAAGTGGTACTCAAAAAGAAAGCAGAAAATTAGAGAGACACATTCAATGTTTTTAATGGAAAAATCTGCGGGTCCCTCCTCAGACCACAGGGTCCCTGAAGCAGAAAATTCAGAGGAATTGTCATCCAAAAGTGCTCCTGTCATCTCATCAGCCTCCTTCTTTGATGTGTATGTCTCCAGGCGATCATACTTCTCTGCTGGTAGCACCTGTCATACCGGGGGGCAAAGGAGCATTCTGATGCTAACGGGAAGAGATCTAATTCTCTTTTCTGAGAAACTAGCTCTAAGGAGGCATACATCTTCCCATTTATCTGCTGAAGAGGGTACTGTAAGGCCTAAAAAAGGTCCCTCAGCCACACGAGCTCCAGAACATCCTGCACGCCATCGTGCCAGGTAGGCAGTACTAGATGATCAATGAAAGTCTCCTGGACCTGCAATTCTGTTCTGCTACATGCAAGCCTTGACAGCTCGAACATGCAGAAGTATCAGTACCAGGACCCATCACCTGTATTGGAGCAGTTTTACTCGCACGCTACTCCAGGATCCCTCCGTGTATCTGCAGTACAGAAAAGATCAAGACACCAGGATTCTCCAAAGGCTACCCTGTGGGACATGGAGCCCAAACAATTAGATCTCTTTGGGCATAAAATCTGCAAGCATACAGATGAAAATTGCCAGCTGTCAAACACTGTTTGCAAAATATGACCTTTTGAATTATGAAAATATCTCAAAATTCACTGACAAGATTCTGCAGGACTGCAGAGAGGGATTTAAATATCACTGTTTGCTGAAAGACAGCTAGTTGCATGTACTTCCCTCCAAGCAGTACTTGATGCTTTGGATATGGCAGCCAGGTCTGTAGCAACTTCATGAAACAATCGTCCTGTCTACAAATGTCTGGCATGTCTAAGGAGGTACAGGTTAGTGTAGAAGATCTGCCTTTTGAAGGATGTTAGTTGTTCAGCACAAGACTGATGAGGCCTTATGTCCTTTGAAGGACTCTCGTGCATCCCTAAGATCTTTGGAGTTTATTTTTCTGCTATAAGGAGGAAACCAGCTAGTCCCTAGTCATATCTAAGGCAGCCGATTATCCTCAGTATAGACATTCTGAGCCTCCAAGGAAGCATCAAAAGTACTAAAGGAGGAAATTGTCAGCATCCTCTAGGCCGTCTGTACACTCAGCTGCATCTTCAAGGTGGAAAATTGTCTCATATGGAGCTCCCAACAGACGTCTAGTGGATTGTTTGATATCTCCCCTTCCTTTGGCAACTGCTTTTTTTTTCAGTTTTATGGGCTTTGGAGTTCTATAACAGACTGTTGGGTAATGGAGATTCTTCGAGTGTTTGCTCATGTCGATTCCGTTCTAGGTGTGTGTGTGCCCATGTGCACAGTCATTGGAGATTTTTGCCTTAGCGATATCGGTAGGGTTAGCTGTGGCGCCCCCCCCTTGAGTGCCACACTCATGCGCTGGTATATTAGGCGCCACCAACCCTACACTCTCTCGGTTCCTTCTTACTGCCCATGACAGTAGATCGGAGCACCTTGTCTTGCATTGCAAGAGCGTTAGCGGTTCTTTACAGCGCATTGTCAATCTTCTTCCTATATAGTTTTTAGGTACTTAGTTAGCCAGTAAGTGTTAGGTTAGTTTCCTAGTTAGAGTCCCGTCTAGGACTTCGCCCCGGAGCGGGGCATGCCCTGTTCCCCCGGCTTCAAACCATGCTTGTCATGCAACAGGTCAATGCCTATTAGTGACCCCCCACAACAGCTGTTTGAAGTGCTTGGGGGAGTCCCATAGAAAGGACAGAATCTGAAAAAACTTTCACCCTAGAAACTAGAAGGAGCGGGATATCCACTAGAAGGCCCTCCTCATGGAGGCTGCACTTTGGTCTGCGATGGAGCCCTTCCACTCAGACCCCATGCTTAGCACCTTGGCATCAGTGTGGAGTGCACCGCCGGCACCGGGCTCCGCCCAGCACCAGAGGGGAATGGGGCTTCGGGCAAAGGACTTATGTCAGGCCAGGTGCCCGCCCCAGGGCTTCACAGGGATACCACTGAGGTCGGACCCCCTAGCCTGGCCAGGAGCGGCAAGGGACCCCGGCTTCTCCTAAGGCCCTTGTTGCCCGAAGCAGGACGCCGGCACCGCACTCTCAGTTTCCAGTCAGAAGGCCCAGGTCCCTGATGCCGTGCTCTTCCCCTACGAGGCACTGGACACCAGCGTCGAGGCACCTGTCCCCGTAACCCCGGTACCGGTGAGCTTCCCACCAAAGATGGCCACAGCGCAGGTCATCTTCGCCTAGATGGTTTCCCAGACGTCAGTCCCCTCTGGGAAGGGATCGCCCCCTATCACGGCACTAGTCTCCACCTCCCCAGTACTGCTCGTCATGCAGGCACCGATCCTCACACTCGTCTCACCGGTCACCGACCAGGGTCAGTCAGCAGACTCAGGCCTCAACGGCTCCACCCTGGTCACCAGAAGGGCAATGGTCCGAGTCAGACTGGGAGTTCAGCCTTTCACCAAGGAGGGGTGATTTGCTGCGGACCCGCGATACCAGTATGGCAGTGACATAGTACTTCTTTTCCACCTTGGCAATCTTAAGGACCCATGGGTGCCTCTACCCACAAGTCAGGAACCCTGTTCCTCCATGAGACCTGAATCATATGCTGTTGTGGCTCATGGGACCCCCCCTTTTGAACTTCTGGCTTCCTGCTCTCTCCTTCTCCTTTCTTGGAAGGTCACATTCTTGGTTGCAATAACATCTGCTCGCCGGGTCTCTGAGATTAGGGTGCTTACCTCGGAACCGCCCTATATGGTCTTTTACAAAGACAAAGTACAGCTGCGGCCACACCTGGCTTTCCTGCCCAAGGTGGTCTCTGTGTCATACAGGCCAGGACATTTACTTATGCGTCTTTGGAAAAAAGACAGGTAAGTCGGAGGAGGGGACTGTAGGTTGCATTCCCTAGACATGAGGAGGGCACTAGCCTTCTACATTGAAAGGACCAAGCCATTCCGCAAGTCAACGCAGTTGTTCGTCATGGTGGCCGATAGGATGAAAGGTCGTCCAGTGTCCGCTCAAAGAATTTCTTCTTGGATCACTGCCTGCATTCGCTGCTGCTACGATCAGGCAAAGGTGCCCCCTCCGGCGATTGTAACAGCCCACTCAACCAGGGCACAAGCCTCTTTGGCAGCTTTCCTAGCCCAAGTGCCTATCCAGGACATCTGTAGGGGGACCGCCTGGTTGTCCATCCACACGTTCACATCCCATTACGTGCTTACCCTGCAGGCCTGAGACAATGCTGGCTTCAGTAGAGCAGTACTGCAAGCCGCTACACTGTGAACTCCCAGCCCACCTCCAGGGAGTCACCTAGAACGGAATCCACATGAGCACGCACTGAAAAAGAAAAAACGGTTACCTACCTTTTCGTAATTGTTGTTCTTTGAGATGTATTGCTCATGTCCATTCCATTACCCCTCTGTCCTTCCCCTCTGTCGGAGTTTCCGGCAAGAAGGAACTGAGAGGTCATAGGGTCAGCGGCGCCTAATATACCAGCTCATGAGCGCAGCACTCAAGGGGGCGCCACAGCCAACCCTACGGATACCGTTAAGGCAAAAATCTCCAATGACTGTGCACATGAGCGTGCACACCTAGAATGGAATGGACATGAGCAACACATCTCGAAGAACAACAGTTACGAAAAGGTATGTAACCATTTTTATAGAACTGGGATACTCCTTTCAGTTTCATACCATCCCAATTCCCTGTCCCATTTCAGGACCCCTCTTTGAGAAATATGCACATAAAAGAGAGATGAAGGGCAGCTCCGCTGAACTCAGTACACACCTTTTTACTCAGCATTACTCCTTTGTAGGAGCACTGTGTTCTTAGGTTTCTTTTGGCATTTGTCTTAGTCCTTACTTAGACTCCTAGCACCAACCTCCATCACTGCTTGTGAGTCACCATCAGCAGAATGTACATGGGCAAGCACTTGAAGAAGAAACTATTATTTACTTTACAGTAACTGTGGTTCTGCACAATGTGTTATCAAGATACATTCCATGACCCATCCTCCTTCCCTGCTGCTGTGTAGAGTAGGAACTGAGGGGTGGTTGTGGTTGCCCCACCTTTTATACATTCATTCAAGAGCATGAGGACTCTCAAGGTGCAGGCACAGCCCCAGTGGACAATGCTGGCCAAAAGAATCTGAACTTGAGTGCACAGGCTACAAGAACACCATCAGTGGGATGTGCATGAACAACATGTATCTTGAAAAATCCCAGTTACTGTAAGGTAAGTAACTATTTATTGTCTTACTTAAACTTAGCCTTCCTTGCCAGTTGGAGTAGTTCCCACTTGATCTAGACAAAGACTAACTTCATATTATTTCCAGCAAAAGGCCTCAGAACCTCCTAAGAAAAGAACCAGAGAGGGAGAGGTTTGTCTTACTCTACTGGTATTGACTCTCTCAACATTTGGCCTGAGATGGCAAGTTTGACACCATGGTTTAGAGACCTGAATTGATCTACAAGAGACTACATCCTTTCCTTCCACCTTTTGGCAACTGCCCTCTTTTTGGTTGCTTGGACTTGAATAACCATGGACTGCTGGAGCCTCAAAATTACCCACAAAAGCTGTGGGGTCCAATTTCAGTCCTTGCCAACTCCTCATCCTCCAGAGTTGTTCCTCTTCAGAGCCCTGGTCTCAAGAGATAATGCTGACATAAGAGGCAGACTCGTTCTACAGCTTGTTGAAGTGGAGAAGGGACCCCACAAAATTGTCAACGGGGGGGGTTTATTCTCATTACTTCCTTTTCCAAAAAAAGAAAGAAGGATAGTATTCTGATCTAGACCTCTGGCAACTCAACACATTCATCTGTTGCTTCAGATTCCGCATGGTCACTCTAACTTGCATAATTTCCTCCCTAGATCAGTTTGCAACTCATGACTTACAGAATACTTATTTCCACGTGTCCATCTAGCCAGCCCACAGAAAATACTTCTGTTTCATAGTAGCAGACATGCATTATCAGTTCAAGGTACTACCATTCCATCTTTCCACAGCACCATTACCAAATGCCTGTCAACTATGGCAGCTCTTTTGTGAAGACAAGTGATTCTACATTTATCTTCATCTCAGTGATTGGTTGATTCAAGGCAAATCCCCACAACAGGTCACCAACAGAGTGCAAATAGTTCTCCACTGCTTCTCCTTGATAGGTCTCAGAATCAATTAGGACAACTCAAACCCTTGGTGTTCAGACCCCCAGTTCTCCCTTTGGGATGTCTGGGATTGTCCCAGAAAGTAGAAATAGCAAAAACTTACCTGTAGCTTATCTTTTCCTTGCTGAAGTCCAGTCAGCCATTGCATATGAGTGGACTAAGTAGTTTTAATCTTTGCCTTAAGAGTGTGCATTTTTCCAATTGTAAAATCCAGATTTGATACAAACCATATCAGCCCCCATTACACCAGCATTGCCAGGGTGTGCATACATCCAACAAGGAAAACAAAAGGCCTTATCAGCTTTAACAGAGATGGTACTCTCAACCCCGTTACCTGTCAATCTAGTAGTTCCCCATGACTCAGCAGTAGCATCACAGCCCCTAAACAGTCCATCTAAGTTTTCTTCTGGACTCTAGAGTAGCATTCTAGCTCTTATCAGCCCATTCACACACACTCATGCGCTCCAAAAAGAGCTTTCTCCTGTTTGAAAGGAACTCTCTCCTCCTGGTAGGCAGAATCTGGTGGTGATTGTCACAGAAACTCTAGCGCGGAACCCTCTGTTCCCACTTTGCTACTTTGAATACTTTGTCAGCCTTCCAGCAGAGGCCTCTCTGCAGACACTTTCTTACCAGGGTTACGCATCTTTTATTATAGCAGCAACATAATGCAGTTGCTACACTTCACTTAGCTGAAACAGGTCCATAACACATATCCATCCCCAACTGCCTGATAACTACTGGAAATGAGACTACTTTTCTGTGGCTTTAGGACTGCAATCACTCATCTGAGGAAACTCAGACTAAAAAACTGGGGCTGGTGGGGGTGGGACTCAAACACATTTTATTTCTATGGGGGGAGGGGGCACAATTTCCAGGGTAAGCAGTGCCTGCTTATCTCCCCCCCCCCACCCCCCCTTAGCTGTGGGACTGCATAGGACTAAAGGAAACAAAACAGAGATGGAGAGGGGAAGCAGAGATGTTTCCTTCAGCAACATGGCTCAAGAGAACCCTGGCTTTAGCCAGTCTGAACTATCTTAACCTTTGCTTCTCTATGTTAAACTAAGGACTTTCAGATTCTGTATGCCAGGTGATTAATACATTATCTTGTTTTTGAAAAGACGGCTTGGTGTCACTGCAAATGCTTACTGAGACTATTATGCCCTGAAGGGTACAGTACAAGCCTTCTGCAGGAGTCTGTCTTGGCTAGATTTGCAGGGAGCCACAGAGAGAGACAGGGATCACTGGTGCCCGAAGGCCCAATTTTGGAGCTGTGGAGGCGGCAGGCCTATCCTTACGGAACTGTGTGGACCCTTGGGGTTTGACACATTAAAGGATCATTCCTAAGGGACTGGTTACATATTAGGGCATAAACCAGACCTGTGAATCTGTGATGGGGGGCACAAGGGCTCCAATGTGCAGTTACAATCCCAACGAACACTGAGGCCAAAAGAATCCGAACTCTCTCACATTGGGTGCATTTGCACCTATAGTGGAATCCATGTAGGTAAAACATTTTTAAGAACTGCAGTTACTGTAAGTAACTTTTTTCTTGTACTGATGGGTGATGTAGATTTATGTCTAGGAGAATTCTTATCACTAGTGTACTTCAGATAGCAGTATCACAGGCACACAGAAGAAGTTGAAGAACTGGAAAATATACCTTTTGCTCTCGGGCCAGGTCTACACTAAAAACTTTTGCCGGTATCATCAGGGGGGTAATTTTTTGTGTGCGACATTTCTATATTGTCGAAAGCCTATTATAGATGCTGTTACACTGGTATACAAGTACTTTTCCTCATATAACTTATTTTGCTCACTGAACCAATGTAAGTTATACTGGCAAAAGCATTCTTTCACTGGTATAAGCTGCAGCTACACTAGGAGGGTTCGCCAGCATAGCTACTTTTCTAGAGTAGACAAGATGTCAGTATAGTTGTAAAAACAGGAGCCAACCACAGCAGTCAGAGGGTCCCCAACTCTGCCTCCCTCCCTGCTGCCTTGGATCGCTGTTACAAACATTTGGCACAGAGCAGATGCTCCTTGACTCTCAGAAGTAGTAGGAGACTGGGTTCAGAGCAGGGCCGGCTCCAGGCACCAGCTGAGCAAGCAGGTGCTTGGGGCGGACAAGGGGAAGGGGTGGCACGTCGGGCTCTTCGGCGGCAATTCGGCGAAGGGTCCCTGTCCCTCTCGGAGGGAAGGACCTGCCGCCAAATTGCCGCCGAAGAAGAAAGCGGCACGGTGGAGCTGCCGCCGATCGCGCTCGCAGCTTTTTTTTTTTTTGCCGTTTGGGGCGGCAAAAACCCTGGAGCTGGTCCTGGTTCAGAGCACTGTCAAGTTGTCTGAGTGTCCCCATCTGGCCTGATCTAGTTCATGTTATCTGCCCCTCTTAGCATAAGAACTATTGTTTCCTGCTTCTCTTTTCAACAAAAGAAATATCATCTTGTTTCAACCTTAACTATAGCGTATGTGCAATACATGTTATGGAGTGGTGTAAAAGTTTCACTGGTATGAAGCAAAGTTGTGAGAGAATTTTCACAGGGTTATCCCAAATGCCTGTTTAAAAAAACAAACAAACAAACAAACAAAAAAACACCTTCGTATTACACCTAGTCATAATGTATTTTGTTTATCCACAGATTAGAGGGAAATTCATACAAATGCTTTAGAAAAGAGGTGTCAAACACCTGGCCTGCTTGATGTATTAATTCAACCCCTATGATACAGTAAGATCCCACAGAATTTATACTTTCACTTTTAAAAAGTATCTAGCCTGTATGGTTGCAAATAGAATTATTCAAACATTAACAGATGTAGTATTTTCCTGATCCTGGAGGCAGACTGGAATAGTTCTGAGAAGCATAAACTGACTTATTCATCTCAATGACATCTGAAACTTACTGCCAAATGATGTGTCCACATTCTGGCTTTTCCTTGTGGCATGAGTTCATTTTAGCAGAAACAGCTGATGTTACCAGTTTTTGATAGTAGTAGCAGATTTAGTACCTGCAGCAGACTGCACTGCTGCTCTACTGCTCTATGTTTCACTGTCATGGCCTGACCTCTCATTGAGCTCTTGAGAGAGGAAAAGGAAAGGTAACAGTGATCCAGGAAGAGAAACCATCCACCAGTTGGCATTCCTGCCCTTTGCTTCTTGGCCATATGCATAAGATTGAGTAGTAAGAAAAATATATATATCTATATCTATATATATTAGGCCTACATTTGTATAGCACCTTTCAATCAGAAAGAACCTCATGATTTTCTAACTATACATATGGGAATCATTTCATCCTGTGCTGTAATCCCAACTCGGATACTAATTGTTGTTGTAGCCTTTGGGAAGCCACTTAATCTCTGTTTTCTCAATTGGAAAAAGGGATTTAATTAATTTCATGCACTTTTCGGGTGGTGGTGAAGGTTGCTAAAGCACTTCTAAGATGCAAAGCAACATGCAAGTGGCAAATTTAACTGTTTTTAATTTACGCTTTTGTGTAAGTGTTTACAGTACTAAAATCTGAGTCATAAAAAACTGACCTTTTCAATGACAGAGATTGATCAACACCACTGTGTTCAAATCAAACTACTTTCAGCCTTTCAAAAAGAGCTACTATGGATAGAGTCAATTAGTAGGGATTTGTACATACTACTTTTCAATATGCAAATTGAAAACATGAGACTTTTAGGTTGGTAAAGCGTGCAACCTCATGACAGTGGAGAAGGTGAGTCTCTTTACAATAAAATGAGACAAACTGTCCTTTAAATAGCAATGGTAAACCAGTTGGGAAAACCATCACACCTTTAATTTGGCAGCATTTTAATGATCCTCCTACTTGTACTTAACATCTTCAGAAAAACACATTTCAGAAGACTTAAGTATCAGTGAGTCTGTGTTTATTATCAGCATGATGCAGTTGCAGCATCTGTCCAAATGCAATCTTTGATAAAGTATTGCTAATTAAATCCTTGGAGGATTTATCTTCAAATCCTGTGAAATTGAATCATACAAATATAGTCCATTAAATTGTTCCAGATTAGCATATCTGTATCAGGAGTGAAATGTAGTCTTAAAATCTTTGAGTTCTCCCCATATTCTATTAGAAATAAAAAGAAACATAAAGCATCCTTTTCCATTGTACTGAAAAACAATTTTCAGAGCGGTATGAGGAGAAAAAGCACAGCTCAGCTATGTTGCTATGTGTTGGAATGAGTTGCAGTTTAGTGGGGTATTTTAAATGTATGCCTAAACTGCATTCTTATTCTATGCAGTAGTTTTTTAAAACTGTGTGTTTATTACTCTTTCCTTTTTCTAGTCATATTAATTTATACAAAGGTAAAATGATGAAAAGGAGTTAGGGTGCAGATCTGAAGATTTATCAGCACAAGTATTTTTTCAGTACAAGTGATATTGCTCCATGATTTAACAAGCTGCTTTCCACGGAAGGTGCTAGTTTGGAGAGCTGTATCAAGGGCAGCACTAACAAAATGACATTCCACATTTAACCATTTACTTAATTGAGAATACCCTTTTATTACAAACGTAAAACTATATTTCATTTTCCCATTACCGTTTGCCTTTCTTTATACTCCTGCCCATGCCATACTCCCCTCGTTACCAATAAATCTCCAAGTCTTGGGCACTTACAATTGCAGGGTCTTCCATATGAAAGAACCTCTGCTTATATATATATTAATATGACATCCAAAAGGTAGGTACCATTTATTTTTTTTATATAAGAAATTGTTCCTACCTTTTGGATGTCATATTAATGTACTGTAACTATTAGGAAGGCTTTTTAATACATATGATAGTTACTTTTCTAGAAGTGACTTTGTAAATCAGATGGTGCAATGTTAGCATCGGCGTGAGTATGCTAGTATGTGTTTCTGAGCATGCCCAGTATGAACTATATTTTTCCAGAAGCCAGAGCATGTTGAGAGTGAATTGAGTATTTATTTGTGTATTTAGTAAAGTGATGTCTTCTCTCTTGATGAACCCGAGTAGTTATTAAACATGGCACTTCTGGAATGCTTTCTCTTTTTCATTTGACTTTATGTACTGCAGCTAAACCTACACAACACCATAAAATCAGTCACTGTGTAGTCTGTGCCCACAATGAGAGTGGTGTGATTGGTGAGCAGTTACCATAATTGAAACAAGGAGTCTGTCTTTTGTCAAAATGTAGACTGGAGTCTTAGCACTATTTGGTTTTATTATTTTGCTCTTATAATTTAGGAAATGCAGCCATTTTCCATTACATACAGTGCTTCACATTTATAGATGTGCACAGTGTAACTAGTGGAGAAAATTCATATACTGCAATTACTTAAGTGTACAATTTATTAAAATATAGAACTTGGCAAAGTCAAATATAGGGTATGATAAAGGGATTGAAAGGCAGAGGAAAATAGCTTCTCGGGTATTTTTCCCTTCTATTTATACAGTAAAACACAGGATTTATAAGTACAAGGAAATAAGATTTGTGGAGATTGCTTTAGAAGCAGGTGGTTGATCTAAGGAAGGATGCATTCCTTGCATCTAAATTGGTAAAGCAGATTAATTGGTACTATTTCCCTTCTAAAATATCTACATTTTCAAATGTTGGATGCAGGATATTTGTAGCTATGTTGGTCCCAGGATATCAAAGAGACAAGGCGGGTGAGGTATAATATCTTTTATTGGACCTACTTCTGTTGGGAGAGAACTTGGCAAAGCTTCTCTCTCAACAACAGAAGTTGGATCCAATAAAAGATATTACCTCACCTACCTTGTGGGTCTACATTTTCAAATGTCTATCAGATGCTGAAAATGTGGATATGAAGTGGATATAGGGAAGTGTAACTATTCTTTTTTGTTTTCAAAACTGTATGTAAGAAATAAGGTTTTGCCAAATTTAGGCCTTCTCTGCTCATAGTTATTTTACTCCTGGGGGAGTTCTGTGCCAAAAAATTAAAAATTCTGCCCACAATATTTTGAAATTCTGCAAAATTCAGCATATTTTGTGTGTCAAAATAACGCAGTATATTCACGCTGGTTTTAGTTATTTAGCTAAGTTATTCAAACTACAATATGATGGATGGAAAATGGGTGTGGGGAGCTTTGGAGGAAATCCCCAAGCCCCTTTGCCTAATAGTAAGGTAGCTAGGTTTGACCCTTTAATTCTAGTTATTAGTCAACAAATACATGCATCCATATGCTCAGTGTTATATTGGCTACTAACCATCTCCAGAAAGGTCAGTAGCAAACAGTTCATGAAGTAGATTTTGATGGGAAATTTTTTCAGTCCAAAAATTTAGACCAGTTATATTAATTAAAGCACCATAAGGATTTATAAAGCCATACTGTCCTTTACACCACTCTGGCCATGTAAAGGAGCCATAAAACTTTTACACCTGTTTTATGCTTCTGGGGGAATTCACAAAGACAATGGGAACAATTCATTAAGTAGGCAGGCTGCTACGTTCTGCTCTGCCTGCGGGGACAGCCTGTGCCACATCTACTTCCTCGGACACACCCCGAAACCCTGCCCCTCCATGCCGAGCATGCCGCAATAGTGAGCGAGAGGGACAGAGTATTTGTCTGTGTGTGTGTGTGTGTCTCTCTTGCTCTCTCTTGCTCATATGCACAACTGCCCACCCCTTCACACACTCCTGGTGGTGATTTACATCTTTATTGGCTGCTCCGGGTGCCAGAACCGACCTGCCTATGCTGCTGGGGAGGGGCGCCTGACTACTCTTGCAGCTCCCCTGACAAGTCATTTTTCTGCAGGGAAGCAAAGAAATCTGCAGGGGACATTAATTCTGCACACGTGCAGTGATGCACAACTCCCCCAGGAGTATTATTTGGTATAAATGTATAGACGTTTGAAAATAAAATAAATATTCTGTACGATGGATGCAATATAACCTGTGTCCTCTACTTCAGGGTTTCTCAAGCCGTGGGTCTGGACCCAAAATTGGATTGCCAGAATGTTTCAAAGGGTCACATGGCAGCGCCTGTGGCTCCTGTCTCACGGGGCTGGCTTCACTTGCCTCCCTACTCCAGGCAGTGCAACTTCTGGGATCCCAGCGTCACTCAGGTTTAGCTCAGCAGTCATGATGATGTAGGTAGGCCAAATTTGTCTGAGTGGCACTGCAACCCTGTGAGCCAGGTCACAAGTCCACTCACACAAATTTGGAGGTTGCAATGCCTGCAGTAGAAAGCCAACCCCATCCAGCCCCACAGCACAGGAGCTGCCAATGTGGGGTGAGTGCCGGACAGGACATGACAAAACCACCCCAGGGCTTCCACCCTTAGACGATTTACTGGGTTGCAACAGGCCATAAACATTTACAAAAGGGTCCTGAGCCCAAAAGGGTTGAGAACCACTGCTCTACTTAGTATCATTATACTTGTGTTTTCAAAACAAAAATGAGAGGTTATATCTGCTAAAGTCACAAATAAAACTTCCCTTTAGGCTGATAGGAATCTTGTAGTTGTGTTAATTGGACCTATGCATGTAAATCTTCTGCATGTAAATGGCAAATTTTACCCCTCAGGCTTGAGCCATAGTATAAGGTTCCTATTTCCTTGATATTTAAGGGCTGATAATACAGTGTATTTCTCCAGTGCCGTCTAGCCTAAGATCTCAAAGCTATTTACAGTCTTGAATTAATTTAGCCTCACAGCACTCCTCTGAGGAAGGTAAGAGTTATTCTCATGTTACAAATGGGGAAACTGAAGTACCACAGGAGTTAAGTGAGGTCACATGACCTTGATGACCTCCCACTCATCTGTGTGTGTGGTGGGGGGGATTGAAATTAATTAAATCCCTTGTAAATGAATCCAACTTAATTAAACATCAATGTAGTAGTGAGGAGTCGTATATTTCCCATTCAATGTGGCGCTATATAAATATCTGACTGATAAACCTGATTAATGAAAATTATGACATGTCTGGCTGTGCATGAAGTAATTTAGAGTTATGTGGATTATGTGTAGATTGATTTTTGAATCTCCTATTAGTAAAGTATGAAACTGTCCATGCTGAAAAGATTAAAAGGATATACAAAAGTCCATCCAATTACTGCATGCGCAGTCTGTTTAAAAAAAAAAAAAAGTTGGCGTTTGGGACTCATGAGTTCTGATGAAGGAAAAAATGGAAGTAGGACTTGACAGGTGTGCGTGAAAGGTTGCTAGACTGTGGAGAGAGAGAGTGTTCTCTTTCAGACGAAGAAAATCCCATATCTTTGCAGGTGAGGGGGAAAAATCTGGTTAGGTGATGTGGCTTAGATGAAGATGTTGGCAGTTCTTAATGATTTTGTGTTGGCATTAAAAAGAGAAGTGGCACCAGTCCAGGAGAGTTCTATAGTAAAAATCAAAAGGCATACTAAACTAACTGCTGAGTATTCTGACATGACATATGGCAAAGAAGTTCCCACTTAGGACCTGATCCAAAGCCCATTGAAGTAAGTGGAAAGACTCCAGTTTACTGTAGTAGGCATCGGATCAGTCCCTTAATGTCTGTAGAGATTGGCTTTCACTCAGTTGTGTTCATTATCTTGTATGTGATCTCAGATTGTGATTTTTTTTTTTTTAAACCCTTATTTTGCACCTTCTGGTGTAATGCAATACTTCCCCCGTCCTCCTCCCTTTTTCTCCCTGGCCTGTTTCTGCCTTAAAAACAAGAAAGACACTGTTGCTGTTCCTCTCCTGAAACAGAAAAGGAAGGGAAGAAAAACCCATTCTGGAGTGCCGCATTCTATTCTATTGTATATAGGTTCTTAACCATTGAAAAAGAGTATGGGCTTTGCTGTAGGGCAAAAATCTACTCAGTGAGATGGTCACTTACACAAGCTTCACAGCTATACTTTTTCCTTTCAGAAATCATCTTGAGATGAGTGCCCCAGACTCTGTGGCCTCCTTTTAAAAAAAATAAATGGAACCTGGCTTTGGTTTCAAATTTGAATGGGGATGAAAATGTCTCTGAAAATGAGTTCCTTGTGGTCAGAAACTCTCATCAGAACTGAGCTCTCACAAAGACCAAACAATTATCACTCTCCTTATTCCACTATGTGAAGAGAGGCCAGCACCTCTGGATGTAAGAAATCACATTCTCTGCTCAGAAAAATTGAACCTAGCTTTGGCTTCAGGTTTGTACAAAGCTTTTGCTAAGTTTAAAAAAAGAAAGAAGGGAAAAAATAAGGTTGAGGGAAATAAGAGGAAATGTAAAAGTACTTCCAATGTATATCTATATTAAAGAGGGTGGAGGAGCGGGGCTTCAGTGCCTTTAGGATTGATGGTTCTGTAAGAGTCAATTGGCAGAAAAGATGGACTCATTCAACTGTTAGTCCAGACTGCCATAGCTTGGAACCTTTTGGTTTATGACTCTTTCAAAGTAAATAATTCAAAATAGTCTTCTCCACCTGACTCCCAAAGGCCCTCGCTCTGGCAAAATGATCAAGTGGGTGAAGTATTAACTGCTGCTCTTCATGCATCCTCTATCTCAGGGGCTCCTATAGTCTTGTCTTCAGGAGTAATAGAAGTTTTGGCTGGGGCATTTATTAAAGTATAAAAATGTCAGTTTATACGTAGCGTGTCTTGAATTGCATCATTCTTGCTTACAGCCTACTGATGAGAGAAGCTATATTATTTAAATGATGGAATAGTTTTGATCACAAAGTTAAGGGTTATAGTCCTTCCCTTTTAAAGGTCAAAGATTATTTAAAGGTCTAGACACTAGTGCCTAACCTAAATGACTAGAGCTTTTAATTATGTGTTGGAATAATCTGTCTGTCCATTTGGAAATTACTGATGCAGATTTAGATTTTGTTCAGATTTCTTAAGTAATTGTAACCAGTTTCTTAATAAAAGCACATAATAACCCTAGTCCAATCCCCTGTATATCATAAGCCAGTAATTTTAACCCAGTAACAAATTTTTACAAAAGCATTTCTTCCAGAAAGGCACCCAGGCTTGATCTGAAGATCAAAGGATGGAGTATTCCATGGATGGATATTGCAGACATATTATTATGTCTATTTTTATTAGATTTGTATTGTTCCATCACTGTAGTATCTCAATATTCAGTTTAACTTTGTATCATTACTTCTAGATATACAGCCCTGAACTTTCCTAAACATTTCCTCCCTCCTGTTTACACCCTGAAATCCTCAACTGCTTGTTCCTCAGTCATTCTTTAGCCAAGCTGTACATATTTTTCTTTTAATTTCCTGATTACAGAATAATATGCAGTTAAAGAAAATACACACATTCTCTAATATACATTAATAGAAGCAGACTGTGCAATCTGCTCATTGATGGAGTTCAGTTTTTAAAACTGTGATCTAGTCTTGATTGCAGCAAACATCACTCCAATGCCATCTGTCATGAAACGTGAAGCGGGAAAGAGACCATTACAGAAAGGCTTTTATTTCATCAACTATACTATATATATAATATATATTCCATAGCAGAATACCCTGTGTTAAAGCATGTGGCTTTAGCCCACAAAAATCTGTTTTTCCTATTCTGGTGTTTTCTTGCATTATCATGTCCACCAGTTCTTCACTATTCCTCTTCTACTTGAGACCTGGGGATTGTCAATCAAGCTCCTAGTTACAAGCCAGATTGTTCTGCATCCTCTGACAGAGTTTGTCAGAGATGCGACAATAGTAAAATTGTTTCCAAATTTTCTTCAAAAACTTGATTTAAAACATTTATTCTGAAAGTTTTGTCTTTAATTTGGCATTTTTTTGTTCCCTTTTTTTCTGGAAAACTGCTCCTGTGAGCCTGCTTGGTTACTCCTGAGGCTCCATAGTAAGAGAGCAGCTCCTTCCTTCAAAATGCAAGACTTTCCCAGAAAAGCAAGAGCCTAAGCCAACAAAAGCTCTTAATGTGCTGTCTTTCCTGAACCAAATGTAGGAGAGGGTATTGTGTGTGAAATGTTTGTTCTCAAGTTCAGTGATATTCCCTAGTATCTGAGGCAGCTACACCGGGTGAGGTAATGAATTGCCACAAAAAGACAGAGTTCCTGAGCATGTGAAGCAGCAAGGCCCCACCACCATCACCACTCTTTGCATTCAGAGATACAGACCCTGCCTGCAAGAAAGGGCTGGAGGCATAGATATTTGTGTTCCATTTCATTCTTTACTACAGGATGTGAGAATCCTCTGACAGTCTTGCAGAGATGATAAAGTGAGGGGTGGAGGTTTCTCTCCCAGAAAAGTAAGGCTAGCTAACAGGGTTTCTGAAAATTAATGCTACTTTAGTTCATCTTATTGGGGCAATATTTTTGGTAGTACTTGTAAATCAGTCTTCAGTTCTCTTAATTATATTCTCTTAACTATTTCCTTGTATCTGTTCAGATGTCTTTTAAGAGATTTTGCCTACCCATTCTCACTCATAGGTGTCCTCATCTTCTCAAGACTTGGGGACAGAACTTGAAAAATATTAACCCTAACAGGATGAGCCCAGCTCAACAGTTCCACACCAGTGGAGTTCTTCCAAAGCTGTAAAATATTGTGACTGAGACAAAAGTATTTCTTTTCAGTTTTTCTAGAAAAACATTACCTTTCTGTTCAAGCACAGAGTCGTCAATGAATACAAAATAAACTTATTTTGGGTTGATAGAATTGGGAAAAGGAAAGGGACCAAACAGAAGAGCATGATACTTAAGGGAAATTAAACCTTTTATTTTTGATGTGTAGAGGCAGGTGGATATAATATAAAAAATAAATTATTTAAAGGCAGTGTTATTCACAGATTTTAAAGTAAGAAAGGGCCATTATGATCTAGCCCAGAGGTTCTCAAACTTCATTGCCCTGCGACCCCCTTCTGACAACAAAAATTAGTACATGACTCCAGGAAGGGGGACCCAAACCTGAGCCTGCCCGAGCCCCACAACTCTGGGCGGGGGAGGAGGCCACAGACGAAGCCCAAGGGCTTCAGGCCCAGGCAGGGGGCCTGTAACCTGAACCCCACCACCCGGGGCTGAAGCCTTCTGGCTTTGGCCCCGGGCCCCAGCAAGTCTAATGCCAGCCCTGGTTACCCCATTAAAACAGGGTCACAACCCATTTTGGGGTCCTGACCCACAGTTTGAGAACCGCTGATCTAGTCTGACCTGCATAAACACAGGTCATAGAATTTCACCCCGTAGTTCCTGCATCAAGCCAACAACTTCTGGTTGACCTAGAGTACACCTCTACCCCAATATAACACTGTCCTCGGGAGCCAAAAAATCTTACCGCGTTATAGGTGAAACCGCGTTATATCAAACTTGCTTTGACCCGCCGGAGCCCCCCCCCCCCCCCCCCCCAGAGCACTGCTTTACCGCGTTATATACGTTAAGACGCGATATATCGATCCCCGAACGCGCTGACCGTCGCCTCCGGAACTCCACCAGAGCAAGCGGCGGTAGTGCAGTCGACGGGGGAGCTGCGGCCATCAATCCCGCGCCATGTGGACCCCAAGTAATTCGATCCAAGATACTTCGACTTCAGCTACGCTATTCGCGTAGCTGAAGTTGCGTATCTTGGATCGATCCCCCCCCAGTGTAGACCAGCCCTGAGTGATAGAGAATCTACTACATCTCTCGGTAAATTGCTCCAATGGTTAATTACCCTCACTGTTAAAAATTTGCCTCTTATTTCTAATTTGAATTTGTCTAATTTCGGTTTCTAGCTATTGGATCTCATTATGCCTTTGTCTTCTAGATTAAAGAGCCCTGTGCATCAGAAATCTCCTCTACATGTGTAGATCTTTGCAAGAGCAAGCCACCTCGTAGACATTCTTTGGATAAACTAAGTAGATTAAGCTTCTTAAGTCTCTCACTGTAAGACAGATTTTCCATGCCGCAAATAATTATTGTAGCTTTTCTGAACCACTTTCAATATTTCAATCTAATTAATGCTGTGCACAGAGGTACAGTAATAACCACCTCGCTGCTCCTGTACAATATTGACCCAAGGATTGTTAGCCCTTGTAACCCACAGCATTGCACTGGAATCTCAAATTCAGTTGGTTATCCAGTAAGATTCCTGAGTTCCTTTCAGAGTCTGCTTTCCAGAATATAGCCTCTTTCACCCTGTCAACGTGACCTACATCCTTTTCTTCTGAATGTAGGGCCTTGGATTTGGCTCTGTTAAAATGCTTGTTGCTCAAAGGAGCCCAGCATACCAAGTGATCCAGACTGCTGTTGACCTGACCTGTCTGCATTATTTACCGCTCCAACAATTTTGTGTTTTCTGCTGGCTGAACTAGTATGTGTACTATTCAATATGAAGCATCGACTACTTACTTTAAACAAAAATAAAAACATATTTTTTAAAAAAATTATAGCACAAAAGCTCTCCAATCCCAGAAAATGTGCTACCAAATTTTTCAAAGGCCTAAATCTTTTAGAATTTCTAAAATATATACCACCAAGTACATTTCAGTACTGTTTTACCCTTGAGGATATCTGTAATAGTGATATGAGCACATGGAACTGAAAATTGTTGTGATTTTAAATATATATTTTCAGCCCAACTAACCAGTTCCACAGTGTATTATAGTTCTTGTTTGTGTTATTGTATGTCAGATTTGGTCAGAACATATTTTATGGCAAACTAGTGTAATCCCTGAAAAATAACACCAACGTTTTAAAAAAATAAATAAAAGGTTGACAGAACTTGTAACTGTAGCAGTGTGAATGGTGGTGCTGTAATTTGAAAAAAATTACGCATGAAAGGTTTTGAAATATAAAGGTCTTGCAGCATCTTAGAAGCTTATTACTGTATAGGGCTTACTCAAGTAAATTATGTTTTCATGGAGACTGCTTTCACACAGACCTTATGGACAAACCCAATTATACAGCTTCTTATTTGGGAAACAAGACAACGGTTGTGCTTCAGCCATGGTAAAGCCATTAAGTAGTTTTGGGATTTGTCATGCCAGATGAATTCATAATCAAATCTTTTCTTTTTATTTAATAACAGGATAGATATTGTTTCACAAAGCCTGGGTAAAACATGCAGTGAGTCTCATCTTATCTACTAATGAGGCACTCTCTGTGTCTAAAATTCTCTAAGGGGAAAACGGTAGTGTTGAAGAATTCAGATGTATATCATATTCTTTAATAAACCCCACAGGGATCATGCAGAAGTTAGCATGTTGAGCTAGAAACCTATCCTGGCAGTTTTATTACAAACAAAAAGCAGCACATTCCCTTCAGTCTTAAAATTTTATTTTTAAAGTCTTACAATTAAATTTTATATAAATGTACAACTTAATTTAATTATAACTAATACTTAGTTATGGGCTAGTTTGTAGATTGTCTTTTTGACAATACCTTTTTAGGTAATCGGTGGCACTGTATGTTTAACTGAAGAACATATTGTAAAGAGTTTTTCTAATAGATGTAAGTAGAACTGGTAGTTAAAGGTATAGCAAAGACTCGAAGCTAAGTGTTGAGTCATGGCATACAGCACCTGAGGGTATTGTCAGAATGTTGTACTAGAGCTCTTACCCAACATTAAAGATGTGATGCTATGGCTATGACTGTTGCCTTAAGCATTAGCAAGTGAGGCAGCCTTTATTAAGAAAATGAGAACAAAACTTCTTCTCAGTGAGATGGGATGTGATAGCATAGAATGAAATTAAGGTAGAAACTAAACCCAGCAGCAGAATGTTATGAAAATGGCAAACGAATATGATAGGCTGGGATGAACAGTGGCTGAACATATAAACAAAACTAGGTATTGTCTTGGTTTGGCTTGATGGAGGAATAGTGTGCTCTGCAGAGAGGAGATAGAAGCCCTCAAGCAGTTTACTTCTTAGCATGTTTTAGCTTCGGTGCAGGCAGACTCCATAAGGAGTAGAGAGGCAAAGGAAAACCTTGAGCACTCAAGCCAACTGGATTTTCAAGGAAATGTTCCAAGTGGTTCACAGATTGCTGCAAACTAACAAGAGAAATTGCTTATTGTGAATTTTAGCTGCAAGAGCAACAATAATTGACCTAGACTCTAGTCACTTGTAAAGTATCAGGGTGGCATGTGAGGTATTTTGGAAGTGGAGTTCTAGGTATGAATGCTGTTCAAGGCCCAGAGTATGTAGTTAAATGTGGATATTGAAGTGGCTCTGTGAATATAAAGAGAAAGGAGAGTGCTGGGAGTTGCAACTCAGTGGTAATGGGAGTTAAAGAAGAGACCAAGATGGAGCAGGGAATGCCAGAGACTCTCCCAGAGGTGCTTTGTGAGAGACTGGGAGTATTGCTTTCAGAGTCACCTGGTGAGAATGAAACAGATTTAGGTTGAGAGGTCAAGGAGAATTAGCAGAGATGCTGTAGCTGGCCTAATTTTTATTTTGGGAATCTTAAACACCAGATTGACTCTTCCTTTCCTGCTGATCTTTAACTACTCTCTGAACAACTCTGTCAGAAGATTTTGCAAAGCAAAATAACTGAGCTTGTAAACTAACCCTGCTTTACTGTTACCTTAAACCCCAGGCTTTGCAACAGATGCAGCAAAGGGGAGTGAAAGAACTAAGAGCTTTTCTACACTGGATTCTTCCTCCTAAAATTTCTCACCATTGCTACCACCAGCAAAATGTTCCACATTTCTGGTGGATCTGCACCAATGGCAAGAAATTTTAGACTGTCTTCCCTAGATGTTTTTCCAGATCAGTCTCTGCTGTTAATACTCTTGGTAAATAATAAAAGTGATGGATTTTATTATTTGAGGACAATGGAGTTTTTTTCATTTTAATGTAGAAATTATTAATGTTAACAGCTACAAATTTCAATTGCCTTTTCGACAATCTGAGTTCAAATAAGTTCTAACAATGAGATATTTGTATTTATTGTAAAGCAGTCTTGGTACTAGTTTAAACGAGATTTTTTTTTTTTTTTTTTGCGCTTTGTTATGCTGTTATGATTTCCTGAAAAAGGCACCTCGGTATGCAGTGGATTTTCCATCACTTCCGGTCTTTAAATTAGAGCTATATATCTTTCTATGCTATAGCTCAAACAGAAGTTATGAGCTTGATGCATGAATTATTTAAAAGATTTATTTTGGTTTGTTTTTACTTTAGGAAGTCAGGTCTTGTCTACCTTGTCTTTCCTGGAAGTCTTTGGATCATATGAGAACTAGTAGGTTTATGATCTCAAAGCAACTATTCAAGTAAATTCCTATTGAGATAAAAGGTGATTTAGGGCTTGAGCCTGCAAGTTGCTGGGCTCTAAGGGCCCCAATCCAGCAAAGCACTTACATGTGTTTAAGTACATGAATGACTAGTCCCATTGACATCAGTAGGATGTGCTTGAGTGCTTTGCTGGATCGGAATGCAAGTGCTAAGTGTAACCCACACACCTCCAGGGTGTGGTGTTCTGTCCCATCTAGTGGCACCAAGACCACTTTGCGAGAGATAAAATGAGTCTGCTCCACAGCCTTAGCGAACAGCCAGTTGGCTTTTAGCTCATGCAGTAAAGGCTCATGCACTAAGCTCCAGAGGTCCCTGGTTCAATCCCACCTACCAATGATCGGGGCCTGTCGGCGTTACACTAAGCACCTTGCATGATTGAGCCTTTACTTTCATATTGAAAATGTTTAGATTTATTTTGTTTTGTTTTTATCCGCAGTTTAAGCTCTTGGGCACTCTCATCAACTTCAATAGGGCTATTTACATGTTTAAAGTTAGGCATGTGCTAAAATTCCTTGCTGAATTGGGGGCACTAATAGGTAAAGTGAATGCAGTGGATACGATTAGGGCAAGGTAATACCATCCTGGGGTTTTGTCACTTTATTCTGGGATGCTGAAAGCCATGTATTTATACTGATGGCATTCAATCATTACCTGGAATTTAAGCATAAGTTCTGGAACACTAATAAACTCGGACATAAAACTAGGGATTTAGGAGCTCTACTGAATTACCCACATTTTATCAAACGGAACAAAACAAAGCATTGAAAAGAGAATGTTGCATAGTGTTCAACTGTCACTCATTTCACTTCATGTGGTATGTAAAGCAAAAATCTATAGAATTGGAATAATCAGTCATGCCATGGGATGCTTGTTGTCTCAATAACAGACATGAAAACGCCATAGACTCCACTGATTCATCACTCAATCTTGAATATACACAAGATGCCAGCCTACAGAATATACACAAGATACCACCCACATTAGTAGGTGTAATTAACATCATGTAGTCACAGTATGTTTCTTGAAATGCTGGGGTTTCAGCATTAAAAATTAGTTTGAAATCCCACTCCCTGTTTAGAGCATGAAAAATTCAGTCATCCGTTTGGTCTTGGAGAGTCAAATAATCAAGTGACGGCTCTTCTTCCCCCATCTCCTCCCAGCTAGCTCCATCCAATGCCTACTCCCACTCCTCTGTTCTTGTCTTGTGTTAGCATGGGTATTAGGGTGATACTCCAATATGTGAAAGAGACTAAAGAGTTCACCTGTGGAATGAGGCTACAATTAACGAATTTCCATTGTAGATGAAATAATGGCACTGTTCTCCCACCACCAGCAAAGAGCAGGTTGTCAGGAAAGTTATGCACCCCTTTCATAAAGCGGGAGCATATGTAAGAAACAGCAGGGCTCTTTATGCAGCTCCCAGCAACCAAGAGAGAGGTGGGTGGGACCAGAACTGGACTCAGACCAATTAATTTCACATGCAGTAGTCATTGAACAGCTATCCTGTGAAAATGACTAAGTTGCATTAGAACCAGAGGCCTACAATCGAGGTGAAAATGTTTGTGTACCAGTTCTCTAAACCCTCCTGATTAGAGGGACCATTTTTCTTGAATTTAACTAACAGTGTTGTTAATATTCTACCAAGCTTATTTCATCTTTCAGAGAGCTGTTGGCCTATGTTTTAGGATCATGAGTGTTTGAGTGTCTAGTTCCTTACCGAAGACAGATGAATTAAGTTGTGATTTATTTCTGCTTCATCAAATCTCGATCTGCTATTGCAACAACTTTGATTTTTGGAAAATTGTCCTGTTATGTACTTTCTTCCATGATACAACTATGTTAAGGGAGTGGGGGGGTGAGGGGAATTCCATGATACAACTATGTTAAGGGGGGGGGACGGGACTTCTGCCTCCAAGTCGGCCCATGGTGCCAGCTTCCATCACTTGTTAAATCGGAGGTTCTCAAACTGGGGGGCGGGACCCCTCAGGGGGTCGTGAGGTTACTACATGGGGGGGTCGCAAGCTGTCAGCCTCCACCCCAAACCCCACTTTTCCTTCAGCATTTATAATGGTGTTAAATATTTTAAAATGTGTTTTTACTTTATAAGGGGGGTCGCACTCAGAGGCTTGCTATGCGAAAGGGGTCACCAGTACAAAAGTTTGAGAACTACTGTGTTAAATTTTCAAACAGGCACCTTTGTGCTTTCTCCCATGCTGCCCCTCATGTTTGGGTATAGCTCCCTGTAAACATCCACAAAACGAATTCATTATCCTTCAAATCCCTCCTTAAAACTCTCTTCTTGCCACGATGCCTACAAAACAACTTCACTACAGTTAGGCTGCGAGGGTGCTGAGACCATTGCCCATTGTGCTAACCAAGGTCGTCTCATTATTTCCTTGCACTCCTGTGTTAGTCTATGTTCATCAGTTGTCTCATCTTAGACTGTAAGCTTTTAGGGAGGGATTGTCTTTTTGTTCAGTGTTTGTACAGCTGCTAGCACAATGGGGTTTTAGTCCACAACTGAGGCGCCTAGGCACTACAATAATACAAATGATAATAATTCATTATTAACTTTTAGGATTTGATGCCTTTCCATTGTGGCGACTTCTCAACTTTAACATTACATGAAAGATAGTTTATGAAGTAAAAATTTAAAGTTGGAGAGTCCCAATCCCTGATTCAATCTGGTGTATCACAATGCCAATTAATGTACTTGGATCTGATGGGCTCACTCTCTTGTCTATCACCTGTATGTTTCTAGCCAAAACATACAAAAAGATACAATAACAAGAAAGAAAGAGAAAAAGGAAGAAAGACTAACTGGAGAGAGAAATTAACACCAAAGAGAAAACCCTGGTATCAGTATTGTGATTCTTTAAGACCACCAGTTAAAGAAAGAATAGGACCAACGAGGAGAATAGAAGGCAGAGGAGCAAAGATGAGTGAATCACAAGGCAGAGAAACAGTTCCAGGCTAAGGCCCTGACTTCAGAAAACCTCCTTCTTCAGGACAGCATACAACTCTGAGCACAGTCTTAACTGCTTTTCTGAAGTGGGGCCTAAACCAGCACACTTGAAATCACTTACTTCTGGGGCCTGGTAATACTTGTTAAGAAAGCCATACTAAAGCAGTAAGAGTCATTTAAGTTTGGAAAAGATTGAGAAAATTAAAACTATTTGGGTCAAGCAATTCTGTGTCTGAGACACAAACAGTGAGGTGGTATTAAGAAACTAAAGTAATGGTGCGCATGTGCTGGTAACAAAAGGGAAAGAAACACTTCAGACTCGACTGGTCAGTGAAAAAGCAGTTAACAGCAAAGAGGAGTCACAGTGGGAATCAGAATTGAAGGTGATTTATATTGGTCAGTACAAAATAAGTAAAACATTGGTTTGAGGAAGTAGTGGAGTGTATAGAAGGGGAAAAGAGAGAATCATTAACTTTGTTATTACATGATATATCCTAATTGTTGCAGTTGCTGTGAAATTGTGCAGAGGCGTATGTATCTTAGAGGTAATTTATTTGTGAATTATTTAATATTAGAAGAGAACCATGTTGAGTTATTTTAAATTATGAAAGGTTTATATAAGAAATGTCCAAGATTTTATTCTTGGGAGCACTTCAGCCCTTCTTCCACACCCCATTAGGCCTTCAAATGTTGGGTCTCCAGGTCAACTGTCACAAAGGATCAAAGTTTGACCTTAAAGTAACTTAATTGAGAATGGTTTCAGAGTGGTAGCCATGTTAGTCTGTATTAGCAAAAAGAACGAGGAGTACTTGTGGCACCTTAGAGACTAACACATTTATTTGAGCATAAGCTTTTGTGGGCTAGAGCCCACTTCATCAGATGCATACAGTGGAAAATACAGTAAGAAGATAGATATAGATATATAGAGAGCGAGAAGATGGAAAAAATGGGGGTTGCCATACCAACTCTAATGAGACTAATTGATTAAGGTGGGCTATTATCAGCAGGAGAAAAAAAACTTTTGTAGTGATAATCAGGATGGTCCATTTCAAACAGTTGACAAAAAGGTGTGAGTAACAGTAGGGGGAAAATTAGCCTGGAGAAATAGTTTTTAGTTTGTGTAATAACTTAGCCACTCCCAGTCTTTATTAAAGCCTAATTTAATGGTGTCCATTTTGCAAATTAATTCCAGTTCTGTAGTTTCTCGTTGGAGTCTGTTTTTGAAGTTTTTTTGTTGAATAATTGCGACTTTTAGGTCTGTAATTGAGTGACCAGGGAGGTTGAAGTGGTCTCCGACTGGTTTTTGAATGTTGTGTGGTATGGCCCCACAGTATGCCAATGTTTTTATGGCTGACTTAGAACAACGCTTCCTCAGCTCTCGTCCACTAACGCCCCTACTCTACTTGCGCTACATTGATGACATCTTCCTCATCTGGACCCATGGAAAAGAAGCCCTTGAGGAATTCCACCATGATTCCATCCCACCATCAATCTCAGCCTGGACCAGTCCACACAAGAGATCCACTTCCTGGGCACTACAGTGCTAATAAGCAATGGTCACATAAACACCACCTGATACCAGAAATCTACTGACCGCTATACTTACCTACATGCCTCCAGCTTTCATCCAGACCACGCCACATGATCCATTGTCTACAGCCACGCTCTAAGATACAACCGCATTTGCTCCAACCCCTCAGACAGAGACAAACACCTACAAGATCTCTTACAACCTACAAGCGTTCTTACAACTACAATACCCACCTGCTGTAGTGAAGAAACAGAGTGACAGAGCCAGAAGAGTACCCAGAAGTCACCTACTATAGGACAGGCCCAACAAAGAAAGTAACAGAACGCCACTAGCCGTCACCTTCATCCCCCAACTAAAACCTCTCCAGCGCATCATCAAGGATCTACAACCTATCCCGAAGGACGATCCCTCACTCTCACAGATCTTAGGAAACAGGCCAGTCCTCGCTTACAGACAGCCCCCCAACCTGAAGCAAATACTCACCAGCAACCGCACAACAAAAACACTAACCCAGGAACCTATCTTTGCAACAAAGCCCGTTGCCAACTCTGTCCACATATCTATTTAGGGGACACCATATTAGGACCTAATCACATCAGCCACACTATCAGAGGCTCGTTCACCTGCACATCTACCAATGTGATATATGCCATCATGTGCCAGCAATGCCCCTCTGCCATGTACATTGGCCAAACCAGACAGTCTCTACACAAAAGAATAAATGGACACAAATCAGACATCAAGAATTATAACATTCAAAAACAAGTCGGAGAACACTTCAAAACTCGGTCAACGACTGGAACAATATTAGTGTGTTTGTATCTATCATGCTTCTCAGCTGTTTATAATTGCACATTCTGGGGCTTCTGAGCAAAGTGACAGAGCAGCTGGCATCAGAGTACCAGAGAAAAATATTGTGAATTTTATGGACACCCAGTGATTCAAAACATCTGGAGATGTTTGGATGCCATAATTCTTCAGGAGAGTGTGAAGACATAAGAAAACAAAAAATGGGAAAGATGGTCCAGTGGGGCAAGAGGTGGAAGGAGCATGTTGTCAATCATTTTCATAGTGTGGACACATAGTGAAAAGATTATCTCATGGCTCACCATTGCTCCCACTTACAGATGCAGAACGTCTTTGTGGCAAGTGCAGCAATTGCTTACATTAAAGAGTGATTTTTGGAAATTGATATATTTTTAGCTTTCTGTACTGCAGTTCAGCAGCTGGAAACAGGAAGAAAAGTTAGCCCCTATGTTATTAGCTAGCTTTCTGTGGACCACCAGTGGTTCATGGATCACACTTAGGGAACCTTTAGTGTAGAGAGCAGAAGAAACATTGAACTACCACATTGATATTTCTTAGACCTTGGTGGGTGCCAGATACAGTGATTTCAACTGGAGAATTGCTGCCAATGAAAGCTGGTACATCTTGGAAGTGAAGCTTGCCAACATCTGCTCAAACAGGTTGACTTGGCTTGCAAGTTCTATTTGGTAGAATTCTCTCTCATTCTCCATAAAGGCAAGAATTTTCTCAACCTCTCCTTACAAATACTCTGTGTTGGGGGCGGGGGCTTCACATTACATTCATGACTACTTTTCTTTTGCTTAGTATTGAAATGTGGCACTCAAAATGTAACAATTACAGACATATATTTAGTCAAAACAAAGATCCCACAAGGCCTGTCACTCTTTGAAGGCAGCAAACGTACATATTCTGGAAAATACCACTGCTCTAGTGTTAACATAAAAATACTAGACTGCATGGCAACTCTTTTTAAAAAATGTAAATGTAAGAAATTACTATCTTGCTTGTATGCAAAATAGGTTAATTTTTAGAATCTGCACTGAAATGGATAGTAAGAGTTTGTGCATTTTAATGTAATTTTAATTAAAATGCTGAAACATGGAAGTGCTCTTCTTTGGCCTTAAATGGTCTCCAATCCATATCAGGTACTGTGCTTGGGGATCTCTTGATTGCATTCGCTATGGTCAAAATTTCGGACTTATTAAGCAGCAACATTTTTGGCATAACAACCGTAAGGCTATTTCCAGTGTATTATGAGGTGTTCAAACCCATACTTTCAGTTTTATTTTGAAAGTAGTGTTCTTTTATGAAGGTTATATTCATCTGTGCAGAAGATTTAATATTCCATGGCTGTTTTCTACTCAGTGCAGGAGCTGGAGGTGTTGAGAATCCATAGTGAGTATTTCAGTATTGAAATCACATATCAGCATGCAGGGCTTGATCCTGCAAAATGCTAAGTGCCTTTAGTTCCCAGTAACCCTAGAAGAAGGTGGAGGTATTCCGATTGATTTTAATATAACTATGGACAAATATATTTACCTGATAAATGTATTGGAATGGAGAATTGTTGGTAGGAAGGAATGTGCAGCATGGAAAGGCATTGGTTTACATTTGGCCTATTACCACAATAGCAGTGTGATCTAGTGGACTTGAACACAAGGTTAGAAGCAAGGAACCCATGAGTTCTAGTCCTGACTTTGCCACAGACTCAGTATCCAGTCCTGGGCAAGTTATTTAACTTCTTTGACTCTGTTTCCATATGGGGAAACTTCCCTGCATTGTTGTTAGGCATGCACAAGCTAGACATGCGCAAGTCCATGGGTGCTCAGGGAGTTTGCTGATGTGAAGAGCCGTTGGACATTATCTTTGAAAACTCAGACGATTGGAAAAAGGCAAATATAGTGCCCATCCTTAAAAAAGGGAAGAAGGAGAATCCGGGGAACTACAGCCTCACCTCAATCCCTGGAAAAATCATGGAGCAGGTCCTCAAGGAATCCATTTTGAAGAACTTGAAGGAGAGGAAGGTGATCAGGAACAGTCAACATGGATTCACCAACGCCAAGTCATGCCTGACCAACCTGATTGCCTTCTATGCTGAGAAAACTGGCTCTGTGGATATGGGGAAAGCAGTGGACCTGATATATCTTGACTTTAGCAAAACTTTTGATACGGGCTCCCACAGTATTCTTGCCAGCAAGTTAAAAAAGTATGGATTGGATGAATGGACTATAAGGTGGATAGAAAGCTGGCTAGATCATCAGGTAGTGATCAACAGCTCGATGTCTAGTTGGCAGCCGGTATCAAGTGGAGTGCCCCAGGGGTCTATCCTGGGGCTGGTTTTGTTCAACATCTTTATTAATGATCTGGATGATGGGATTAATTTGCACCCTCAGCAAATTTGCAGATGACACTAAGCTGGAGGGAGAGATAGGGTCCAGAGTGACCTAGACAAATTAGAGGATTGGGCCAAAAGAAATCTGAGGTTCAACAAGGACAAGTGCAGAGTCATGCACTTAGGATGGAAGAATCCCATGCACTGCTACAGGCTGGGGACCGACTGGCTAAGTGGCAGTTCTGCAGAAAAGGACCTGGGGATTACAGTGGAGAAGAAGCTGGATATGAGTCAATGGTGTGCCCTTGTTGCCAAGAAGGCTAACGGCATATTGGGCTGCATTTGTAGGAGCATTGCCAGCAGATCGAGGGAAGTGATTATTCTCCTCTATTTGGCACTGGTGAGGCCACATCTGGAATATTGTCCAGTTTTGGACCCGCGACTACAGAAAGGATGTGGACAAATTGGAGAGAGTCCAGCGGAAGGCAACAAAAATGATTAGGGGGATGGGGCACATGGCTTATGAGGAGAGGCTGAGGGAACTGGGCTTATTTAGTCTGCAGAAGAGAAGAGTGAGGGGGGATTTGATAGCAGCCTTCAACTACCTGAAGGGGGGTTCCAAAGAGGATGGAGCTAGGCTGTTCTCAGTGGTGGCAGATGACAGAACAAGGAGCAATGGTCTCAAGTTGCAGTAGGGGAGGTCAAGGTTGGATATTAAGAAAACTATTTCACTAGGAGGGTGGTGAAGCACTGGAATGGGTTACCTAGGGAGGCGGTGGAATCTCCATCCTTAGAGGTTTTTAAAGCCCGGCTTGACAAAGCCCTGGCTGGGATGATTTAGTTGGGTTTGGTCCTGCTTTGAGCAGGGGGTTGGACTAGATGACCTTCTAAGATCTCTTCCAATCCTAATCTTCTATGATCATTATCTAACATCAGTACAGTGCTTTAGAAACTTAAAGAATTAGATGAGTATTTACTAAGTGTTATTAAATTGCTCATGTGGACAATCCTAAAGAGGAGACCGTATCTCAGCATTTGCACGTAGTACACATTGTGCAGTGCTACTGGGGATGTGTTATGGTCAGCAGCACAGGCACAGTGCCCTACTATTGCAAGGGTGCTGTGTGGTTATGTGAAGTGATGATGGGAACAAGAGGGAAATTTAAAATAATGAGAGAGAAAAGTAGAGACACTGAAATGGCCTTGAGGAGGTTGTTCTACTGGACTAAAGGCAGAGCATCTGAATTCAAGCCTAAGCTACAGTCACATAGCACAGAGTAGGCCCATTACTCAACGAGGGGGGAAAGACAATAACAGAAAATGTGGAAATGGCAGAGGTGCTTAATGACTTCTTTGTTTCGGTTTTCACCAAGAAGGTTGGTGGTGATTGGACGTCTAACATAGTGAATGAGGTCTGATCACAGTGAAAATGAGGTAGGATCAGAGTCTAAAATAAGGAAAGAACAAGTCAAAAATTACTTAGACAAGTTAGATGTCTTCAAATCACCAGGACCTGATGAAATGCATCCTGGAATACTCAAGGAGCTGACTGAGGTGATATCTGAGCCATTAGCAATCATCTTTGAAAAGTCATGGAAGACTGGAGACATTCCAGAAGACTGGAAAAGGGCAAATATAGTGCCCATCTATAAAAAGGGAAATAAGGACAACCTGGGAATTACAGACCAGTCAGCTTAACTTCTGTACCCGGAAAGATAATGGAGCAAATAATTAAGCAATCAATTTGCAAAGACTTAGAAGATAAGGTGATAAATAACAGTCAGCATGGATTTGTCAAGAACAAAACGTGTCAAACCAACCTGAGAGCTTTCTTTGACAGGGTGACAAGCCTTGTGGATGGGGGGGAAGTGGTAGATGTGGTATATCTTGACTTTAGTAAGGCTTTTGATACTGTCTCACATGACCTTCTCATAAACAAACTAAGGAAATACAACCTAGATGGAGCTACCATAAGGTGGGTGCATAACTGATTGGAAAACCGTTCCCAGAGAGTAGTTATCAGTGGTTCACAGTCATGCTGGAAGGGCATAACGAGTGGGGTCCTGCAGGGATCGGTTCTGGGTCCAGTTCTGTTCAATATCTTCATCAATGATTTAGATAATGGCATAGAGTACATTTATAAAGTTTGTGGATAATACCAAGGTGGGAGGGATTGCAAGTGCTTTGGAGGATAGAATGAAAATTCAAAATGATCTGGACAAACTGGAGAAATGGTCTGACGTAAATAGGATGAAATTCAATAAGGACAAATGCTAAGTACTCCACTTAGGAAGGAACAGTCAGTTGCACACGTACAAAATGGGAAATGACTGCCTAGGAAGGAGTACTGCGGAAAAGGATCTGGGGGTCATAGTGGATCACAAGCTAAATATGAGACAACAGTGTAACACTGTTGCAAAAAAAGCGAACATCATTCTGGGATGGATTAGCAGGAGTATTGTAAGCAAAACATGAGAAGTAATTCTTCCGCTCTATTCCGGGCTGATTAGGCCTCAACTGGAGTATTGTGTCCGGTTCTGGGCACCATATTTCAGGAAAGTTTTGGACAAACTGGAGAAAGTCCAGAGAAGGACAACAAAAATAATTAAAGGTCTAGAAAACATGAGGTAAGAATGAAAAAATTGGGTTTGTTTAGTCTGGAGAAGAGAAGACTGAGAGGAGACATAAGTTTTCAATTACATAAAAGGTTTTTACAAGGAGGAAGGAGAAAAATTGTTCTTCTTAACCTCTGAGGATAGGACAAGAAGCAATGGGCTTAAATTGCATCAAGGCAGGTTTAGGTTGGACATTAGGAAAATCTTCCTAACTATCAGAGTGGTTAAGCTCTGGAATAAATTGCCTAGGGAGGTTGTGGAATCTCCATCATTGGGGTTTTTTAAGAGCAGGTTGGACCAACACCTGTCAGGGATGGTCTAAATAATAGCCCTGCCTTGAGTGCAGGGGACTGGACTTGATGACCTCTCGAGGTCCATTCCAGTTCTATGATTCTATGATTTCCTGAGAAATGCGAATCTAGCACACTTTGCCTACTTTATCTCTAGAAACCGCTTTTGGCAAAGACAAGGAACAGCACTGAGAGGTTTTGTCAGGAACTGTCTCTTGTCCTCCTTTTCTAGGAGCGTTGCCTAAAAGAGGGGCCTTGGAGGAGACAAGTGAAGCAAGGGAAAAAATCAGGGAGGGGGAAGACTCAAAGACCTATATAGCCAAATGAGAGGAAAAGACTGAGGTGTAAAGAAAAGAGGTAAACACAGTGGGCCAAATTCTGCCCTGAATTACACCGTGTTTAACCTCACTCACTTAAGGGTTACATGAAACTGAGAACAGGGCAGAATTTGGGTCATGATGTCCATTGGGGTTGGGGAGAAGACACACAAATTTACTTTCACTGTTTTACCCTCCTCCAAAAATCAGTCTATTCTCTTGAGAGTGCTTTGGTAACCAAATCAATAACGTGTAACAGTAACTGATTAGACCGGAAGACAAAAGAAACTTTTAAAATAGAAAAATGCTGCTTTCATTTGAAAGAACTGGAGCTGGGAGCAATGGGCAAGAATTAAATTAAACCCTGGGGGAAACTACTCCCAGACAGTTAGAAGAAAAATTGGCTAACGCTTATGTAGTGACGGTGTTTAAACTATATTTTGTTCAGGGTTGGCTTTAATTAGGAATGTTGGCATACTTTACTCGGGTTTAGAGTACAAGGCAGATGTATTTTTAAGACACCCTGAAACTATTAAACAATAACATCTTTACAAAAATCCCAAAGGAAGTGGAATATATATCTCTAGAAGAAAATATGACTGCTAAATTTGAAGGATGATTATTGAACCTCCAGCTGCTGTATATAGTAGATTCTTAACTTATTTTCTTTCTGAAATTCTCTAAAATAAACAGATTGTTTCTGTCAATATAATTAATTTTTATGTTAGAGACAAAAAGAGGAGATTCTGCCATTGTCAATGTAAACTGGAAAAGTCTATGTTGGATTTAATCTTGTATATCTGACACATTGGTTTTCAAATGTAAAATATAGTTTGAAAAGATACAAGTGCATGGATAGGAACAAGAACTAAAGAGATCAGAGAACTTTGACGTTTTTAATCACATAATTTTTTATATTATCTGGTGGTTTATCCGGTGTTGTATTTTGTGTTGCCTTAGTGTCAATGTTTTTTCTTCAGTCCCAGACAGACTTCATTGTTCTCTTACTATTATACAATACTTGGATCATGTATGATTAAAAATTGATATTTGTATCTGTAAAGTGTGCCTTTAGGGGAAAAATACTTCACGGGTTGGAAGGTTTAGTTTTATTTAAGTGCTGACGTCAAGCAGACATTAATTTAAACTTTCTCTGGGGGCAAGTTATCCTATAACTTTCTAGTGCAGGGTTTCTCGCACCTTCCTTTGAAGCAGTTGTTTGTGCCAATGATACTGAACGAGATGGAGGGCTGGGTCTGACCTAGCACAAAAATTCCTTTGTCCTTTTAGTGTGATGGAATTAGCAAAAATTGTGTAAATCTGAACCTTAGACTAGATATTCAAAAATTGATGTACAGTAACTTTGGACTAAGAGAGAGCTTTATGGTCACTTTTGTTGTATATCTTAGCATGTTGACTGAACATATGTTGTTCCAAATTTGGATAACTTTATCCCTGCATTCATGCTTTTACAAGTGACTTGCAAAAAAAATTGTGCTCTTTATTGCTTCTTTATCATGCAAGATGAAGGTCTGAAAAGTCTCTTCTGCATGTTTTTATATTTATCTTTAAAATACTAGGGACATTAAGTCTATTCTTTCCTAGTTTTTGTGGAAGGCTCCTTGGAGGACTGCATAGCTGAAGTGAGTGTTTTCCACAGCCTTCCATTGAATGAACTATAGGTGTGGATTTGAATCTTTAACAAAGAAAACTTTTTCTCTCAAGAGTTTATCATGCTTTTGAGTTAAATTATGTGTTAATAAATCTGAGCATCCCCACTCAATTGCTTTCAATATCTTCTGATGGCTTACTTCCAAAATTTCCTAATAGTCCATAGGGTTCTTGAGCAAAAATAGGATAGACAAGACCTGATTTAAAAAAGAAAAAGATTTATGATTAATTTCAGTGTTATGGTATATTTGCTGTATTGAAAAAAATTAATAAGTATAAATATTAAAAGGGGGAAAAGTGTACAAATACTACTTTTCTTTGCAATTCACCTTTGATTAGAGTTGGTCCATACTTGTTGATTCTTAGAATAAATTCAGTAGTGGTGTGTGTATTGTGAAGTTTTTAATAATTATACTCTTTCTCTATTGAAGGCTGCAGATAGAAGAATCTTCTAAACCTGTAAGACTATCACAGCAATTGGACAAAGCTGTAACAACCAATTATAAACCTGTGGCTAATCATCAGTATAATGTAAGTTACTTTAACCTTTTCCCCTGCTATTCTTAATCACTACAAGTCTCTAAGGAATATAGTTGCTCTATGGAATGACTCCCCTGTAGGTCCAGGCTTTCTGTGGCCTTTTTTCATATCAAAAGTCTTCGCCTTTGAAAATCCCTTTTTTCTATGGTATAAAGATTCTGCATATGTTTTGTTTCCTGGATAACTTCCTTCTCTCTGGAGTCCAGCGCCAATCCAGTGGCTAAGAACTGCTGATTCTAATTCCTCTTTGTTGCATGGCAGAGGCATAGCAGAACTCTCCTTCCTGTTTTTCCTTCCACAACCTCTTTCTGCTGTTTTTATTACCTCTCATCTTTAGTCATGTCTGAAATTCAATTTCATGGCCTTAAGGGCAGAGACACTGTACCATGAGATTGTACATTCCACTTTTGGGTCATGCATAATAACAATAATGTATTCTGCAGATGTAAAAGGCTAAGGAAGTATCTTTAACTTCTAAGCCTTTGCAGCAAGTTTCCTGAATGACGGGAAACAATTGGTAAATCTTTGCATCATTATTCCTTCATAGTACATATTTTCTGTTTCAATTACTCTAATAATATTACATCCACTTTGCAGGTCAGTGTCATCTGGTATGAATACAAGCTATAATGCCCTCCTTCTTAAAAGATCCTTTTTGTGTAATTTGTATGTATGCATCTATAATAAGCAACTTAGATGTTGTATGCGAGGAACATTGTTAAAATTAAATCACACTAAGAATTAGTCACGTATGAGTCATTTGCTCTTTTGTACTTCTGGTTAAGATTTTATTTACATAAAACAAATGACAACATGTATGGTACACAACCATTATTTTAGAATACAATCCAATTTAAGACCTGGTCTACACTTAAAATTTAGATTGATGTAGCCACATCTCTCTGGGTAGGAAAAACTCACTTCCCTTTGTGGCATAGCTATGCCAACCTAACCCCTGGTATAGATGCAGCTAGGTCAACGGAATAATACTTCTATCAACCTATCTACTGCCACTCAGGGAGGTGAACTACCTACAATGATGGAAAACCCCCTTCTGTCACTATAGGCTGCGTCTACACTACGGGATTAGTGCAGCATAGCTATGATGCTGTAGCTATGCCACTGTAGTCCCCATAGTGTAGACAACCTATTCTAACAGGTCACAAAAGAATCATTCCTTTCTCAGAGCACACTGCTTTTGTAGTAGCTATAGTCTAAGGACTGATCTACGCACAGATTTCATACCAGTATTCCAGTTAGGAATGTGACTTTTTACCAAAATAGTTATACTGGTAAACTTTTTAGTGTAGATGCAGTTATACCAGCATGCATGTGCCTTATCCTGGTATAATTTATTCCTCTTCCAATACTGAAATAAGCAACAACAGTAAACTTCTGTCTCACCACACTGGCTAACAAGAAATCAGGTAATCGGTTTCCTTAAATATTCCAGTCCTCGTATCACCCCCCAAAACACTGGATTTAAAGATGAGTGGTTCTTTACAACCAGTCTCATCAAATAAAAGGTTCTTCTGATCCCAAGGACCAGCCACACACCCAGGTCAATATACAACTCAGATCTTACCCAAAAATCACACTGATGCCAAACCTTTAGTATCTAAAATCTAAAGGTTTATTTATAAAAAGAAAGAAAGGTGAAAGTTAAAATTGGTTAAAGGAATCAAATACATACAATAATTGCAAAGATCTGGTTCAGGCTTGTAGCAGCAATGGAATAAACTGCTGGCTTGTTAAGTCTCTGGTTGCTTCCAAATCATTGGAAGAACCTCAGTCCCTTGGTTAGAATGCTCCCAATAGTATAAGTCCATAGTCCAGAGGTTTGAGCATGAAAGAGGCTGGACCAGGAAAGAGGCAAAGTTGAAGGGATTTCCAAGGCCTTTTATAGTTTCTGCCATGTGGAAGGAAACCAATTGTTTCAAACAAAGCCCTCAGCACAGCTAATGGAAAATTACAGGTAAAAGATGGGAGTTTGGAGTCACATGGGTAAGTCACATGTCCATGCCTGATTTCGCTTAGTCATAGCAGGAAGCCATTACCTATACTTCAGATGGAACGTTCACAGGAAAGTCCATTCAGTTTAGATGGTCATCTCCCATGGTCCATTGTGAGTTAAGTATCCTTTTGATGGGCCACTCAGTTTGAATAGTCCCTCCAAGATGCGCTGGCTAACTACCTTGTGGGCGTTATTCCAGAAGCAAACATTTGAAATACAGGTATAGCGTCAGTACTCATAACTTGAAATACAAAAATGATACATGTATACAAATAGTATAATTATATTCAGCAAATCATAACCTTTCCATAGACATCTTACATGCCACATTTCGTACAAGATTTGTTGCAAATATATAACAGTGGTTGCAGCAATGATCTATATGGTCCTATTTTAATCAGAGAACATCGCACCATATTAGGGGGTTATACTACTTTGACTATACCTCTGTAGTTAAAACAGTATAACTTTTGTGTGTAGACAAGCCCTAAAGTTTTAGTCTAGTTATAGACTACAGTCATGATGCTATTGATACTACAACTTTTAACAGTCTTGTAACACAGTTGTCCCCCCAGCCTGTTACTAGATCTCCTAGGGTACGTCTACACGGCAAAGAGAAACCCATGGCTGGCCCGTGCCAGCTGACTTGGGCTCCTGGGGCTTGGGCTGAGGTGCTGTTTCATTGCTATGTAGACTTCTGGGCCCGGGCTGGAGCATGGGCGCCGTGTGAACCACTGTCTGGGGGCGGCTAGCCCCCAGACTCCCACCCCTTCCACCCGAGGTCCAGCCCCTTCCGTGCCCCCGGAACCCAGATCCTCCCCACCGTGGCTGCCGGTCCCTGTCCCATGCTGGCTAGTGCCCGCAGCCTCCTCCAGCCTCGGAGCGCCAGGAGGGATAGCGCACAGCAGCGCCGCTGCAGCCTCCCCAGCGTGCCAGGAGGGAGAGCACGCGGCACTGCCGCAACCCTGGGAAGTGGGGCCCTGGGGTTGCAGTGTGGGCGGGGCCATGCCTGGCTGTTTGGGGAGGCTCTGCCTACCCACCGCCCATAGGCTGGAGCCTGAGCTCTGGAACCCTCCCACCTCACAGGGTCCTAGAGCCCAGGCTCCAGCCCAAGTCCAGACGTCTACCCAGCAATGAAACAGCACTGTAGCCCAAGCCCCATGAGCCCGACTTGGCTTGCCCATGTCTAGTTGCTGTGTAGACGTACCCCTAATGAGAATGTGGTTGTAATATTGGAGTACCCAAATTGTAACATTGTTAGCATTTTGCACAGTTGGTCATGTTGATATAAACATCCAGAAGACATACGGTACGTATCCAGTATGGTTAGTTGTAGAACTTCTGATGGAAAAAGCCTATTAAAATAGATCACTTGCATCATATCATCCCTCCTTCATTCCCCACCAAATGCCAGTGCAGGACTGTTTTCTACTTCTCCAGTCCGTTGAATCTAGATTTAGATGTCCCAAATGGTGAGTCTTCTCCCATTTCTCTTTAAAGATCATTCCACAATCTTTTAAGATCTCTCAGTTAAATTTTTCCTGGCTTTTTCAGTCTGAAATTATTTTGTTAAACTCATCCCATATTCTCAGTTATACCATACTGCTCTAATAAGGGCAGCAGTTACCAGGGGACAGGAAAGAAAAGGAAAAATATGAAGTAATGTGGGAAGGGGGAAGAAGGGCAATCATCTACCATGGAAGAGGGAGACTCCCAGGAAGGGCAAAAATGAAAGGAACAGAACAAATGAAAGGGGTGGAGCTACTGACGGGAAGGTGCATAGTAAGTGGGACATGAGTATAACTCCACCTCTTCGCCCTCTCCCGCCCCATGATGGGAGGTACAAAAGGGAAGGGTCGGAAGAAGAACTGGAGGTGTGCGGGGGGAGTGATATCTGCAATCTCTTTTCTTCATATTTTTTTTAATGACATCCCTCATCCATCAGTATGAGAATGGAAGGGGAGAGATTCTTTCTCTCCCAAAATGAAATTAAACCCTGCCTTCTCACTAGAATATTGTAATTGTAATGTTATTGTAACTGGTAATTGTAACTTAGAGTTTTAGTTCTTTGGGGAAGGGAATTTCTCCTTATATATTTATAAATGCATGCCTGTGGTGTTCTAACAATGTTCTCACGGCTATGAAACTTCTGTTGCTTTACCGTCTTTTATCATACGCTAACAAAGCTCTCTAGGCTCCACCAACTCTGTCTACATCACTTTCAGTTTGTTTGTTTTAACAATGCAAATAAACAGAATATCTGTTGGGTGATAATGCAGTCAATAAGACTTCACCTCTGAGTTAATTTTTTAAAAAGTTATTACTTTAATGTGCAGTGCAAAATAATTAACTTTACCTAATCATCTTCAACCATTTGTACCACAACAAGAGTGATAAACACCTAATATATGGAGGATCGTATTATCAAATCATGGTCATATAGTATTTATTTTCAATTTCCCAAGTCTCTTGAAGTCTTAAATTGAATCTTGCAGATATTGCTGTGTATGGAGCTCACCGTGGCCTTGTTAGCAGTAAGACTTGTATTGTTTGTCAGATGCTTTTGCAGCAATATTGGTCAATAAGTCAAGCCTGAAATCTGACTGACTTTAAGATCAATATTATTTTGCGAGGCCTGAGCCTTAAGAGTGAGATTGTAGCATGTAACTTATTGCCTGCAGTGATGGGGTCCCGAGACATTTGTTTCCCTCATAGAAACAGAATGAAAAGCTCTTGGTTTGGGGCTTAATTTTGTTCATCCCTTAGAAACTATGATGATGGGCACTATATTAAAAACATAGAAAGGGCATTTCAGAGGCATTGTCTCTGATGTTGTAGCATGGGCCGTGGCGGTCCTAGATACATTCTTTCAAAAGGTGCTGCATGCTCTTCCCGCAACAAGAGCCCAATTCGCTCTTATCCCCTCGGGAAAATGTCTTATCCCTTTTCCCCTCTAAATATGCACCCATACAGGGCTAGTCACCATCTAGCTGTAAACATCTTGATGTTGGTTTAATAAATATCACCACTTCCTTGTTGAGAAATTTTCTGAAGTACTCACTATTTATGTAAGCTTCAGACAATATTTTAGGGATTTGTGCTCCATTTAGGTGGTTCTGCAGACTAGCAGACCACATTAATTTCAAGCGCTTATAAACAAAAGTGGGAAAACAGCACTTTACAATACAAAATATAGTGGTAGGGAATTAAATTGTATGTAGAGAACATTAGCAGGAAACAGTGTTGTTTCTTTAAAGGGTATTCATCGATATTATTACCAGTCCCAGACACCTGTCCCACATACGTAGACATCCCCTGGCCTTCAGATACTGAAGAACTTCCAGTCAGGCTGAAAGACTTGAGCCCCCAAAGCCCTTCACCATCTTTCTAAGACGGTTGCTTCCCCTTGTACTGCCATCACTCCCCATTTCCAGCATCCATCACTGTTTACCACTCTCTTCCCTCACCTGTCAGTTCCTTTCCTTTAGTAGCTTCTCTCTCCTCTTTCAAATCAGCTGCAAGCCCTGCCTGTCATTAGCCTCTCTTTCCCTGTGACTGCTCCTATTTACTGCTGCTGTCTCCCGTGGAGACCTCTTTTCTGTCCATTGTTGGCATGGACCTTGCTTTCCCAGTCTCTCTGCACAAAGCCTACCACTTCCGTTTCTCTGCTTATGCATGTCCACAGAACTCCTCCAGGTTGACTCAACCTGATTCATTTTGGCTGCATTTACATTGAGGATGTCTGAAACTCTCCCACCTGTGGTATAGTATTGGTATAACTCCACTGTGCTAACAGTGAGAGTACTAAATATAGGCTGATCTCATAGATTTTTACCACCATGCTATGTAACCCTCCTCACAGCATGGCTAGACTACATGATTGAAACACCAGAAGTTGCAAGTACCATGTCTTACAGTGATGCTCCTACTGTTGCTGAAAGAGTAGAACAATTTTCAGAAAAAGCTTAGGGTGTAGACAAGACCTTACTTCAACACGCAGCATGAAATCTCTTCAGCAAATGCACATTTGGTTGTACTTCAGAATACTGGGCAGACCAAGAAAGCCATTTTGAGTTAGACTGTGAATTTCATTGTTAAATTAATTGCGTTTATTTGTTCGCTAGAGTAGTGTCTTTGCAGGCTGAAATGATAATTGTAGGGGTGTTTCACTGACTACAGAATAGTTCTTTATTTTAAAAAAAGGAGTTTTGAAAATAATACAGAACCTTTTTAAAGCTTCTTTCAAATTTTTTTTTGGAGAAAACTTTTTACTTTCACCTATCACGTCTTTTTCATCGTCTTTGTATTAACCATCTGCTGAAGAAATATAATACGTGTCTGTATTAATGACGCCTTCAAATAGGGAATCTTGGCAACCTTCCAGTAAGATTAGCGACACACTGTGAAGGTAAACAAAGAAAAATTGATCTTGTGTAAAGAATTGCAGGGGATAAAACAGCAACTTCAGTGCTTACCAACCCATCCCAAAACTACACCCCTATGATATCCAAATATATTTTAATATTTTAGCTTTTTAAATTTAAGAAAATATTAATTTAGTTTATACAGTGTATATGTATATCAAGTTACACACACAAACTGTTTTGGTTCTCTTGCACGACGTATCTTGTTACAAAAGATGGATAAAGTTAAAGTGAGGCATTGTAATTTTATATGAACTGTCATGTCAGTCCTCACAACTGTGGAGAGAATGCTACAGCAATACCATTTAAAAAAAAAATAGCAGTATTCACACTGCTTTTGGTGCTCCTACACTGCAGTGGGAGCTGTTGCTGAAGTTTTAAGCTAATTGTGAGCATCGCTAATTAACATGACTGAGATACCGATTGAAAATAACTGAATGTTTCCAACAAAATAATGATGTTTTAACAATACAAGACCTCACTCCTAGAGTGCTCAGCTATGTAATCTTTGCTAAGAATTGAGCAGTGATAATCACTTTTGTATGTGAATTGTTGTATAGATTAATGACTTATGAATTCTAGAGTACTCAAGCTGCATTTTTATAGAGAGCACTCCTCTGTGGCTTAGATAATCAAGAGAATGCAAAATGAAAGCTCCCAATGGAAAGAAATTAATTAGCCTATAAAATTGCAAGATAGCAGAGAAACAGAAATGTTGTCCATTGTCATTTAGCAGATAATAAACTAGTAGTATTTCAGCTCAGTTAAAAAACAAAATGCATACTGTTCCATAACATTTTCCTGGGGGGAAAAATTAGATATTGCAGTATTTGAGAACCTTTGATAAAATAGTCCCATAAAAGGCTAACAGCAGTGGGGATTGTTTTGAGGATCTCCTCATAATAATGTGTTGCAAGATCACTTGCTTTCCTCCTCTGTGTAGAAAGTGTCCATTTTACAGAGTAAGCATTTTTGCTTGACTGCATTAAATTTTAACAGGTTGTTTCTCCAAGTGAAGATAATCAGTCTCTAAACAAGTTTTCTCTAAATCTCACTTGTACAGGTACAAGGATGCTGCAGAATTGTTGAGCATCTTCATAGGTTGTCTTGAGATTGCCATTAGCTTTTCCAGTTATGTTCTGCCTTCCACAGAATGAACAGCAGGAGGATTTAGCTCATATTTTTGCTTCAAAAAATCCCTTAGACTGTTTTTTTCTCTCACTTTAGTTTGACCTTCCACCTCAGGGTGTCGTTTGGTTTGGTTCTTGAGTGATTGATAGGAACAGAAAATTCCTAAAAGGATTAGAGGAAATAAGTCAGTGGTACTCTTCTGGAAAAATCATGCAACCTGCAATGACAGGCTCTCTCCACCTTTCATGCCCAAATTCTCAACAATTATGTTTTTGAGTTATTGAAGTCACCAGACTCAAGAGCAGGCAAAGGATAATGGACTTTTGCCACTGAAGAGACATCAGATTATCATAGAATCATAGAACTGGAAGGGACCTCGAGAGGTCATCTAGTCCAGTCCCCTGCATGCAAGGCAGGACTAAGTATTATCTAGACCATCCCTGACAGGTTTTTGTCCAACCTGCTGTTAAAAATCCCCAATGATGGAGATTCTACGACCTCCCTAGGCGATTTATTCCAGTGTTTAACCACCCTGACAGGAAGATTTTCCTAATGTCCAACCTAAACCTGCCTTGATGCAATTTAAGCCCATTGCTTCTTATCCTATCCTCAGAGGTTAAGAAGACCAATTTTTCTCCCTCCTCCTTGTAACAACCTTTTATGTACTTGAAAACTGTTATCATGTCCCCTCTGTCTTCTCTTCTCCAGACTAAACATACCTCATAGATCATGTTTTCTAGACCTTTAATCATTTTTGTTGCTCTTCTCTGGACTTTTTCCAATTTCTCCACATCTTCCCTGAAATATGGCGCCCAGAACTGGACACAATACTCTAGTTGAGACCTAATCAGCGCAGAGTAGAGCGGAAGAATAAGTTCTCATGTCTTGCTTACAGTACTCCTGCTAATACATCCCAGAATGATGTTTGCTTTTTTTGCAACAGCGTTACACTGTTGACTCATACTTAGCTTGTGGATCCACTGTGACCCCCAGATCCCTTTCCGTAGTACTCCTTCCTAAGCAGTTATTTCCCATTTTGTACGTGTGTAACTGATTGTTCCTTCCGAAGTGGAGTACTTTGCATTTGTCCTTATTGAATTTCATCCTATTTACTTCAGACCATTTCTCCAGTTCGTCCAGTTCATTTTCAATTTTAATCCTATCCTCCAAAGCACTTGCAACTCTTCCCAGCTTGGTATCGTCCGCAAACTTTATAAGTGTACTCTCTATGCCGTTATCTAAATCAGGGATCGGCAACCTTTGGCACGCGGCCCACCTGGGTAAGCACCCTGGCTGGCCAGGCCGATTTGTTTACCTGCCGCGTCTGCAGGTTCGGCCGATCGCGGGTCCCACTGGCCGCGGTCTCCCACTTCAGGCCAATGGGGGCGGCGGGAAGCGGTAGCCAGCACATCCCGCAGCCCCCATTGGCCTGGGACAGCAAACCGCGGCCAGTGGGAGCCGCGATCGGCCGAACCTGTGGGCGCCGGCAGGTAAACAAACCGGCCCGGCCTGCCAGGATGCTTACCCTGGCGGGCGGCGGGCCAAAGGTTGCCGATCCCTGATCTAAATCATTGATGAAGATATTGAACAGAACCGGACCCAGAACTGATCACTGCAGGACCCCACTCGTTATGCCCTTCCAGCATGACTGTGAACCACTGATAACTACTCTCTGGGAATGATTTTCCAACCAGTTATGCACCCACCTTATGGTAGCTCCATCTAGGTTGTATTTCCCTAGTTTGTTTATGAGAAGGTCATGCGAAACAGTATCAAAAGCCTTACTAAAGTCAAGATATTCCACATCTACCGCTTTCCCCCTTCCACAAGACTTGTTACCCTGTCAAAGAAAGCTCTCAGGTTGGTTTGACACATTTTGTTCTTGACAAATCCATGCTGACTGTTATTTATCACCTTATTATCTTCTAGATATTTGCAAATTGATTGCTTAATTATTTGCTCCATTATCTTTCCAGATGCAGAAGTTAAGCTGACTGGTCTGTAATTCCCAGGTTGTCCTTATTTCCCTTTTTATAGATGGGCACTATATTTGCCCTTTTCCAGTCTTCTAGAATGTCTCCAGTCTTCCATGACTTTTCAAAGATAATTGCTAATGGCTCAGATATCGCCTCAGTCAGCTCCTTCAGCTCCTTGAGTATTCCAGGATGCATTTCATCAGGCCCTGGTGATTTGAAGACATCTAACTTGTCTAAGTAATTTTTGACTTGTTCTTTCCCTATTTTAGACTCTGATTCTACCTCATTTTCACTTGTATTCACTATGTTAGACGTCCAATCGCCACCAACCTTCTTGGTGAAAACCGAAACAAAGAAGTCATTAAGCACCTTTGCCATTTCCACATTTTCTGTTATTGTCTTTCCCCCCATTGAGTAACGGGCCTACTCTGTCCTTGGTCTTCCTCTTGCTTCTAATGTATTTGTAGAATGTTTTCTTGTTACCCTTTATGTCCCTAGCTAGTTTGATCTCATTTTGTGCCTTGGCCTTTCTAATTTTGTTCCTACATACTTGTGGTGTTTGTTTATATTCATCCTTTGTAATTTGACCGAGTTTCCACTTTTTGTAGGACTCTTTTTTGAGTTTTAGATCATTGAAGATCTCCTGGTTAAGCTAGGTTGGTCTCTTGCCATATTTCCTATCTTGCCTGTGCAGTGGGATAGTGTGCTCTTGTGCCCTTAATAATGTCTCTTTGAAAAACTGCCAACTGTCTTCAATTGTTTTTCCCCCTTCCACTTGCTTCCCATGGGATTTTACTTACCAAGTCCCGGAGTTTGCTAATGTCTGCCTTCTTGAAATCCATTGTCTTTATTGTGCTGTTCTCCCTCCTACCATTCCTTAGAATCATGAACTCTATGATTTCATGATCACTTTCACCCAAGTTGCTTTCCACTTTCAAATTCTCAACCTGTTCCTCCCTATTTGTCAAAATCAAATCTAGAACAGCCTCCCCCCAGTAGCTTTCTCAACTTTCTGAAATAAAAAATTGTCTCCAATACATTCCAAGAATGTGTTGGATAATCTGTGCCCTGCTGTGTTATTTTTCCAACAGATGTCTGGGTAGTTGAAGTCCCCCATCACCACCAAGTCCTGTGCTTTGGATGATTTTGTTAGTTGTTTAAAAAAAGCCTCATCCACCTCTTCTTCCTGGTTAGGTGGTCTGTAGTAGACCCCCTACCATGACATCACCCTTGTTTTTTACCCCTTTTATCCTTACCCAGAGACTTTCAACAAGTCTGTCTCTTATTTCTATTATGTAGGATCCCAGGATCTTAAAGGAGCCACAATTGGAGCTATCCTCTTCCTTTTTCCTTCCTACTGGACCTGGCCTTTCTAATATCAGAGGCCTTTGTGGCAGCCATAGCATGACCAGATAATCCCTCCCCTGCTCCTGCCAAGCTTTAGGTTCAGAAAGTGCTTACACTTAAAACCTCTTTGGGTCCACCTGTTAAATTTATGTTGTTCCCAGTCCCTGTGTCTCTTCTTATGATATCTTATATATTATGGGTGTATCATCAGTAGCGTAGCTAGCGGGGTTCAGAGGAAGCGGCCGCTTCCCCTGACCCCACATTCCCCAAAAGTGGTGCTTTGGCCGGCCGGCGGAACAGGGCCGCGGGCTGGCCGGTTCCTGGCGCTCCGGCCGGCCGGCGGAACAGGGCCGCAGGCTGGCCGGTTCCTGGCGCTCCGACCGGCCGGCAGAACGGGGCCGCGGGCCGGCCGGCTCCCGGCGCTCCGGCCGGCCGGCGGAACGGGGCTGCGGGCTGACCCGGACAGCGCTCTGGATGGGGAAGCGGGGTGGCCCTGCGCATGCACCGCTCCATATTTCGGCGGCATTTCGGTGCATGCGCAGGGCCGCCGAAATGCCACTGAAGGACTGGCGCCTTTTTTTGCCGCCACTCCTCCTCGGCTGCAACCCTGGCTACGCCCCTGTGTGTCATGTAAAAACTCACTTCAGATATATTTATAGGCTAATGGCCTGGGCCTCTACTACTACTCTGCATTTGTCCCCATTTGCCAAATGCCACATGGACCTGACTTCCCTGAGGACTCCCTTCAAGAGACAGTTCCTTATCAGTTGAAGCATTTTGCTCTTGAAGGACTTTCCTATCTTATGATGGAACATCACTGAATTGCATCCCTCCAAAGAGCTAGAGGTGCTTTTCATACATGTTGAGTTATAATTTAGTGCTGCTATCCCACTGCATCCTGCTGTCAGAAGTTAATTGATTATACCAATTTTCATTTCAGCCTCTTAGTTGATTCCTCCAAGATTAGCAAGGTGCTGTTCGAGAAAGCAAGAAGTGAGCTGCCTTTCACAAAGTTGATTCTGCTGTGGCTACTTTTGCTGGAAAACCCCCTCTCCCAATAGAGGACAGTGCCAGTCCTTGAGTCCCTCAACACAAAGTTATCACTCTCTTATAAAAGAAGTCCCATTCATTTTCCTGTTCTTGCCTAACAGTGTATTTATCAGCTATATGCTAGGAAATAATTACAAGTTATTGACAGGATTAGGAGGTCCCTCTGGGCACTACAGTAATACCAATATTAATGACTGGCCTGGTAAACTTTCACAGCAGCTTTGAGAGGTGATTAATGGCCTTTTTTCCCCACAATGGACAGGGAAGGGTCAGTCATCTAAATTTTTATTTACATTGCAGTAAATAAGGTAAAAGGCAAAAGTGACCAATGACTAACACATTTTTCAGCTCTAGTGTCACTGATCACTAGTGTTTATGTAAGTAAGAGACCATCTAACCTAAAGACTGACCTTGTCCTAAGCAAAACTGTTCATTCAACGTTTTTGTTTTGTTTTGAATTAATGAAGAAGATTCTTGTTGCCCAGAGGGACCAATACTCATTCATCCTTGAGCCCACTTCCTGAATTTCTAAGTGTATAAGCATATTAAACTAATCTTTTGCAGAAAGTATGGCCAGAAGGACATGTTAGATTTCAATAGAGGAGGTTTTTATTCAATGCTGTTTTTAAAGAGTCCCACAGTACAATAGATTCCTGTACTTGAGCATGAAACAGCCAAAGGGAAGGATTCTGGCAGAAACCAAGCTGAGAGACAGCAATTTCCAACAGGAGCTTTATATTATTTGTAGTCCCATAGTAAATTAAACTGATTTTTAAAGATAAAGGTACAGTAGTGTTTCTCTATGGTACAAGTGTAACCTGCAAATCTTATTCAGTTCCATTCTGGTTCCTGCATCACCACAGAAATGTGTGCAGCACAGAGCTGGTTGATTGCGTTGGTGGGGAAGCTGCTTGCAAAATTCGGAGGGAAGGGGAAGCACTAACTCCAAATATTCTGCTCATGATACCCAAGACACAGGTTAAAGGAGTAAACTTGTTACAACAAAACTTCTGTAACTCCACGTTCTTTATCTATGTAACAAGTTTCCATCAAATGAATGGGTCCCTAATTCTGTTTGCTTTATAGTTAAAGGATCCACACTTGGTTCTGTCATTACCTAATTTGAAGATATCTATAATTTTTTTGCAGATGAGTTTGTAGCTGGACTGTGTCTAATCTTATCGTGCTTGCTTTCTTCTGACGCAAAAATCTATTTGTGTGGGACAGTGCTATGGTAGTACTAGACAGAATGAAATTAAATTCACCATGTAGTTTAAGAGGATTATAAGATGTTGGAAAGCCATAATATCTCTTCAGTATTTGCAGGAGGTCCTAGCTCATTGCCTGTTGGATTTTCAGTGGAGTGCTTTGGATACAAATGTCTCAGTGTACTATTTAAAACTAAAACAAAAACAAAAAAGTAGACTGCCTGGATTTTTGTCCACATTCTATAGTTTCTGTGGAGTCCAGCTGTTCTGCTGTAGGTCTTGGCAATCAAGATGGTATTTTATAACCCACTTTATTGACTGGTGCAGTTTGCAAATGTTGCAGACTTGCTGCTATTTTGAAGATTTCTCAAATTTAAGAAACATAGGCTTTCAGAATAATTTATAGTGTAATAAATCACCAAAATGCATCAGAAAATGAAAATAAGTTGACTGTGTCAAGAGATGTACACTGCGAACTTTTGAATTCATATCCCTGTTCTGACCCTGGGATGTGAACTCTCTCTAGCTTTGGACAAGTCACTTAATCTCTCTCTGTCTGTTCCTTTATTTGTGAAGTGGGGTTATTATTTATCTATGTTATAGAGGTACTAAGGATTGATTGATCATTCCACACGTTGATTTTTTGGAGAGGAAAAGCAGGATGTAGCTGCAAAATGTTTTATTCTTATTAAATACTGTAGTACTCTGTTCAGAGAAATACCCAGAGAATGTGTTGCATGTACATCTTTTTTTAAAAAAGATATTTTAATTAACAGATTGAGTATGAAAAAAAGAAAAAAGAAGATGGAAAACGAGCTCGGGCTGATAAGCAGCAAGTGTTGGACATGCTTTTTTCTGCCTTTGAAAAACACCAGTATTACAACATTAAGGACTTGGTGGACATAACCAAACAACCTGTGGTATGTAGGTGTTTATAACAGCCTTCGTAACCTATTTTTCAGTAATGACCACTACAAAATATATTGCTATATTAGGAATGTGCATTTTATACTTACAATACATAGTCTTAAAAATATACCTTTTAAATGTATTTATTGTGTGTTTATAGTAAAGAGAGGTAAGTTGGCACAAAATTTTAAGATACATTTATTCAGAACTAAAGAGATACGAAATATTGTAGAGACTAAATCCTCCCTTGGCAAAGAGATGGGTAAAATAATAGATCTCTTCTATGTTTGGCTTCTGTGTTTTAATGCTAGAAATCAGAATATGTATCTATGTAAATAGGTAGAAAAAAGTCATGTATCGTAATTTCAGGCCCCAAATACATTTAATATTCAATATTCTCATTATTGCCAACATTTAAACTTTTAAAATTCCACTTTTTGGGGGAGATGGGGAAGTTCTGGCTTTTTTCCTACCTCATTTGTGTGTGTGACTGTTTAGGATGAAAATAAAACATGAAAAGAAACACACAAAGACATACTCAAAAATGGGCCTTGGGGGAGTAGCCCTGCCCCTTCTTTCCCTTGATGAAATGACATTCCACGACCTCACTCTGTTCTATATCCCCCAACAGACTCCAGCCCTTGGATTTATTTTCTGCTTCCCTTTCCCATCCTGGCAGATCCCAACTGCGCCTTCTGGCAAGTGCCAGCAGCCCTCTGCAGGGGAGAGGCTGCCTTTTATGCCCTGCTAGTTCTGGCAGGGGAAGTGGAAAAGCAGTTGCACCCACAGGATTTTGCCTCTTTCTCCAGTTCCCTGGGATTTCTGTCTTTATGGATACCCTTAGCAAAGCATCGTGAAGTGCAGAGCTGCTGTTCAGCCTGTCTTAACTCCCTGGTTCTCTCCCTTGTGCACCCCCAGCCCTGCCCCAGAACTGTAAGTAGCCTGCTGAACACAATAGCAATCCCTGGAGACCAGTAGTAGGAACTGCAGCAGCTCTAGCTATGTTCCTGAGCTCCTTCCAGCACTCCGTGTTATATACACAACAGAAATAGTGGCCCAAATTATAACATACAACTTTTAGATCCCTATATTCCTTATTATAATACAGTGAATACACGTCAGTTTTGCTCACTCAATAAGTATCAAATGTGGAGATATGTGAGCAAATAGTTATTTAAAAAATGTAACCAGTTAAATGTTAATATCAGGGTTGGAAGGGACCTCAGGAGATCATCTAGTCCAACCCCCTGCTCAAAGTAGGACCAATCCCCAGACACATTTTTGCCCTAGATCCCTAAATGGCCCCCTCAAGGATTGAACTCACAACCCTGGGTTTAGCAGGCCAATGCTCAAACCACTGAGCTATTCCTCCCCCCATGATGGAATGACCTCCTTGAGCAGAGCCACAAAGCCATGATTCTCTTAGGCCTGGTCTACACTAGGCTTTTATGTCGAATTTAGCGCCGTTATATCGAATTAACCCTGCCCCCGTCCACACCACGAAGCTATTTAGTTCGACATAGAGCTCTCTTTAAATCGATTTCTGTAAACCTCCCCAACGAGAGGAGTAGCGCTAAATTCGACATGGCCATGTCGAATTAGGCTAGGTGTGGATGGAATTCGACGCTAATAGCTCCGGGAGCTATCCCACAGTGCACCACTCTGTTGACGCTCTGGACAGCAGTCCGAGCTCGGATGCTCTGACCAGCCACACCCCGGGAAAATTTGAATTCCTTTTCCTGTCTGGGCAGTTTGAATCGCAGTTTCTGTTTTGACACCGTGGCGAGCTCAGCAGCAGTGGCAACGATGCAGAGCTCTCCAGCAGAGATGGCCGTGCAATCTCAGACTAGAAAGAGGGCCCCAGCATGGACTGATCGGGAAGTCTTGGATCTCATCGCTGTGTGGGGAGATGAGTCCGTGCTTTCCGAGCTGCGCTCCAAAAGACGGAATGCAAAGACCTATGAGAAGATCTCTAAAGCCATGGCAGAGAGAGGCTACAGCCGGGATGCAACGCAGTGCCGCGTGAAAATCAAGGAGCTGAGACAAGGCTACCAGAAGACCAAAGAGGCAAACGGACGCTCCGGATCCCAGCCCCACACATCCCGTTTCTACGAGGCACTGCATTCCATCCTAGGTGCGGCCGCCACCACTACCCCACCCCTGACCGTGGACTCTGAGGATGGGATATTGTCCGGGGCCGGTTCCTCAGCGGACGGGGAAGAGGAGGAAGGAGATGAGGAGGATGAGGCAGTCGACAGCACTTACAACGCTGATTTGCCCGACAGCCAGGAGCTCTTCATCACCCTCACAAAGATCCCCTACCAACCCTCCCCAGCCGTTATCCCAGACACAGATTCAGGGGAAGGATCAAGCAGTAAGTGTTTTAAATATCTAAACATTTATTTATAACATAACTGGCATATTTAAAATATTAACAATAGGTAAAGTGCTTTAAAACATGTAAACATTTATTTACAACAAAACAGGAAGATTTAAAATATTAACAGTGGGTAAAGTGCTTCAAAACATGTAAACAGGAAAGTCCAACAAAACGGGAATCTGTGCAAAGTGTATCATGATTAGTCTGTCTTTGGGCGCTTCAATATATAGTCTATTTTCAAAAAATTTCACAATGTCCGCTTCATGATTATACTGCCCAAAACGCTGCACTCTTTTGTCCCTCCAAGGGCACCTAACCCAAAAACTGGTCAATGTATCCGGGGATAGAGGCGACATCCTCCGGGGAGAACTCCTCATAGGTCTCCTGCAGGTGTTTTTCAAGCCTCATGAGCAGGTTCCTGGGCAGGGAGAGCTTGTTAGGCCCCCCGTGGTATGAGACGTTTCCCTGCCACAACGCCAGCAGGTACTCGGGGATCATGGCCTTGCAGAGCATTGCAGCAAATGGCCCCGGTTTCTGCAGGCTGTCACGAAGCATCCGCTCCTTCTGGCTCTCCGAGACCTTCAGGAGGGTGATGTCTGGCATGACTCCCTGCTGTGAATTAGGTAGGGGAAAGTTAGTATTGGGACTGCTTGCCCGTCCCTTTACAGAACTGCAACCGCCGGTTTACAGCCACGCGGTTTACAGCCGCGAGGGGGTGGGACAGGGCCAGAGTTCATGCTTGCAGGATTGCTGCCAGCAGAGACTCGCATTGCTTTCTATGCGAAAGGAGGCCAGTGCCACTCTTAAAGTTTTAAGCAGCCACAAGTCTACGGCTTACCATGTTTGACAGCTAGACAAAGTCCGGTGTCCTGCCCTGCTCCTCAGCTCGCCACAGCAAGACCGCAGGCACTGTAGGCGAGGGCCGAAAATTCGACCTTGTCCTCAGTGCGCGTGTGATAGGTGCTCTGCATGGTCTTGTTGAAAGACTATGTTCTCTGTTCACAGATACATTGATCTGTCTCAGGAATTCACTCCCTTTTTCCAATTCCCACAGCCACATCTGCCCAGAGGCTAGCGCACATTAGGAGGAGGAAGAAGAGGACACGGGAAGACATGTTTGCTGAACTAATGGGATGCTCCCGAGCACAGGCAGCCCAGCAGACACAGTGGAGGGAGAACTTGTCCCAAATGCACCGGGCAAACATGGAACGGGAGGAGAGGTGGCGACAGGAGGACTGGCAGGCTACTCAAACGCTGCTTGGACTAATGAGGGAGCAAACGGACACGCTCCGCCGCCTTGTGGATGTTCTGCAGGACCGGAGGCAGGAGGAGAGAGCCCCGCTGCAGTCTCTCTCTAACTGCCCTGCCCCGCCACCAAGTCCCATACCCCCCTCACCCAAAGTCCAAACACGGAGGGGCGGAAGGGGCCGTGAAAAATTTTACTCCACCCCTGCGGACTGCTCTACCACTAGAAGGCTCTCATTCCCCAAAATTTGAAAAGTCCTTTCCTACCCGCCTCACACAAGACCCCGTCCAAGTTTCACCCCCCCGTTCCATGTGCGGTTGTTAATAAAAAATACGTTTTTGTTCATTATTGTTTCCATCCTCTTCTTTTAGATGAGAGTCTGTCTGAAGGGGGGGGAAGGGGCTTGGTAATTGGACAGGACAGTCACCTTTAGCAGGGGGCAGGTCCAGCAGCAGGGCACATATACAGTGCAGTGACTAGTTATCCTGGTCAGTCTGGGAGGTGGTTTTCATGTTCTGTGTGGTGGGGGGGGGTGGTGTTGCTCTGTGACTTGGTGGCGGGGGAGGGCAGTTACAGATCTTATGCAGCGGTCCTTACCCTGGATCACAGAGCCGCGCAGCAGGGGATCTGTAACCCTCCTCCCCCTGCAAGACAGTCACATAGCCGACACATACACGCAGTCCCGGCCAGGAGGGCTGGCAGGCTCCGTTGAAACAACCAGTCCACCACCGCGGAGCCTGTCATTCCTGGAGTTTAGAAGCATCATTTGCATCACAACACTAAACCCGCCCCCCGCCACAGTCTGCGTCCCAGGTTTAAAACATTCCCGCGAAAACAGTAATAAAGACAACGGTGTCCATTAACAAAACAGAACAGATTTTATTTTTTGGGAAGGGGGTGAAGGGGGTATGTAACTGGAGAGGATAGTCGACGGCAACTGGGTAAAGAAACGGGGGCAAGTTCAGCTTCTGTGTCCACAAACTGAAAAGTCACTGGGTACCCTGCTCAGCCTTGAAACTGGCTTTCAAAGCCTCCCGGATGCACAGCGCGTCCCGCTGGGCTCTTCTAATCGCCCGGCTGTCTGGCTGGGCGTAATCAGCAGCCAGGCTATTTGCCTCAACCTCCCACCCCGCCATAAAGGTCTCCCCCTTGCTCTCACAGAGATTGTGGAGCACACAGCAAGCTGCAATAACGATGGGGATATTGGTTTCGCTGAGATCACAGCGAGTCAGTAAGCTTCTCCATCTCCCCTTGAGACGGCCAAAAGCACACTCCACCACCATTCTGCACTTGCTCAGCCGGTAGTTGAAGAGTTCTTGTGCAGTGTCCAGGGCCCCAGTATAGGGCTTCATGAGCCAGGGCATTAGCGGGTAGGCTGGGTCCCCGAGGATCACTGTAGGCATCTCCACATCCCCAACAGTTATCTTGTGGTCCGGGAAGTAAATGCCTTCCTGCAGCCGTCTAAACAGACCAGAGTTCCTGAACACGCGAGCGTCATGAACCTTGCCCGGCCATCCGACGTAGATGTTTGTAAACCGTCCCCGATGGTCCACCAGTGCTTGCAGCACCATTGAAAAGTAGCCCTTTCTATTGATGTACTGGCTGGCCTGGTGGCCCGGTCCCAGGATAGGGATGTGAGTCCCATCTATAGCCCCACCGCAGTTTGGGAATCCCATCGCAGCGAAGCCATCTATGATGGCCTGCGCGTTTCCCAGGGTCACTACCTTTGACAGCAGTACCTTGACGATTGCCTTGGCTACTTGCAGGACAACAACCCCCACGGTAGATTTGCCCACGCCAAAGTGGTTCGCGACTGACCGGTAGCTGTCCGGCGTTGCAAGCTTCCAGAGGGCTATGGCCACTCGCTTCTGGACAGTCAGGGCTGCTCGCATGCGGGTGTCCTTGCGCTTCAGGGCAGGGGACAGAAACTCACAAAGTTCGAGGAAAGTCCCCTTCCGCATGCGAAAGTTTCGCAGCCACTGGGATTCATCCCAGACCTGAAGCACTATGCGGTCCCACCAGTCCGTGCTTGTTTCCCGGGCCCAGAATCGCCGTTCAACAAAATCCACATGCCCCATTGCCACAGTGATGTCCTGGGCGCTGGGGCTCGTGGTTTCTGACAGCTCTGTGCTACTCTCCGACTTCAGGCCCTCACGGCGGTGCCGTAGCCTCCTCGCCTGATTTCTCTGCATCTGCCTCAGGGAAAGGTGTATGATAAGCTGCGAGGTGTTGAGAACGGCCACAACTGCAGCGATGGTCACAGCGGGATCCATGATCGCAGTGCTGTGGCGTCCGCGCTGTCACTGATCAAAAAGTGCGCGAACTGATTTCCCGCCGGCGCTTTCAGGGAGGGAGGGAGGGCGGTAGTGACTGACGGATGACGACAGTTACCCAAAAGCACCCTCGCCACATTTTTTTACCCAGAAGGCATTGGTGGATCGACCCAGAATTCCAATGGGCGGCGGGGACTGCGGGAACTGTGGGATAGCTGCCCACAGTGCACTGCTTCCAATGTCGACGCTTTCCCTGGTAGTGTGGACTGACAAAGTCGAATTACTGTCCTTAGTGTAGACACATACGTTCAACTTTCTAATATCGATTGCACATATTCGATTTAACTAAAATCGAACTACTCTCGTAGTGTAGACATACCCTTATTCAGGTACATGAAGGCTCACTTATTCTGCAACACAAAGAAGAAACAAGCTGATTAATTCATCCATTTCTCTTTCATTTATTTATTGTACGAGTAAACTCTTCATCTGTTGGGAGGGGGAGGGTGTAGGGACACAACCTGAGAGTTGGTGTTGGAGGAAGATGAGGGCTGAGTTGTGTGGAGGGAATGGGGAAGGGAATCGTGTGTTCTCAATTAAAAAAAAAAAGATTAAAATGTACCAGTAATGTGTGACCTATCATCATCCTGATTGCTTTGCTTATATGTTGTACCCCTTAGTCACACCTTTTGTCCTCATCTTTTCAGGCTGTTCTTACTGGAAGCAGGGACTTTGTCATCTTCTATATTTGAAAAGCACATAGCACAATCTGGGCTCTACACCAATTTAAATAATATCTGTCACTTTTGTTTTATTCCCATGAAAGAAATTATATTCTGCTCATAGTGTGGTGGATCTACATTAATTAATTACTCTAATCTCAGTGAGCTCTATTGCTTTTAACCATGGAACTCTTAATGATACAATCTACCTAAAATTATATTCTGTTCCAACCCAGTATCACATTTTCCTGTTCCCTTGAGTGGAACCTGCAAGTTTATCTGAAGACTACCAAGATTTTACAGCTGTTAAACCCTTTCCCTCTCAGTATGTTCTGCAGTGTCTGTTCAGAAGAACGTGCTATATAGTTGCCTCTTCCTTTTTACTTTTTTGATGGATGTTTGCCATCTTTGTTTGCTGATTCCCCTACACCCAAATATTAGTGGTGATAGTACAGCTTGTGCTTGGCTGCCTTCTTCTTTGTTCACATGATATCCAGTGTAGTGATAACTTAGAAATGTTCTTTCAATATGCCACCTTCCCCCCACACAAAATTATCATGCTAAGTTTCTAACTGTGTTTCCTTTAAGTACTTCTCTAGTAAGCATTTTCTAAATGGAAACAATTCCATTAGCAGCTATCAGCTATTTGTTTCCTGCCCTTCAGCCTATTTTCATTCCAATGTGCCAATTTTCTCGGTGCCCATAGACATTAATCTCTAGTGTGAAACATTTTTTCCAAAAATATAGTATCTGTTCCTATTACCCACTGTGGCTTCATTGTTGCCATAGCAGCTCTGCTTTGCACGCGCGCGCACACACGCCAACAGGTTGAATAGGTATTTTCTCTTCTTATTTATTGTAAAGAGGTTGGCTGTTAATTAAACTCTGCCTAAGTGTTCGCTGCTTGATTTTCTAAAATAGCTTTTAAGACTTTCTTGGTATGTAATTTTTCCTCTAGGTTTCTAAATGCTGTGGTTATTTTCAGAATTGACTAAAAGGTTTTGCCAATTCTTTTTTCAGCTATGTTAGAATTAATCTATTGATGCTTACTTCACTGGGTGTTAATGTTTAAAATTCACTGAGCAAAACAGTCAAAAACTTAGTTAATCAAATAGCAAATAAATGCCAGTATTTTATGTGTGATTTTAAATAGCATCCTTCTGACACTTTTGAAGAGTACATTGGTATATGTTGGATCCGACATTATATTTATTCTGAAGTCCTATAAACACAGAGCAGGTCTCTTGTGAATTCGAATACATTTTATATTTTTACTTCAAAACAATATAAACACACACAAATTACACTATGATAATAGCCAAATCTACTCTCCTTTACCCTGATCTAAATATAGAGCTCCATTGAAGTTGTTGGAGTTGTTCCAGACTTAAACTGAATAAATAACAAAGAACAGAATTTGTCTGGTGTGTAAACAATAAAATATTGACTAAAGAATAGGACTACTGTGTCTAATTTGAACTGTATTTTTTTATAAATGGCTAATAGTGAGGACTATTTATAATTATTTCTAACACTTAAGCTTAGACCACTTGTTCTCAAGTGTTTTTGCATTCCTCATTAGTTTTGAAAAACATTTTTCAGAGCTTAGATGTTGATGCACTTTGCAGCTTCCCAAGTATGTTTTCACTATAATGCCACACTAACATTTCACTCTCCTTTTAAAAAACTGCATTGAGGCTTCTCAGACCTTAAAAAATGCAGTAGCAGTAAGAGCTTCTTATGCTGTAACTTCAGTCTTTGAAATTTTGGAGACATTTTTCCCAACCAAAAAATTGAAAGACTTTGTGTGTGAATGGTTTACTAGGTGGGCTCCTTTTTTATTGCAGCAATAAAATATTTGAGCAATATTGGTACAGTAATGTCTGATCCCATAGCTCTTAGTGCATGTAATAAATGTCATGGGGTAACATTAAAATAATGGATATTGCTGAAGAACAGAAAACAATGAGCAGTAGCTGGTGATTCAGTTTATTTTGAGTTTTTTCAGCCAGACCACTGGAAGATACTGTGCCAGGACATCAGACTTCCTTACCAATGCAGCCTATGTAATCTTCCTTCTAACCTGAGCAGTGGGAAGTTCAAAAGTGGCTCTAAAATCATATTCTTCTCATTACTGTTTATTTTTCTGTCAATGGGGATTGGTTTATCAAATACTCTGTATTGCTGTAGACTAGAGTTTTCCAGTTTGGCTTTTTAATAGAGTTCCTGTTTGTTTCTGTTGCCTTTTTCAAATTTTGCTGACAGCGGTAGCATTCACTGATAGTAGCATTCTCCCTCCCATACTTTTCAATTGCTCTTAATTTTCTCAATTTAATGTGCCACAAGTTTGAGATAATATTGTATTTGGAGGCTTTAACTTGGTGAAGTTGCACAACTGTGCTGTATTTTATTTTGAGAGAGTTTTCAAATATACACAATGTGCAATGTAGCCAAGTTAACATTGTGTTTAAAAAAAACTTTAAAATTTTGGAATTTCCTGACTTTTTTCTATGCTTGTTTTCCTTCATATTGCATTAATTAACTCTTGCACATAATATTGATTATGCTTGAGTGTTTTATAATCATCTGTAATAGATGGGCAACAAGTTTCTTGGAGAATTTTAATTATATTCTGACCAGAGGCACTTATATGCACGTATCAGGGAAAGAGACTGCTACAACTCCTACTAGTTTCAATGGGTTTAGAGAAGGTTTAATTTCATTATCACTTTCTTCACTTCAAAAAAAGTTTCTTTTATATTAGGGAGCAAGATCTGAAGCAAAGGGCAAGTGTAAAGGGATAAAGAAGGATGGGAAAAGCAAAGAAGGGGGACAAAGAATGGGTGTAATGTGGGGCACTGAGAAAAAACTTACTGTGTGACAGCAAAAAATCAACGTGAAACTGATAATCAGTTGGCCTTAAGAACATTTGAGACAAATGGCAGATGAGGCCATCCAGATATCAGGAGCATTTGCAGGTGCACTTATACTCAAAAAGAAGTCTCTCTAAAAAGAAACCACTCACTTCTGTCCCTGTAGATTTAAAAGTGGACAGAGCCATCAAGCAAAGGCTCAGGAACTAAATCCTGGGCCTGAAGTTGAGAAATGAATTGAAGCTACACAATTCATGCATCTAAGATCATCTGAACACTTTTGCCTTATCTACATATGTACATACATGGGCAGAAAATAATCTAGCATCCCCTTCCACAAAAGTCCGTGAATCCACAACCAGATTCTAAAAATAGAGTTTTAACATCAATTAGGGGTGTGGAATGAAGGTTATCTTTGGTTGAATGATGTAGTTGACTACTTTTTCAGACTCAGCGGTATGATTCAGTAATGTTATCTACTTATTGTTTGTTGCCAAGTAATTTTGTAATGAGTGCTGTGTATTCAGTGAAACACGGCAAGTTAATTAATTGACGTCCTTTATAATGGTTCTGTATCTGCCCAAGGAGACTCTTGCTTTTGTTGTTAATTTCAGCTTCAGCATTTTCAAGGCATTCTCTTCATAAAGGAAGAATATTTATGGAAGTTGCCTTGAATCCCTGATCACTTACAATTTTGCTTCAGACTGCAAAAAAACCCCAGCATAAAACTTACTTGTAGTGATATGGGAATTCTAGATGCAGACTGGTATATTTATTATGCTCATTTGTGTGTTAATACTTAGGCATTCAGTCTAATCTAACAGTGTAATTGTTCCAGTGGAATGTAGCTATTTTGGGAGGTATTGGTCACAGAGGGAGAGGTGATCTTTTAGGGTAGGCTACACAGCAAAAAAAACAAAAAAAACCCTCCATGGCAGCAAGTCTCTGAGCCTGGGCCAACTGACTCAGGCCCATGCTGCAGGGCTACAAATATCAGAGTAGAGGTTCAGGCTCCTGCCCTTTCATCAGGTTTCAGAGCCCAGGTTTCCGCCCAAGCCCAAATGTCTACGCTGCTCTTTTAAGCTCTGCAGTGTGAGACTCATGAGCTTGAGTCAGTTGACCCAGGCTCTGAGACTCAATGCTGTGGATCAGTTTTTTTTTTTTCTTTTCTTCTTCTGTGTAGACATACCCTTAGGCAGCCAGAACCAAAGCCAAGGAGGGTTTTGAATATCAGAACAGAGACCTTGAATTGGACTGTGTAATCAAAGGGGAGCCAAGTGCAGATGGTAGAGAATGGAGTGATGTACTCATGATGATCGGTGTTGGTAAGCAGACAGAAAATGGGAGCATTTTCTTCCAGTTGGAGCTTTTTCAGGGCACATGGTTTCATTCCAAGAGATGAGTTCCACTAATCAGCTTGACGGTCACCAAAGGCATGGATCACTTGGCCAGGAGCAAGTGCAATAGCACAGCCCAGTGCAGTCTCCAGACCACTCACAGATGAAAGTGGGTGGCTTAGTTGCCATGACTATTTGAGCATCCAATAGCACTGAGTAATCCAAAGGATGCTTAGGCTATAATAAGCCAATGCAGGATATTAGTGAGTAGATGAATTCTCTTTAATGACTTCATTGTGCCATCTGGATGCTAATTTCCACTAGGCATTGTGAAAGCTGGGAGATGGAGTTAGGTTAGGTGTAAAGGAGAGAAGGGGGATCAAGTTATAACATGCCTAATCTTGACACTTCAGCCCATGTCATTTCACCCTCTCCAACCATTAATAATAATGTGGAGTCTTGAGTTTTGTCTGACTCTGCAGGAGAGGCCTTTAGAGATGGGGGAACAGTTGCTTGTAATGACCTTCTGGATTCGGACTGAGAAGAAGGACCTGAGCCAATGGGGGATGGGGTTTATTTGTAATTTTAACTAAACTACTTCTCTGCTCAGTATTTTGCTGTTGGAAGAGTTGTTCCAAGAACTTACATTTTCTAGGTAACAGCAGCAGTTTTTGTATAGTAGATCCATTATGATGGAGTGGTGACAGCACCTTAGTTAAGGTTGTGTTACGGAGTTCAGTTTTAACAGAAGCTTTAAACCCTTTATTTTGTAAAAATCTCTTTGAAGTGGCAAAACCCAAAAGATAGAATATAAACTTTGAGCACTGTCTGACTTTTTCATGGTGGTTTGGTGAAAAGTGAATTGATACACTGAGAATAAGAGTTTAAAAAATAGTGTCTTTTGGCAGTTTTCCCCCTATGGGATTGCCTTTTCTTTGCACCCCTTTTGCATTAAATCTAAAAAACTCTGAGACCAGTCCTCTGGCAACATTGTTGTTCCTCATGTGCTGATTCCTAAATATCAGTTATACATTGATAGTGTTTGTCTACAAAATATTTTATAACTTCTTAGCCATAACATAAAATATGTGCCAAGCTGAACCCATCACATTTTAATTTGATGACAAATCTGCCACAGTGTGAATGCCAGAAACTACTGACTGAGGCTAAAAATAAAGAGGTTTGCACATTCTCCCTCCACTTCTCCAAAGAGACCCCATAGCCATGGGGAAATTACTCTGAAATGGGAAAGGACACTAGGGATTCAAATCTCATCTCTTTGGTGCTGTTTTAAATGTCCTTGCTATTTATCATTGATAACAACAATGAATCCCAACCTAGAAGACAGTGAGGGAAGAGCTGCTGACTGTTCATGTAGTCACTGTTAAACATAAAGGGTTGTTCTTGGTGTACTTGCTTTCAGTAACTTTAATGGGCATAAAATGTTATATCGACCCAAGGAATACACTGAGGCATATCACAGTCTCTCTCCCTCTTCCAGAGGGTCAACATACGAACAGCCTGAACATTTTTTCTCTCTGAGTTGTAGAGAGGGGCACCATTTCTTATCCCTGACTCTGGTGAGCTTTTCCACTGAGGTACACCAAAGCTGTGAGGAAAAACTAGGAATTTAGCTAACAAAAACTATTTTGTGATAGCTAAGCCTGTGACAGGACACACCCCATCCGCCCAGAACCTTAAAAGCCTTGAAATAAGCTAAGGGGAAAGACTTGTTTATTCCTTTTCGTCTTCATAGTGCCTGTAACACACTCCGACACTCCTGAAGGCTTCAGCTCCCATCTCCAGCTGATATCTAACATCAATATGTAGCCCAACCTCATCGAGCCTTAACCCTAACAGTAACCTCAGCAATGTTACGGCAAAATGACTTCCCAAAAGCATGCAATGTGTGACAGTCAGATGTGTTGATCTGATAGTATATAAATGATAGGAAAGCATTTGACGTCTCTGTTAAGGATTTGTGCTAGAGTGCAAATTTGATGGAGATTGAAGGAAAATCCAAGTGCTTTTCTTTTAAATGTAGTGTTGGTTTACATTACGGGTAGTTGCGGTCTGTGAGTTTTTGATCAAGGGAGATAATATTGCAGCTCTACTCCCCATTAGTTTCTCTTGACGAGGAAAAAAGGTGGTTTTTAGAATGTGTTAGTTAGAACATTGCTACCTAAAACATTCTTAAAATACACCTTTTTATTCTAATCAAAAGAAACCTTAGAATCAGCGCTCCTATGAAGTGTTTACCATTTACCCTCTGTTCCCAAACTTCCTGCCCTCTCCCCCCAATTGTGGCAAAAGGGAGAGGTTCCCCTACCAGTTATTTTATTCTCTTTATTCTAACTCAGGACTCACTGAAAACAAGGGGAAGTTTCTCAAGCACGGAAGTGAAACAAAAACAAGCTAATGACCTCAGTGTCAGTCCTATTTTGCATTATTCTTGTGAACTTGTTTTTACTGTTCCCACAAGAGAGACTTCCTTTGTTACTTTCTGATATAATTTTGAGTTACACTAAAGAGAGAGACTCTAGGATTGGCAAAGAAATCTCATTTCTACTAATCCCCAAAGTTCCCAGTCCCTGCTCTCCAGTCTTTGGCGCTGGCAGGGAGAAGGGTATGTGTACGGATATGGAGAATGCTTTGTTGTTTTCAAAGGGTTTGGGGATGCAGGGATTTTATCTACCACTCCAGAATCCACCTGCATACAAGGTAAATAAAACAAACTGCCTAGTTCTATGAAGTCTGTTGAGAAATGCTTATAAGTATTGTATTCCTCATGCTATGCTTTCTGTTCCACAGAAGCATTTTGCAGTTGTGTAACCTCTCTTCTAAGCCATAAATTAATCAAATCAATCCAATAACTGCTTAATGTGGTTAGGTGGGTATATAGCTTTTGTTGTGCTTAATTTCCATGGACTTCAGTGGTAGCTGTGCACATATTCAAGGGCAGAATTTGGCCTTGATTCCATAAATAGATCTTAGTCCAGGGGTGGGCAAACTTTTTGGGCCGAGGGCCACATCTGGGTGGGGAAATTGTATGCAGGGCTGGGGCACGGGGTTGGGGTGTAGGAGGAAGTGCAGGGTGTGGAAGGGGGTGCGATATGCAGGAAGGGGCTCAGGACAAGGGATTGGGGCAGAGGAGGGGTGCAGGGCATATGAGGGGGCTCAGGGAAGGGGGTTGGGACGCGGGAGGGATGCGGAGTGCAGGAAGGGGCTCAGAGCAGGGGTGTGGACTGCGGGCTCTGCGTGCGCTGCCCTTGCCGCGCCTCCAGGTAAGCTCCCATTGGCTGCGGTTCCCCATTCCTGGCCAATGGGAGCTGTGGGGGACAGTTTCTGGAGGCAAGAGCAACGTATGTGGAGCCCTCTGCCTCCCCCAACACCCCCCTCCCACGCACACTCCCGGGGGCCACTTCGCCACCAGGGACAATCCCGCGGGCTGGATCCAAAGCCCTGAGGGGCCGGATCCGGCCCACGGGCCATAGTTTGCCCCCCTGTCTTAGTCCCAAGCACTCTCAAGCCATGCTATGAAGTGCAAAGTTACCCATGCACGAGTGCACAAGAGTTGAAAATGAATGCATGCCTAATTCCACGTGTGCGTGCTTCAGTGTACTTGCATGCAGATCCTGTTAATTGTACATACGGCATGCACGTTTTTGAAAATATACTGCATGCTACTAGTATCATTTTAACAAAAAGCTCACATAATTGATCTGCATGGCCTAGAATCATATATGAATACTCACTCAGGCAGCTGAAAAGTCTGTCAAGTTTGTAATACACCTCTACCTCGATATAATGCTGTCCTCGGAAGCCAAAAAATCTTACCACATTATAGGTGAAACCGCGTTAAATCGAATTTGCTTTGATCCGCCGGAGTGTGCAGCCCCGCCCCCCTGGAGCGCTGCTTTACTGCGTTATATCCAAATTCATGTTATATCGGGTTGCATTATATTGGGGTAGAGGTGTATGAAGGCAGCTGTATGTTGTTTGAAGGGAAGCTCATCTGTACTCCGTAATATGCATCTCAGTTTCCTTTAATCCATTGCTGCCACCTGCTGGGGTTAGTGCTCTATGACACTTAAAACTCAGACACTGAAGAGTCATCCATGCGGTACAAAATGAACGCTGTGTTCTTTGTTTGCCATTTGTACCAATGATCATTTGAATTGAAGACCTAAAAAGGATAATGAAAAAGTAGCTTGTTTGTATGTGTGGTCAATTATTAATCCGGGTTTATTTATAATCATTACATAATAAAGGGGAAATTATTTTTAAATATCCTCAGAATGGATTTTAAGAACGATTTTCCTACATAAATCTAATTAGAATAACATTGTTACAGAACTGGTGATAGACTATGCTTTGCTTAGTAAAATTTTGATGTGGGAGAATACTAATGATCAGAATCTGTAAAAGATAGAGAGCACTTTTTTTAAGGTTCTTAAAGCCAAAAAATAAAATTGGCCAAATCTTTCTTGCATATGTTCATCTCAGTCTCTGCTCCAAGTAAAACACGGGATGGAGATAAAATTACTCAAGAATGAGAGGGTAGGCTGGTGTATCAACAAATGTCTGCTTTCCATGGGCTCAGCTGTAAGAGAAGGATTAGGCAGATGTTATCATTTAGTGTCACTAGAGATGTAAAAGCTGTAAAAGTTCTAACAAACACAGATCAATACATTTTGTAGAATGAGTTTGAAAGTGCTCACACTATACCTATGTCAGGATATAAATTTTATGTAGTGATTCTCAAACTGTGGTTGCTATAGTATTCCAGGGTAGGCAGTACCTGAATATCTAATCCTTTATTTAAAAAAAAAAAAAAAAAAAAAAAAAATGAAAAAACAGCAAAACTTTCCAATATACATTATAAAGAAGCAACAGAGACCACAACCCCAATTTTTTTCTTTGTAGTTGATCTTTAGATGTAATAATTGTTAACTATTTCACAGTCAAAAAGATGATTAGCTTTAGGCAGCTTGTAAGCTCTTTGGGGCAGGGACCAATATCTACTTCTGTTTATACAGTGCCAGAATAACAGGGCCATGATCCTGACTGGGGACTCCGGGCACTGCAATAATTTAAATGGTAAATATTTTCATAAAGTCGTGGGTAGATTATTATGGACCAATAACCACAATTAAAAAATATATATATCTGGAACAAATGAAATCCTAACAATCGTACAAGTCTGTTAGTAGGTGGGGCTGGTAAAATTGTAAGTAATGATGAAGGGAAGGCATTTTTCAATACATACATGTTCTTTATTTGGAGGAAAGCAAGATGATATACTCACATCTTAAAGGGATGACTTTTTTTTTATCACAACTATTCTGACAGTAATTAGGTAGGATGTTAAATAACTACTAAAGTTAAACATTTTAAAATCTGCCGGACCATATAATTTTCACCCAAGAGTTTTAAAACAATTGGCTAAGATGCTTTCTGAGGTATTGAATGTTGATATTTAACAAATCCTGTGGAATACTGGCACTAAGTACAAACTTGAGGTGACAAAAGTTTGGATCACTGTAGCAATCTGAAAGAAAAGGTTGCAACCTCTGGCTAAAAGCAGATGGGGAAAAAAGCACTGTTGGTCACTGGTATCATCTGCACATCCAGAAGCAGCTGAGGATCCAGTAAACGAGCAGTACTGCTAATAGGCTGAGTCATAGTCATAGGGTTTAAGGGCAGGAAGGGACCACCAGATCATCAAGTCTGATCGCCTCTATATCACAGGCCACCAACACTAAACCCAACAACTGAAATTAGACCAAAGTATAACAGCCCAAAATAGACTAGACTATTATGTGCCACAGGCAGGGAATAGGAGGGACCAAGGTGCACCTGTGCCTGAGGCCCCTGCCGTGGCAGGGAAATGAGATATACCCAGATAATCCTGGGAAGTGAGCTGCACTGACACACTGCAGAGGAAGGTGGAAAATCTCCAAGGTCACTGCCAGTCTGACCTGGGGGGAAATTCCTTCCCAATCCCACCTATGGTGATCACTTAGACCATGGCCATGTGAGCAAGAACCAGCCAGCCAAGCATCTGAGAGAGGATGTTTGAAGCCACCTTAAGGCCCTGGCCCTCCCCATCCAATGGCCCATCTCCAGCTGTAGCCATCTCTGCTGCTTCAGAGAAAGAAGATTAAGAACAAAAACATCCCAGAATACATGTGTGGCGAGGAGGAAGGAATCCCTTCCTGACCCCCACAGGTGGCTGGCTAAAACATGAGCTTTTAGGAGCATAAGATATAAACCACAAATGAGCTCCAGGGCTGCTAAGCCCGGCCCCTTGCCATCAGAAGCAACACGGTCATGCAGTTGCACGCATAAATTTGTCCTGCTCTCTCAAGCTAATTAAAGTGTTTTCCACAACTTGTATTGGGAGGCTGTTCCAGAGCTTCATCTGTTTGATGGTTAGGAACCTTCTAATTTCCAGCCTAAATCTGTTCGCAGCCAGTTTTATACTCATTTGTTCTTGTGCCAACAGTGTCCTTTAGCTGAAATAGCTCTTCACCCTCTCAGGTATTTACTCCCCTAATGTATCAATAGAGGTGATTGGGACAACGTACAGTCACCTCCTGAAACTCCTACTCTCAAAAGCTCACCATCAGAACACGTGACCTCCTGCCATATTTCTGGGCCTTTGAAGTTGAAGGCACTTCGTCACTCGGACTCCTTTGTAGCGTTGTAGTATTGTCCAATAGAAAGATAAATAAAATGGTTCACACTGAATTTTGGTGTTCACCAAATTTGTAAAGCATATGGTATCTTCGGCATCTTGCAGCCTTTTGATTTTTCTAATCTCCCAACAAATCAGTATGCTGTGGGATCCTTCTTGCCTCCCGACCTCTGGGTATTAATGCTTTGCATTTACATGTGCTCTATAGATATTCTATAATCCTCCTTCCTGGGATGTTAAGAATACTGCGTCTGTGACACTCCAAGCACCTGCTGCCCCAACCTCTGACCCTGAGTTCAGCTCGCTAAAGGTGCTGCACTTCTAAACTAAACAATGAGGCCAACCGAAGAACTGTCATAGTTGTGACTCAGTTGTTCCTTCTCCAGTTCCAAGGATGCATTCTTGACTATTAAATCTACTTCTGTTTTAATATGTATTGTAGTCAAGGGATTTAAAACCTGTCAGACATTCATTCAAAATGCAATTATTGCACAACTAATCGCACAGAGTGTCAGAAGTTAGTTCCATTATACTATTAAACCTTATAAAGAAATTGTTATTGGTAATTGTCAGATTATTTCATTATCATTTTTATTAACAGTGTAAATGTGGGTTGGCAGATCATGTGCGTTGTTTTCAATTAGAACTACAGTAATTGCCTGTCTTTGTAATGTAAATGTTTTTGTTTCTTTTCAGATATACTTGAAAGAAATTTTAAGAGAAATAGGCATCTACAATGTTAAGGGGACCCACAAAAACACATGGGAGCTGAAGCCAGAATACAGACATTATCAAGGAGAAGAGAAGAGTGATTAATGCAACTGTTAATGAAGCAAACTCAGAGGCTATAGAATAATGGGACTGTGCTGAGGGAACACTGCAGTTAAACAGACTGTACTGAGCACAATTCAGTACCAAGAGATCTTAAAAAGAGTAATACTTTGTAATTTGCCTGGCTTCATTTTTAAAAACAAATTTCTTGGACGTTTCTATACATTTGTCTTGTTTTTTGACAAAAAAAATTACAGAATAAACTTGTATTAGATTTATCTTTATTAGAAACCTTTTGAGTTTTGGCTTTATTTTTTAAGTAGTTTTGAGTTTTGTTAAATATTGATAACTTTAAAGTAAAACATACTTTAGAGGGACCTGTAACTTTGTGTTTTGCATCCCAGCAGTACTGAGTTTTTTTATGTCCTATTCTACTGTGTTCCTTAGGGGCCTGATCCTGAGAGCGCTGATCATCCATAGTTAATACTGATTGGGAGTTTAAGGGCACTGTGTGCTTTTCAGGATCAGTCTTCAGTCATGACACTCATGGTGATCCTAAGTCTTCCTGAGAACAAATAAAGCTCAGTTTAAAAAAAGCTCTCTGCTAAACTGGTTAATGGGGGAGAGGGGAAACCACTACAGCACATCACTGAGGAAAAACTACTCTGGCCCCATAAGTACAGTGAGGAACGAATAGATCTTTAGTATGTTTGTTTTTTTAAAATGTGATCATGTTTTGTGTGTAAGCATATCAATAAAGAGAGCATTTAATTTGTAGCAAATAAAATTATGTATATTATTGAGTGAATATTAGAGCTCGGATCAATTGAATTATATAGATATGAAAGGCCATTTTTAGACATAGTTTCTATCCCTGAGTTTGCCACTGGATCTCCCTGCAACATTGAGAAAGTCACTTAACCATTCTGTGCCTCGCTTTCCCCATTTTTAAAATGGAGCTAAATGCCCACGTTTGTAAAGCATTCAGCTGACATGTACTGTTGTAAGTGTAAAGTAGTCTCCTTTTATTTATTTTTTTAAAGAATTGTTATATTTTGGCATCCCAAAATTTCAGGAATAATTGTGGATGCATATGAATTAACTCAGTTATAGCAGTAGTTTCAGATTGGGTGGGGGGGAGGGGGTTAAAGGCATTTTGTTTTTAAACAGGGTCAATTTAACTTAATCTATGCCTTGGATATTTTTTCCCTCATCACATTTTCCTACATCACTAAAATCTGTGTCTCACTTGTATACAGATATCAATGAAATTGGAAAGATCTACTTTAAAAAAAAAAAATTAAATTGTTAAGAGTAAATACCAATGTTTTTATTAGAGAGACAAGGTGGGTGAAGTAATATTTTTTATTGGAAGAACTTCTGTTGGTGAGAGAGACAAGCTTTCAAGCTTACACAGAGCTCTGTTTCAGAATGTCACAGCTAAACACAAGGTGGAACAGATGTTTTTATTGTTATTATCATGTTGATTAAGGAAGAAATGCTTTATCAGAGAGGAGAGTCTTTCAGAATTGCCTGAGGGTGATGAGATTCTGTATTGTTCTGATCCTCACTGGAATTTTGCTCCACAGCTGAGCTCCTTCAGCCAAGAATGCTTTATCTCCAGCTCTGCGGTACTTTTTTCTGGACTTTCTGCGCTGCATTAGCCACGGATGAGTGTGGATGAGCCCATGGATACAAATGATGACACTGATGTAGCAGTGTCCTAGGCCACTAAAGGCTTTGACGGTCAAGGTGAAGGCAAAGGAACTGGAGTAGGAGCCAAAGGAAGGATGGTAGCTCAGAGGCAATGTTTCACAGTGGTATATCCAGTTGAGGTAAAAAAAAATATTTATTTGGGGTGAATGGAGAGAAGAGAACTGTATACAGTTTACCCTGCTTACTTACCAATTGCTTAAGAAAGAAAAAGCCTGATTAATTTTTCCAACTTAAGTACTTTCTATTGATTGTCTTCATGTGATTGAACTCAGTTCTCCCTTACTGTTATTTTTGGAAATATCCTGATTTCTAAAGTCACATTCCTAGTTATTATTTGTTTGTTGTACTGTAGTGCCTCGGACTGTCATCAAAAGAATGCCATTTGCTAGGAGCTGTACAAACAGAACAGAAATACATGTCTCTATTGCAAAAAGCCTACAATCTTGTTCTTCTATTTGTAACTTGCCAATATTGATATAGAAATTAAGTCCAGCCATAGGCGTAAAATGCTCTTGATGGCAGTCCTGTGTGATTCGCCAAACAAGAACGTATTTTTGATTTTGATGCATGTTAATTTACTGTTTCATAAAATGTCTTCAGCTGCTCAATGGTTTTGCAAAATATTGTAGTTCTAGTGAGATGAACTGATCAGTCACAGTACTACGAAAGGTCGGTAGAATTAAAGAAATTCAGTTTTTAGTGATATGTAGAGTGCCTGTTGCTATAGGAACTAGGCACTGTTTACAGAATTTAAAAGCATATATGAGATAAATATGTACTATAGAAACCTGTTCAGAATGGGTAACATGAAGATGCTAATGCTGCCAGAAATAAATTAATATCCATATCCTTGCCAGTTGATCCACCCACGAGCCGGGCCACTGTGTTGTTCACAGGCTGAAACTTGCAGGTGATCTTCAGGCATTGACCTAGAGACTGAAAAGACTTTGAACAGCTAGTGCATCCCTCTCCCTGGTTTCAGGGTTCTTCCGTATAGTGTAACACACGGTGCTAAGGACCTCAAGTTTGTCTGAATTAGGGATGGGATGAATAATCCCTTCATGTGCCTACTATTCTGAGCAAAAATAGTGTTAGGTTTCTAGTTTTTACTAGCTTTTTCTTCAGGGAGCTCCATCAACAGAAGGGGGAGAGGAGAGCCACTTGCCCAAGCAGTCTGATGGGAATAGCCTGGCTTTAGGCAGTCTGGTCTGATGCCCTGGTCTCCCTGACTACTTATTTATTCATTTAACCGGAGAGTTTCAGCAACGTTGAATATGCTGATTGTTCCTGACTGCCTTTTCCTGCGTGATGGTGATGCCTACAATAAGACTGCATTCTTCTCTAGTGCCGAGGTTCCCGAACTGTGGTTCGCAAAACACGTGCTTGGTCATCCCTGGAGAACTGGCCGGTCACATGGTGCTGGTTCTCCTTGTATCTGCCTGCTAAATTTCATTAAATAAACAGATGGATTTTTAGGTTTATCGGTTTCCCAATGTCACTTTGTGCTGGCAAGTTCTTTAGCTGCCACAGAGATATTACGTACTCCTGAATAGAGGGAATATGGTGGCCCTATTCAGTGGCCTGTGCAATTGTGAATGAGAAGTGAGATGGTCCATGAGATCATTTTTAAGATATGATTCACACACTGAAAAATTGGGAACTCACCCTGTAGTTCATGCCATGACTTATGTTTTAGGCGGTGTAATAGACTAAGGATCATGTGCACGTGAAGTAAAATAAACATCAACTGGAAAATGTCTGTAACTGCACTTTTTGCATTTAGTTGCTAAAAACAACCTCTGAATATTTCAGAAAATAAATGTTGAAATCCATAGCCCTAATTCCAATCCCAACATTATTTGTCACGTGTCAGCAGTGTGCTTGGTACTTTAAAATAAGACAACCCAGTCTCTGTCCCAAGGAGCTTACCCTAAAGATGACAGACAAATTGGATGCAAAGAGCTAGTCATCAGCGTTAGGGATGTTGCACCAATTCAGCTGCACTGGTATAAATCCTGAGGGTAAACTCAGAGCAGCAGCTTCAAGCCAGAGCAAATCACATTGGTGCAGTTCTTCAAGTGCTTGTTCACGTCCATTCCACATTAGGTGTATGCGCGCCATGTGCACACACATCGGAAACTTTTTCCCTTAGTGGCTCCAGTCGGGACGGCGGGGGAGCCCGCCGGGACAGCACCTCCACGCCGGTGCATATATACCCCTGCCGACCCGACCCCCCTTCAGTTCCTGCTTACCGTCCGTGGCAGCGTTGGAACAACTCTTCTCTCACTTGCGAGTGATCCCTTAGCACAGTTGTAATAGTTATCTGTAGTTAATAGTTATCTGTAGTTAGCACTTCTTAATAGTAGATAGTTACGCTTCCTTTGTTTTAGGTGTCTGGAAGTTGTTTCCAGCACCAGCCCTGGGCTGCGGGGGCATGCTGCAGGCCCAAGGGTTTAAGGTTTGTGCCACGTGCCACAAGCCTATGCCGATCAGTGATCCCCACGACTCGTCTCCGTTGTTTGGGGTGCACCAGACTGAGCACTGCAAGATCTGTAAGGCCTTTAAGCCAAGAACTAAGAAAGAGAGAGACTTTTGCCTCAAGCAGTTGCTCATGGAGGCCACGCTACAACCTGCGGCCTCGGACCAACTGGCTTCGGGGCCGGCGTCCTCGGTGCGGAGTGCCCCGGCATCAGTCCGTGATCCGGCGCCGGTGGGGCACCGCAAGCATGCGGCACCAAAACAACAGGACAAGCCCCAGCACCGCTCGACTTCTCCAGTACGGTCAAAGGGGCAGCCGAAAGGCGATAGAGGGTGCTCCCCCATAAGAAGGCAGCGCCTCCCAAGGGACTGAACACTCAAAAGGGCAGTGTGGCCCCAGGACATACACCGGCACCAGTGGCTCCGGCGCTGCAGGGCCCGTTGAGCCCTGGGCTAAGTGGGTCGAGCACAGAAGAAGGGCTGGAGGACATCCTAGAACAGCTCTCCACGCCACACACCTTTGAGGCAGCAAAAGACCTCATTGAGCTGTTGGCGGCAAGCCCCCACCCTGGCAAGGAGCAGCTTCCGGCGCCATCACCAAGGGTGCCATCCAGAGGCAAGGCGGCAATGGTGCGCCACTCAAGGTCACCTCCCTGGCACCGCTCCCGGTTGAGCTCAGCCTCAGTGGACTCCCAGCTACCTTTGACTCAGCAGGACTCGATGGCACCGGAACCGAGCCAGCGCACGGCACCAGCACACCACTCCCTGGCACCGCCACTAAGCCGGCACCAAGGGGACATAAGGCCGCACTCCCTGGCCCCGGATAGAAGGCAGCGATCCCGGTCCCGAGAGCATCGGTACTGATCCCAGTCCTGGTCGGGGAGAAGCCACTCTCCAGCCCCCCAATAGCACTGTGCCACTGCACCACCTTGGCCTTCAAGATCGGCCTCCTCGGAATCCGAGGTCGACTCAGGCTGCTCCAGTTACACCTGCAGAGCAGCGCCCCAGATCGCGTGGCATCCCTAATGGGGACCGCCGGGACAATGGCCCTTTTGGACACCCTGGGCCTATCAGCAGCAGCAGCAAGGGACCTCCTCCAAAACTTCGAGGTCCGGCTATTTGGTGCACCAGTCCTAGTCCCCACGCAGACACCCCTCCGCACCCAAGGATGCTACGGTATCCAGGCCGTCAGATGCTTCTCCGGAACACCGGTGAGCGGAAGCAGCACCAAGCCCGGGGCCGTCCCGGGGACAACCAACCAGGCAGGACTCGTACGTGCCCCCGGCCTATGATGAAGGGCAGGAAGAACAAACGGAGGAGGTTGTGGTGGGCACGGCAGTGTCTGGGCCTCCCCCAATCGACCAGAGGGCACATCAGGAGCTGCTCCGCAGGGTCGCCCAAAATGTGGGCCTACAGGCGGAGGAAATGGTGGAGCAGGAGGATCCTATGGTGGACATACTAAGCTCTGAAGGTCCCTCCAGAATTGCGCTCCCACTCATAAAGACCATCCAGTCTAACTACAAGACGGTCTGGCAAACGCCAGCCTCCAGCGCACCGACGGCAAGGGGGGTGGAGAGGAAGTACTTTGCCCCTTCCAAGGGATACAACTTCCTTTTTTCTCATCCAACCCCCTGTTCACTGGTCATCTCAGCCATGAATGAACGGGAGCGTCATGGCCAGCAAGTCCTGGCCCCCAAGGCCAAGGAGGCTAAACGTTTGGACCTCTTTGGCAGGAAGGTCTACTCCTCTGTGGGTCTCCAATTACGGATTGCGAACCAGCAGGCAATCCTAAAGACGCACAATTTTAATTCCTGGGCAGCAGTTTCCAAATTTAAAGACTCATTGTCCCAGGGCTCTCAGCCTGAGTTCACGGCCCTTGTAGAAGAGGGAAAAGCAGTCGCCAAGACCTCTTTACAAGCCTCTCTGGACTCGGCAGACGCAGCAGCCAGAACAATCACCTCAGGTGTGGTGATGGGGCGTTCGGCGTGGCTTCAGGCTTCGGGCCTTCCACCAGAGGTCCAGAACACCATCCAGGACCTCCCCTTCAAAGGGTCTGGCCTCTTTTCTGACCAGACGGATGCCAGGCTGCATAGCCTTAAAGACTCTCGGGCAACCCTCAAGCCATTAGGTATGCACACCCTGGCTACTCAGAGGAAGCCATTCAAGCCCCAACCGTCACAACAACAGCAGTACCAGCCCCGCCCTAGGCAGGAGCCTTACCGCAGGAGGGGCAGAGACAACAGGCGCAGGTGGAATAACACGCCTAGTCAAGGCCAGGGCCAGGGCAAGCCCCAGCCTGGCAGCAAGCAGGGGTTTTGAAGGTGCGCTCAAGGACAGTGTACCAACCCAGCTCCTGGATCCTTCCCCACGTTTCTCGGACCGCTTGTCCCACTTCTACCAGGCGTGGTCCCGTATAACGTTGGACCGTTGGATCTTACACATGGTACAAGTGGGTTACACTCTGCAGTTCTCTTCCTTCCCTCCTACCCACCCCCTTCCCCATCCCTCTTCAGGGACCCTTCTCACGAGCAACTCCTTATGCAGGAGATACAGTTGCTCCTAGAGGCAGGGGCGGTGGAGGAAGTCTCTCAGGAACTAAGGGGAAAGGGGTTTTATTCCCGCTACTTTCTCATCCCAAAGGCAAAGGGGGGCCTTCGGCCCATTTTAGACCTTCGCGGGCTCAACAAGTTCTTAGTCAAGGTCCGCTTCCGTATGGTCTCCCTAGGCACTATTATCCCATCCCTGCATCCGGGGGATTGGTACGCTGCCCTCGATATGAAAGATGCCTACTTTCACATCACTGTTCACCCCACTCACCGGCAGTTCCTACGATTCGCTATAAACCAGCACTATTATCAGTTCACAGTCCTCCCGTTCGGCCTGGCGGTAGCCCCCCACATCTTCACAAAGTGCATGTCAGTAGTGGCAGCCTTCCTGCGAAAGAGGAGAATACGGGTATACCCGTACCTAGACGATTGGCTCCTCGCGGGTCGGTCTGAAGAGGAGGTCTGCTCCCATGTGACGGTGGCCCTAGATGCATTCTGCAAGCTGGGCCTTCTAGTCAACTTGCCCAAGTCTTCCCTGATACCAACCCAAAGACTGGAGTTCATCGGGGCAGTGCTGGACTCGGTGCAGGCGCAAGCGAGCCTTCTGGAATCCAGGTTCCTGGCCATCCAGCAGCTCACAGACTTGATGCTAAGGTTCCCCACTACCATGGCCAGATGCTGCCTCCAACTCCTAGGGCACATGGCAGCGTGCACCCATGTAGTAAAATACGCTCGACTCCGGCTCAGGACTTTACAAGCGTGGCTTGCCTGATTGTATTGCCCGGGCAGAGATCCCCTAGACCTTGTCGTGACGGTTCCGGCCCAGGTGTTGGACTCCCTGTGCTGGTGGCTCAATCGGCCGGTGGTATGCGAGGGTATCCCCTTCGCCGCACTGCAGCCTGCTCTGACACTGGTGACAGACGCATCAGACCTCGGCTGGGGAGCTCACTTAGGGGACCTAAGGATGCAGGGCTTGTGGTCCAAGGCCGAGATGTCGCTCCCCATCAATGTGAAGGAGCTCAGGGCAGTTCTTCTAGCCTGCCAAAGCTTTCACGCTACTCTGGAAGGTCACAGCATGACAGTTCTGACAGACAACACCACCGCTATGTTTTATATAAACAAGCAGGGAGGAGCCTGCTCCTCTCCCCTCTGCCGAGAGGCCCTTCTTCTGTGGGACTTTTGTATAGCCCGCTCCATCCATCTCGTAGCGTCATGTCTCCCGGGAGGACTGAACAAGCTAGCGAACAGCCTCAGCAGGTCATACCGCATGCACGAGTGGTCAATAAGACCAGACATCTTGCAGTCAGTCTTCCAGAAGTGGGGATTTCCCCAAATGGATCTTTGCCACCAAGGACAACAGCCAATGTCTGCAGTTTTGCTCGTTCCAGAACCAGAGTCTGGGCTCGGTCCCAGACACTTTCGTGATCCCTTGGAGCGGGAGTCTGAAGTATGCCTTCCCTCCGCTCCCGCTCATCCACACAGTCCTCCTCAAAGTTCGCAGGGACTAGGCGATGATAATTTTGATCGCCCCAGCCTGGCCTCGGCAGCACTGGTTTACAACCCTGCTAGAGCTGTCAGTGGCCACTCCAATTGCCCTGCCCCTACACCAGGACCTCATCACGAAGGACAGAGGGCGCCTGCTCCACCCAGATCTGCAGTCTCTGCACCTCATGACGTGGAAGCTCTCTGGCTAAACGCTATGGAGAGCCAGTGCTCTCTTCCGGTACGACAAATTCTCCTTAGCAGTAGGAAACCTTCCACTAGGGCAGCCTACCTAGCTGAGTGGAAAAGATTTTCCTGCTGGTGTGAGCCTAAGCAGATACAGCCACTCCAGGCCACTATTCCAGTCGCCCTAGAATACCTCCTGCACCTCAGGCATCAGGGTCTCGCTCCTTCCTTAATCAGGGTGCATCTAGCTGCTATTTCAGCATTCCACCCGGGGGAATCCGGATGCTCTGTGTTCTCTAACCCCAGGCTGGTGCGGTTCCTCAAGGGACTGGAGAGAGTGTTCCCATACTCGCGCCCGCCGGACCTTAATCTGGTCCTTTCCAAGCTTATGGGGCCCCCGTTCGAGCCCCTGGCCTCCTGCTCCTTCCTGCACCTCTCCTGGAAAGTGGCATTCCTGGTGGCCATTACATCGGCAAGGAGGGTGTCCGAGTTATGAGCCCTAACCTCGGAGCCTCCTTATACAGTTTTCTATAGGGACAAAGTGCAATTCAGGCCACACCCAAAATTCCTCCCTAAAATAGTCTCGCAATTCCATATGGGCCAGGACATTTGTTTACCAGTGTTCTTTCCTAAACCACACACGGACCCGAGTCACCGTAGCCTGCACACTTTGGATGTCCGAAGGGCCCTGGGCAGTCTACCTTGGAATGTGCATATGTAAGTGTATGTTCTAAAATATAAACTCAGAAAAACAGGTTGGAGTAGATGATGCTAGACACTGTCAATTCTGGGAAGTTGTCTTACAAATGAGAGATGTTAGTTTTCTTTGCTGCACCTCAAAGGGAGCAGCATGTGAATATTAAGTGTGCTGGCAGAAAGTCACGTGTGTCTATTGGAACGGTGTTACTGATTCTTTTGACACCGAAGTGAGCGTCATCATTTGGAGTGGGAACAGTGCTAACTAGCTGTTAAAATCCCAGCGAGTGCTCCTCAAAGCCTACCCTATTTTGAGTCACTTCTGTATTGTCTTCACCAGCTGCTTTAAATTGGCTTTGACTGAACATACCTCCTGTATGTGTCAGTTCTGCCTACCCACGTTCAGATGTCACCATCACTAAGATGGCATTTGGTTAGTCATCAGATTGACTCCCAGCAAATCATTTTATTTGATTATTATTCATGGTTGAGAGCAGTTCTGCAGGCTCACCCCCATGAGGGTCCTTTCTCTGCAGTTTCCAGAGACAGTTCAGAGCTGTGGTCAGCATGGCGCACCTCTCAAGGGTAGCCTGCCCTGTGGTACAAACAGCAGTGGGAACATTTCCCCAGAGCTTCTCTGCATTTTGATCTTTAAATTTCTGTGAAATTTGTTGTGAGTTTTCAGACTTTTCTACCTTTCAGCTCTAACCTTCTCACGTTGGCTTGTTTATCCTCCATCCTCCCAGTTGCTTCTCCCACCAACATTTTTCAAGCTTACTGTGCATAATCTCAGATACTCCCCCTTGCCCACTTCTCTCCCTGAGTGCAGAGGGTAGAGGCCAACCTGCCATGAGCAAGCCATGAATCCATGGAGTCCTCTTTCTAGAGTAGAAATGGGGAGACTGGCAGTGGGTGACAGTAGCTACAGTCCTAACGTAGACCAGAATCTGGGATAAGAAGAAGTCCTGGTACCTCTCTGGGGAAGAGGTAAAGGAAGAAGAAATGCAGAGCACTAAGGCCTAGTTTACACTACAATATTAAACCATTGCAGAGCAGTTGTTAGTGATAAGCTTAACACTGAGCATCACTGAGTTGCAAGTGTAGACAAGAAAAAACGATATTCAGCATCGTTTCAGCTAACCACATATACCCTGCAGGGGCGGCTCTATGTTTTTTTGCCACCCCAAGCACGGCAGGCAGGCGGCCTTCAGCGGCATGCGTGCAGGCGGTCCGTGGACACACGGATTCGGCAGTGTTTCTGCGGGTGATCTGCCAGTCCTGTGGCTTCGGCGTACCCGCTGCCGAATTACCACCAAAACCGCGGGACCGGCGGACCTTCCACAGGCATGCCGCCAAAGGCCGCCTGACTGCTGCCCTCACAGCGACTGGCAGGCTGCCCCCCGTGGCTTGCCACCCCAGGCACGCGCTTGCTGCACTAGTGCCTGGAGCTGCTCCTGATACCCTGTGTTATGAGCAAGGTTTGAGCACAGTCATCGGAAAGAATGCTGAACACAAGTGCTCTTGTAGCTAGCCTTCGCTCAGTACCAGTTCAGCTAAACCAACTGCAGACAACCATATTCACAGTGTTTTGATTCTGAAGCAGAGATGAGGCCTAAATGACCTTAAAGAGAAAAAGAATAAGAAAGGACAAAGGGTTGAGTTAAAGTGGCAACTGAAACAATGGAAGGTTCTTTAAAACACTTCAATCTGTGCCAAATTGCTGCTGGGCACCATTTATCTAAACTAGTCAATAAAATGAATGGAATGTGTATGTCAGGGCTATCTTGAAAATCAGTCAGAATAGAGAAAATGGGAACTCCCAGGAGTGGAAGAGCTTAGTAGCTTTACATTTGCTTTTGAAAATGATGAAACAATGATCCCCACACAATTGTGGTGGAACAGGTAATGAAATGACCTACTGATATTATTGGCCTAATTTGAGTAAAGAGGGGGCTTGACCAAGGTCTGTTTACCTGCCTAGTAAGTTCTCACATTGAAAGGGCTCTGCTGTTTTGTTAGCATGATCAAAGGAACCAATGGCTGCATTATACAGAGAATTTTAAAGTATCTAATTAATGCTGTAGGCTGAGGAGAGAGAGGGATGCTCTCTGATAGTTTGCTCAATGGTGAGGCAGACATAGAATCATAGAATATCAGGGTTGGAAGGGACCTCAGGAGGTCATCTAGTCCAACGCCCTGCTCAAAGCAAGACCAATCCCCAGGCAGATTTTTGCCCCAGATCCCTAAATGGCCCCCTCAAGGATTGAACCCTGGGTTTAGCAGGCCAATGCTCAAACCACTGAGCTATCCCTCCCCCCGTTTCACACATTTCTGTGTGTAAGACACCTAATAACCTGGAGGAATCACTGGAAATTTGCTTAATTCCAAAAATATGCAGCAATGTCTTAGAAGTGAGGGGTGAGAAGAGCAATGTTCCCTACAGGAAAAACCTTTCTTAACCCAGTCAGACAGCTCAGCTGCCATCACACACTCCAACAGCCTGGAGGAAAAATATAGCAACTATTTAGTCAAAATGATTGTGCCCCTAGACCTGGGCAGACCTTTCCCTCTCCCCTCTACCACTCTGGAATCCACCAGGTGATTTTTCAGTTTAAGATTGAATGAGCATTTTCCCATTGAGCTTTCAATAAAAATCATGTTAAAAGTGATAGTAGGATTTCCCGTTTTAAGAGAAGTTGTGGAAGGTCTCAGTGGCTGGACCTCGCAGGGACAAGAGTTTTCACAGAAATGTCTCCAGTCTGTGGCCTGTGGGAGCGCTATCAGTGCATCCTGGCCTGGCAAAAATCCAGCATGTGGACTAGTTAAATTTCTAGACAAAATTGTCCTGTCTTCTAAGTGCTGTGGGAGTAACAGGTGAGACGTCAGCGGCTCCTGGGTAGCTCAGGAGAGAGAAGGTGCCTACCTAGATTCATGTTTGAAATTTTTACAGTTTCATTTGTATTCCTGCTGCTTCAGTATGTGACAGACAACCCAGTATGTGTGGATTGGCCTGTCCCAGGTCAGAGGGAGAGACCTTTTACAGACACCTCAGGTTTTTCTGCTTTTATCCTACCTTTAATGCTATGATCCTGTTTTTTAAATAACATCTGAAGGCCCTTATGCCTTGTTTGAACTAGTGTTTAAGGCTTTGATAACACGACATTTACTTGGGCAAATTCCTATTAAAGTTGATAGGAATTTTCGGGGAGAAAGAAGCATTATAGGGTCACATCCCAACTGTTGTAAGCCTGGAAAGCAGCTTGCCATTGTAAACAGCAATGACTTTCCATAAAGTTTTCTAGTAACCTTTAAGTAGCTAAATGTTTCTCCGAGATTGTTGTCTGTAAATGTTCTATGGTGATACAGTCCATTGATACGTTGTATCTATTGGCATTATTCCCAACCTGCAAACCTCTAGACAGTGACAATGTATTGTACTGTGCTTCGAGAAGTATAACCTAGTGTCCTGTCACAGAGTGTAGTATGACAGGTTTCAGAGTAGCAGCCGTGTTAGTCTGTATCCGCAAAAAGAACAGGAGTACTTGTGGCACCGTAGAGACTAACAAATTTATTAGAGCATAAGCTTTCGTGGGCTACAGCCCACTTCTTCGGATGCATATAGAGTGAAACATATATTGAGGAGATATATATACACACATACAGAGAGCATGAACAGGTGGGAGTTGTCTTGCCAACTCTGAGAGGCCAATTAAGTAAGAGGGAAAAAATTTTTTTTTGAAGTGATAATCTAGCTCAGTACAGACAGTTTTTGATCAAACTGTCTGTACTGAGCTATCTTGATTATCACTTCAAAAGTTTTTTTCTCTTACTTAATTGGCCTCTCAGAGTTGGTAAGACAACTCCCACCTGTTCATGCTCTCTGTATGTGTGTATATATATATATTTCCTCAATATATGTTTCACTCTATATGCATCCGAAGAAGTGGGCTGTAGCCCACGAAAGCTTATGCTCTAATAAATTTGTTAGTCTTTAAGGTGCCACACGTACTCCTGTTCTTTTTTTTAGAGTGTAGTATGTTTTGTGTAAAACGTTGGGAGCTATTTATCTTGGTTGTCCCAAGTCCAGATCAGGAGCATCCCATGGAAGAGGCTTTTTACATCTGACTTAATAGTGCTACTTTGTTTGAGGAGGAAAGCCTAGGACAAATGCATCTGGTTTTGCACACCACCTAGTACAATGGGATCCTGACCAATGACTGGGGCTGTGTGGCGCTGCTACAACAGAAGTAATGCAAAGTAATCAGTGCTAAGTGAAAATGCTGCACACTATTCCGCCGGAGTGTAACTGCCCCGAATGAACCATTCTGCATTGAGTCTAGCAACTGGGTCAATAGCTAGTTTGTACTTAATGCTCGCTTTCAAATATATTAAATATATGCAGTAAAACTGTACCACGTGAAGTGCAACATCAAAGCATCAGGAGTAGGCCTGGTTGCCTCTCCCTAATCCAGCCCCAATTTCCAGCTACTCCAGGGGAGCTACATGTCCTAGCAGCCCCTGCTTTCTGCTCAAAACTGACCTGTAATTTGGTAGATTGAGCACAGACTAGGAGATGAGACTTTGAGGTTCTGTTCCTGGCTTTGCCACTGGATTGCTGTATAACCTTAGCCAAGACCCTTAACATTGATGCCTCATTTGTCCTTTCTGTAAAACTGGGATACTAGTGTTTAGGCAGATTTGTAAAGCACTTTGAGGCCTGTTTGAAGTGTACTGTATAAGGCCACAGTAATAACATTTACTGGTCCCAGTGCCCCACATACAACTCTTTCAGCCTCCAGCAGCAGTTGTGTACCAGGAGTGGACTGTACAGCCCCACACACCTTCTGCATCACTTGATGAACATTCTCATCAGATTTGACAATTGATCTGCTTCCTTAATTGTCTGTGGCTGTTATGAGTTCCCATTACCAGCTTCTGACTAACCCTTCCCAATCTGCTCCAAAAAAAAAAAAGCCACCTATGCCGAACTCCAATAACTATAAATAAATACCCTCTGTCCCTGAAATGTGGGACATTAATGCAAATTCTAGGTATACAAATCAAAACCTCCACCAAGAAAGCAGACCACATTCATTCATCGATGAACTGCTGGAAGTGGTTAGAGGTCTCTCTTTCGTCTTCCCCCTTAAATTTTATTTGTCCACATATGTGCTGAACTGGGGTGTACTCCTTTTTCTTCAGACTGGAATCCACCAGCACAGGTTCTTAATGATAATCTAACCATGATATTAAAGGTGACCTGCAAAGATTTTTTTTTAAAGTGTGTGACCTTTTGGTTTCTTCATAATGTAAATGTTCTGGATGGTTTTTGATTTGTTAGTTTCTTTTCTGCTTGTTTGTTATCTTGGAACTATTATGAAGATCAAGCCTTGCTTTGGAAGAGGGGAGAATTGGAGGCAGAGCTTCCTCAGGCTTTCCTTTGAGGAAGTGAGTTGTTTAAATCTTTCCTAATGAAAGCTGTCAGTTTAATATTTTTTAAAAAAGCCCATTTAAATTAAAGAGTTTAAACCACCTGACTAGGGTGACCAGATAGCAAGTGTGAAAAATCGGGATGGGGTGGGGGGTAATAGGAGCCCACATTAAAAAAAAAAAAAGCCCCAAATATCAGGACTGTCCCTATAAAATCGGAACATCCAGTCACCCTACACCTGACTAAAAATCTCTTCTCCCCTCTCCATCAGGGGTTCTCACAAGGCCACTAATTCTCCAAAGTGTCTTCCAGCAAAAGAGAAGTCAATATATGATATTTCTTACGGAGAGGGGGAGTATCCAAAAAAATTATTTGGGGGGAAAGGGCGGTGGGGAGGGAGGAAGGGGAAGTGGGAGGAATGAAGACTTATTATACATTATAAAGAACTGAAAACAAACAAACTAAATGAAAAACGGTGTGTGGGAGGGACAGATTGAAGGGGGGAGGGATAGAGTAATCACTGGTTTCTTTTACAGGTCACTTATGCAGTTGTCTCTATTGTTGGGAATTGTACTCCAGCCAGCCAGCTGGCATGTTTCCAGGGCCACAATTGCTAGTTGGCTCCCCCGATGCAACAATATGGCCCTATATCTCCCCTGTCGCCTCTTCTGTCAGGTATATGGCAAAGCAGCACATGGGAATAGGTGTTATCCACATCATACGGCTGGGGAAACTGAAACACAGGAATGGTACGTGAACTGTACAAGGTGACACACCAAGCCAACAGCTGAAGAGAGAATAGAGTCCAGATCTCTTTATTGCCAGTTCCCCTACTTTAACGCCATGGCAATTCTTCTTCCTCTAACATAGGTAGACTCTGTTATTACCCACACAGGGATTTGTCCAACAGTGTTAACACTTCACTCGTCTCATGCATGATCTTTCAAGTGGTCAAGAACTTGATTGTATGTCTCAGCTGACAAACCCTAGCACTAGGCAGAGTCATTGGCGCTGTACTGACTCAGAAGGAAGTGACTTACCAGCCTTACTTGCTGCATGTAAGTGTTCCTTAGGACTTGTCGACATCAGGAAAATTAACCAGCAGAGCTATTCCAGACTAACTATGTTGCAATAGCTCCCCATGTGGACACTCTGCATTCTCTATTCCAGAAGAAATTTGGTGTAATTCTGCGTTGGAAGGGAAGTAATTATTCTGGCATAAAATCTCTCCTATTCTTGAATAGCATCCACACAGGAATAGTGATGCTGGTTAATTTCCCCTAGGTAGACAATGCCTTAGAAGAGTCACACTCAAGCATTGACCTGGGTCAACCAGCTTAGCCTGTGAGATTTGACAGGATCCCAGTGAAAGGCTAAATGGCTACAAGCTAATGGGTATGAGATAACTTGTATTTTGAATCATCTGGACATCCTGTCATCCTCTTGTGTAAGTTAACACAATACTCCACTGCCCCCAGGCATGGCCTCCTTATTAGTCATCCGAGGCAATTAGAAAAATAACCTAGATATAAAACTGCCATGCTATATCAGTATTGTGGTGGTCACACTGCAGCTGTTAACTTGGGGTTCTGCCTGCCATATTTAGGGGACTTTTTGTGGTAATGTAGCCATCATCCCCAAAGCAGCTGAACAGTAGAAATATTAACACACCTCAATCATGAAATGACATTCTGGCTATTTTAATTCTTAGGAAAACTGGATAATTGCCAGGTATTTGGGTGTGTGTATGGAGTGAAGGAGGGGCGGCGGGAGTTATTTGATGAGCAGGAAAAAGGGAAGGGCTTGGCTGATGAGATAGGGCCAGGTGGAGTCTGGAGTGGAACCAGTACTTTTGCCTCTGACCTGTATGCCTGACATCACCTACTGTCAGCTTATGTCTTCCCAGTTAGGCCAGGAAGATAACAGGGTGAAAGTGAGGAATTTGAACTGGACCTTTCAGGAAGAGGCAGGCAGCCCAATGCATATCTGTGCCTAGGCCGTGAAGGCTAGTGGCCAAAAGGAGGCAGCCAGGCAGCATAGATCAGGCAGGAGCACACCCATCCTTGTGGAGAGAAGAGGGATTGAGGAGGTATTAAGAACAAGCATACTCCTCTTCAGAGCCCAAGTTCTGCAACCCCGTGCTCTGAGCGTTTTACCAGACTGTTTACCAGAAACTGGGAATGGACGACAGGATGGATCACTTGGTGATTACCTGTTCTGTTCACCACCTCTGAAGCACCTGGCACTGGCCACTGTCGGAAGACAGGATACTGGGCTAGAGGGACCTTTAGTCTGACTCAGTATGGCCATTCTGATGTTTGTAAGTGTGTAGTAAGAGGACAATGCTCCCTTTCAGCACTGTAAAAGTTAAGTGACTCCACCTTAACCTGTGAATTGGATGACAGGCTGGGTTCTTGTCATCTTATTTGCAGGGTTTCCCTATCCAACGTCTTCCACTGTTTGAAAGCCTCACAAAGGGCCTGATCAGAAATCTGTGTGACACACATGTTGGCTCTATCGAAGGTGCAGAATGGGATGTGAGAGATGTGATAAGCACAACTGATGTGATTGCAGGATTGTATCCCACCGCTGGAGGGAGGTGACATTTCCCCAGCCATCTCTTGGGAGAGGAAACGGAGTAAAATGAAGCCGTTTGTGATGTGGGGCGGGCCGGGTAAAAATACAGCATTATGGGAAAGAGAGTCCTCAGTACAGGGTGAGAAGGAAACTGTGCCTAAGCTAGTGGGGTTATCTTACAAACAGGAGTGGAAGGCAAAAACGCTCTCTTAGTTTAAAAACAAACAAAAGGCTTTCCCAATAGTCCAAAAGTCTATGTTTGCCAATAAACTCGTTCCCTTAGATGGCAGGAAAACTGTACAAGGCCCAAGCTTCCCTGGGTAGAACCCAACATTACCCTGAGTCCTATCTGGCCCTTTGGCGAGGCCTCTGCCATTCTAGCTGCTATTCCCGCAACCAGAGGTGTGCATTAGAACTCCCTGCAGCCATTTTAATCCAGTTCCACTGAGCTTCAGACTGGGAATCGGTGGTGGCTGCTGGGAGTTGTCACTGCGTGGCTGGGTTTTTGCTGTAACGTTAAAAGTGGAAGCGTGTGAGTTATCAGATGGCTTCCTCCCAAGCTATGACAGCAGCCTGTCCCCTAATCAGCACGTGGATGGAATGTTCAGGGGGCAGCCACATTCCCTTTTACCTGGTATTATTCTCCAGCTGGTGGCTGACAGCTGCAGTCCCTGTGTGAAGCTCCTATCACCTCCCTTCCTGTTATCTACTAGTGGCAATAGCACAGATTATAAGGCTGGTATCCCCTCCATGTTTCCAGCTGCTTCTCCAAGCCATACCTTGCAATGAAGAACCTAGCCGGCCCTAGAAGCTGCTGGAAATGGAGGAAGAACCAGCAGTATGTGACCTCCCTGCCTTTAATGGCCCATGGGCCAGAATGGGAACTGCTGAAATAAAGAATTCCTGCATATTTCCCATATTGGTTGATACTATTTCCAGACTATTGGGTGGGGGCAGAATAGATTTATGTAAATAATGAATGAGTGGAACAAAATGACTCCAATGATAGTTGTTTGCAGTGTTGTTGTAGCCATGCTGATCCCAGGATATTAGGCTATGTCTACACTACAGACCTAGTGGCATAGCTGTACCACTGCAGCTGTGCCACTGCAAGGTCTCCCAGGTAGCCGTTCTCTGCCATCAGGAGACTGCTCTTTGGCCAGTATAATTAAGACACCCCTAACAAGCAGCGGTAGCTATGTTGGCAGAAGAGTGTCTCCCACCGACATAGTGCTGTCAACACGGGCGCTTTTGTTGGTCGGGGTGGTTTTTTTTTTTCATACCCCTGACTGACAAAAGTTTGACCGATTGAAAGTGCTAGTGTAGACAAAGCCTGAGAGGGGGGGGGGGGGGGGAGTAATATCTTTTACTGGACCAACTTCTGTTGGCAAGAGACAATCTTTCACGCTACGGAGTCACCTGAAGAAGAGCTCTGTGTAGCTCAAAAGTTTGTATTTTTACCACCAACAGAAGTTGATCCAATAAAAGATCTGACCTCACCCACCTTGTCTCTCGAGTGATAGTTGTCTGTTGAGGCATAGCACTGGGGAGGGGAGAAGCCAAATTCCACAGGAAATTAGACACTGGAGGACAGTTGTTCTTGTCTCATCACCTACTAGGCACCTACTACATGCAAGTATAGAGGAGAATATAGACAAGGCCTTGCCTTTACTTCCAAAGTACTTTCCTACCAGTTTAATTACATCCGTTTAAAAATCAGTTTAGTTAAATTGGTGCAAATCCCTAATAGATGCACTTAAACTGGTTTAACATGTTTACACTGGCATAAATCAGCCACAGGAGGCATCACTGTTGTACTTATGTCAGCTGCCAGCCACTGACGACTGAATTGGGGTCACTCTCCTGGTAAATAAAGCCCAGATTTTAAAAGGTATTTATGCACCTGGATCCCATTGATTTCAAAGGGAGTCAAGCTCCTAAATACCCTTCAGAGTCTGACCCTAAGTCTTTGTACACAAATCTTTAAAGACTAGTAATAAATGGTGAATTTTTTTAATACTCCCTTCTTCTGCCATATGTAAGTAATTTAACAGGTATGTTAATAACCCCCCTTACGGGGAGAATAGAATGCCAGAGTGTTTTATGCTACGCTCAAAAATAAACGTTTGTAATTTCCCCTCCCTGTTTCAGCCTATTTATATTATAGCATTCTTCCCCTTTATCTTATATTATTATTATAGTGTATTGTAAAATCTTAGAAATACATATATAAACAGTAACATTCTGGTAAATTGCCAGTAATTAAGGAGGTGTGGAAGCAGTCAATTATGACTACTCTTGAATAGTTACTGTAGCCCACAAAAGCTTATGCTCTAATAAATTTGTTAGTCTCTAAGGTGCCACAAATACTCCTGTTCTTCTTGAATAGTTACTGTATCACAAAGGTGTCAGGGAGCTAAATCATAAATGAAAGAAGTTCTTTGCTGGCAGCCTAATTCATTAAATATTCTTTCTGGATGTAACCCCCACCCCCACCCATGTTCCTTTGTTATGTTCAGCTTTTGGGTCCATGGGACCTGTCCATGATACAATGCCAGAGAATTTGCAGGGTCTTGATGTGAGGGCAGGCAGGGGGATGATGAACTTAGACTTGAAAAGAAAAAAACAGTTGCCCTCTGAATGGAGTCAGGTCTCTCTTTTCTCTTAGTTTGCAAGTCTCTGTGCTCACACAATGTTCTGAGTCAGTTATTGGCTTTGAGTACAAGGAGGAGGGCGTGAAGAGGTTACTCATCTCTTTCCTCAGTGTGCGCAACTGCTTACTCAGGTTCACTTGGAACTGATGTCAGAAGTGGTATTTCCAAGTGTGCTGATGCAATAACGCTGCGTTAGAAGCTGCAACCCAATCTGTGCTGTCTGCTGTTCAATGAAACGCCAGGGTTCTAGTAGCATTATAGATACTTGCCAGTCAATACTCAACTAATACTGGATATTAAAGTAATGATTTTAAAAAAAATCACCCTTTATAACACCAGTTGAAATTAGGCTCAACTTCTCTTGGCACAATGGAGATCTATGAACCTGATAATTTGTTACTTGCTAGATGAAGAGCTCCTACCATTTTACACCACAGCTCTTGGCAGCCTATACGCTAAACTTCAAAGAACTACCCTTGTATTGCTGTTACCCATCTTTTTTCACTTCCCATGTTTGTGATCATTACTCTTCAAGAACCATCTTAATTTAGGGCCTCATCCAGCAAATACTTATTACAGGAGTAACTTTACTCATGTAATCCTAGTGAGATTCTTAACATGGCTGCTTTTGTAGTGTAGACAAGGCCAAAGAGATTGAAGTCTTGAATTAAACCTTGCCTTGGTCAGAGCACCAGAAGGGGAACACTGGGAAAGTTGCCAATGATCAGAGGCTCAGACTACTCATGAGTAAAATTATTCACATGCTTAAGGATTAGCAGGATTGGGCCATTAGCTTGAATGGTACGTGGCACAGGCTGGCTTCTATATGTAAGGCATTAGTCACGTTTATAGTGCTTTATCAACAATAACTTGGTGCTCGCACTGTTCATATAGGGTAGGAGTTTGCAAAGCTCTTTAGCATCCACCTCACTCTCTGCCCAGTAAAGTCAATGGTACTTCAATAGGAGTAGTCAGGCCAATGCTGAGCGCTTTTGACAAATCCCACACAAGATTTTTTGGGCTTCGATCACTTTCTTCTGAGCGTTTCTTGTGTCACTTAAGCTTTTTGTTTTTTACTCACGGAACACTCTAAATAGAGGCATCTGACTCCACTATCAGTGATGGGAGCTACAGAAGCATCAGGATAGCTGCCAGTCAGTGGGATTGTCAAATTGAAAATCCAGTGAAAATTAAATAATTAGGACTAATTTAGCAAGATTTTTTACCCAGACCTGCAGGGATTTTTTTCTTCTTCTTCTATTGAGACATTTACATCATGGGTAGAATGAAGGGCTTAAATGCACATATCCTATTGTAAGGTATCATGGATGCTAATTTATTTGGTGGCTAGTGTAGGATTAAGAACCCTAGTTTGTAGATTCCAGGCACATCTCACAGGACCTCTTAAAATCTGTAATGTAGACATAGCCTCAGTGTACACTGACAGGAGGGTTTTTTCCCATTAGCATAGGAACACCCCCTCCCCAAACAACCTTAGCTATGTCAACAGAAGTCCTCTCCCCTTGACATAGCTCCCAGCGGAGATGCAGTTATGTTAATGAGGGGTGTGGCTGTTTCACACTCCCTGACTGATGCAGCTGCAGCTATGCTGATATAATTTTTCAGTATAGCCCAGGCCCCAGGACAGTTAAGACTAATCAACTGAAGTCCAATGCACATTCAAGTGTGTTAAAGCCGGGTGTGGATGCTCTCATTCAGGAGTCAAGTACCCTCAGAGCATTGTTGCAGAGAACTATCACAAGATGGGATGTACCTCAGCCACTGCATTAAATGCCCTAGTAACAACTATGCACATGAAACCAGACACTCACTATACTTTCAAGGGAATTCACCCAGAAAAAATCACAGACCCCCTTCCAAAAAAATCCTATCACCTGTGGGCAAACACTTTTCACAAAGCGACCACTTGATATCTGACCTACCAGACCTCAGCCTCAAAGGAAACCTATGCACATGTTCAACTGATGGACCTGGGAGCTTAAGTTCAGAACTTTGGTACACACTAAAAATCAGGGACTGAAGAGAGACCTTGGATTTATGGTTTATTACAAAAATCCCAAACCCACTAACAACAACCCCCCCCCCCCCCCCGCCGTTCCCCCGCCCCCGAATGACTGGACAGGTGTTAACAGGCCACTTAACTTTGAATGGGCTCATGAAATATGTCCTAACTACTTATGCTAAATAATCTGCCACCTTGGATTTAGCTCTGACAGTTTCCCAGACCTGAACAAGAGCTCAAAAGCTGGTCTCTCTCTCCAACAGAAATTGGTCCAGTAAAAGATATTACCTCACCCACCTTGTGACTCTACAGCTAAGCTCACTTCACTCCTGAATGAGAGCATCCACACAAGGGTTTAATGTGCTTGAACATGCATTGACTTCATTTAGCTGATTTGCCCTAACTTTCCCAAGTGTTCCCATGTAGCCAAAGCACTAAGGCAGTGGTCCCCAACCTTTTTTGTCTGGCAGGTGCCAGACGACGAGCCACAGAGGACCGTGGAGGCAGACGAGCATCCGCCGAAATGCTGCCGACAAGCGGCAATGTCAATAGTTGTCGCTGCCGAAATGCCACCAACAAGCAGCGTCATCCAGAGGCGTCGCCGCTGAAAATCATCGGCATTTCAGTGGCGATGCCTCTGGATAACGCTGCTTGTCGGCATTTCGGTGGATGCTCGTCTGCCGGCTAGTATGCGGGTGCACTTAGACGCCCCGGCGGGCGCCATGGAACCCACGGGCACTGTGTTGGGGACCCCTGCACTAAGGGATGGTGACAACGCAATGGAGTTCTGAAGGTTTATTGTGTTTGCTCAAAGTGATGAGCAGTAGTGGAAGAGGTGGAGCCTATAGCGTTACTAGGTCACCGAGATGCTGAATTACATTTTGTAAAGGTGCTCAGTGGCAATATGGGAAAACAAAGGGTCACTATAGTGCAACTGTCAAGTATCGGGGTAGCCGTGTTAGTCTGTATCCACAAAAACAACAAGGAGTCCGGTGGCACCATCTGAAGAAGCGGGTTTTTACCCATGAAAGCTTATGCCCAAATAAATCTGTTAGTCTTTAAGATGACACTAGACTCCTTGTTTATATTGCCGCTGGCATGGTTTATATTTTTAAAGGGTCTGCTATAGGAAGCCATAGATCAAAAAATAAATATAAAAGCAGAGCTAGAGTAGAACAGGCTCCGTGAAAGGTGACTCACCTCCCTGAACTTTATAAAAAAAAAAACAAAAAACTTTTCTTGCGTTTTCCTCACTTCCTCAGCACTTGCCCCACCCTAATCTTCCTGGGGCATCAGCTGGCCACAGTCTAAACTTCCAGGACTACTTTCTGTGTCCTAAAGAATCCAAACCCCTCAGCCCAACCTTTTTTATTTCTTCCTTTGCAGGTCCTTGTTAGTGCTCTTGGCTAATGCAGCAGCCTTTGGCTTTAGCCAAGTGCATAGATGGGATGGTCATTTCTATATTCCAAGACTGATTGTCCTAGGCCTCTACCTTCCACACCTGTAGTACCAGGGTGAGTACAGAAAAAAAAGGTTTGTAACTATTTAGAAGTATTAAACACCTAGATTTTTCTAGTTTGTATGGAGGAATAAAGTAACAAGACCTAAAATTCATAGCACTGGGAATAGCTACAGTTACACACTTCAGTTTAGTTAGATGTTACAGAGTCCAGATAACAGGAACGAACTGAAACGTATGTAACAACTGTTTTTTTCAAAGGGGCAAAAGCAGACTAGCGAAAAGCAGAAAGCTGGCTAGATCATCGAGCTCAACAGGTAGTGATCAATGGCTCCATATCTAGTTGGCAGCCGGTATCAAGCAGAGTGCCCCAAAGGTCGGTCTTGGGGCCAGTTTTGTTCAATATCTTCATTACTGATCTGGAGGATGGCGTGGACTGCACTCTCAGCAAGTTTGCAGATGACACTAAACTGGGAGGAGTGGTAGATACGCTGGAGGGTAGGGATAGTATAGAGAGGGACCTAGAAAAATTAGAGGATTGGGTCAAAAGAAATCTGATGAGGTTCAACAAGGACAAGTGCAGAATCCTGCACTTAGGATGGAAGAATCCCATTCACTGCTACAGACTAGGGACCGAGTGGCTAGGCAGCAGTTCTGTAGAAAAGGACCTAGGGGTTACAGTGGACGAGAAGCTAGATATGAGTCAACAGTGTGCTCTTGTTGCCAAGAAGGCTAACGGCATTTTGGGCTGTATAAGTAGGAGCATTGCCAACAGATCGAGGGACGTAATCATTCCCCTCTATTTGACATTGGTGAGGCCTCATCTGGAGTACTGTATCCAGTTTTGGGCCCCACACTACAAGAAGGATGTGGAAAAATTGGAAAGAGTCCAGCGGAGGGCAACAAAAATGATTAGGTGGCTGGAGCACATGCCTTATGAGGAGAGGCTGAGGGAACTGGGATTATTTAGTCTGCAGAAGAGAAGAATGAGGGGGGGGATTTGATAGCTGCTTTCAACTACCTGAAAGAGGATGGATGGATCTACACTGTTCTCAGTGGTACCAAATGACAGAACAAGGAGCAATGGTCTCAAGTTGCAGTGGAACATAATGGAACAACTGCCCTGCAGCAGTTTATTACAAGCCAAATCTTGCTTTCTTTTACAAAACAGGATTGCATGGGATGAAGCTAGCAGGTGCTGTGGCATTTGGATTTTAGTAAGCTGAGTAATTGGCACTTGGATTTTAACTGACTGAAGCACTACATGCTAAAGGAACTGCAAACCACTGAGCATAATTTGTAGGGCTGGGAGATGAGTGCAACAATACTATCAATTGGTAGTTAGCATTGAGTTAAGACAAAGAGAGACAGCTGTGGTGGAAAGCAGTTAGGCTGCTTAGAGAAATGCAAGCTATTCACTGAAAGGGAGAAAATAATAGAACTCTTAGTCTATGCACAACATGTATCAGGTGGCACGTGACTAGGATTCATCACAGAATTCGGTCTGGTGGTTGGGTCATTAGTTTCCCTGGCCCAGGCCAGGCATTGACAGAGTGCAATGTGAACACTGATCCATGCCCTCCCCCCCATAATAGCACTGAGGAATACCAGAAAGACATGATGTTGACACCACATACGCAGCAGTTTCTCTTGCTACAGCCCTTTTTAAGAGTAATTTCCCCCCTAAATATCACATTCATTATATATCATGATGTAAAGAGGGTTAAGATAAAGGGAGGGGAAGGGACATAGATTCAGGGTTTACCTGAATCAAAGACCTCTAATAAGTCAGTCCAAATTGCTTTGAATTTTCTGGGCATTCACCTTCTGCAGCATGCCAGGGTTTGCTTGCTGCAAGTGATCAGCTGTACCACTGAGCCAGGCATCAGCACTTGGTGGGGATTGACATCCATTTTTTGCATTAATTTTTTAGTAACCAAAGCTGGATGATGGAACCATTCCTAGGCCTATAACCAAGAATAAAACTTAAGTTGGGGAGGGTGTGGCTATGACTGCATGGCTGATAATGCATTTTTTTAACACACACAAACAAGTGTAAGGAAATAGGATTTCAGTTCAGCTGCCCAATCTCTTTTATTCAAACTTTTGACAAAGACTTGGGAGAAAAACCCCTTCAATCAAGGGCTCACGTTGTCTAATGAATCCTCCACCAAAGCATCACACTTGCTCTCCTACATTTTAGAACAGGACCAAAAATGTTTGTAAGCAGAGGGGGTAGCTGTGTTAGTCTGTATTCACAAAAATGAGGAGTCCGGTGGCACCTTAAAGACTAACAGATTTATTTGGGCATAAGCTTTTGTGGGTAAAAAACCCACTTCTTCAGATACAGCTGAAGCAGGTTTTTTACCCACAAAAGCTCATGCCCAAATAAATCTTAGTCTTTAAGGTGCCACCGGACTCCTCATTTTTGTAAGCAAAGTTTAGACTGAATGTACACTTAAGGTACACTGTAGTAATTGGCACTTTGGGGTGTGATTTACTACCACTATAATTATAGAAATCCATGCTGTTATAAAGGTAATTTATAGCAGATGAGATTATTGTAGTTCAGGATGAGGACTAAACTACAAACTTTTATACCTATTTAACTGTATCCACATGAGGGAGCTGCTGCTTCACATACATCTGGGTACATCTGAAGCTGCAAAACTTTCAAGGATAGACAAGCCCTTAGGCTTTCATTATTCATCACTGAGGTCACTTAATCTGACTACATGTTAAGTGGGGAAGAAGACAGCCAAAAGAAATTTCAATAAGGGGGAGTAGTTGGCTATAGATATTACATGAAGCATTAGGAAGTCCTTCTGTACAACCCACCCCAGGTGTATTAGGCCACAGTGCAGCTTCAAACTCCATCTTGGGTATGTAAACTAGAAAAATAATAGGTTGAGCCCAAAGAGGTCTATCATCCAGCCCAACACAACAATGCTTCAATGAGGACAGATTAAAGCCACCCACTCCAGAAGGGAAGGAGGCAAGAAGCCCGTAACAGTGCATGGGGCTAGTATCTCATTCCTTCTCTCCCTGAAAGGGCTGCTATAGGGTCAAGGAGTGAAATAACTTTGCAGTGTGGCGGAAGGGTGCAAATCAGCCTTCCCCCAGGAATAAAGCTGGTGATTGTAGGCTAGATGGAGGGGGGAGAGTAATGAGATGGGACTCTATGCTAGACTGGAAGTTGAATGCATATCAAGATTGCCACTTACAGACTAAAGTATCTGATTTACTTTTGTTGACGACCATAAGTCCATGGTGGGGAAAAGATTAAATCTTATTTCCATCACTGTTTACTGTAACAGCTCTATTCTGATCTAACAGCAACCTGCTCTGAACCCCACCCTAAACTGGTCACAGGTAGCAGAAACCCTTTGAAGAGGCTATTGTGATTGGAAAGGTATACCCAATCCTTCTATCTATTGCCACACTTGTTAATGTCAAGCTATTTTAGTTTAACAGGAATCGCTCTAGGCTAGCTATATTCCTTTATTCAATCTGGACTGCCACAGGCTGACAGGCAGAAAGCGCAAGGAACGGTTTTACTCTTGCATCCTAGTGAGGACCAGAGAAGCAATGGTCACATGCTCCAGGTCTGTCAAGTAGATGCATTATTAGTGACAATCCTCCAGCAAGGACTAACACCCAATTAAAAGCTGGGTACATTATTGAAGGGGCTGTAAGGTATAACCCCAGCCCTGCATTCTTTACCTAAGTAGCAAGGTGGTCTCTATTGCCTTTCTCCAACACTTATTTTCCTGTCACAACCTACTTCATATTTTCATTGGGAATATTTTAGCTAGTTCAAGTATATTCAGTGTCCCACCTATCAAGCCAGTTGGAAGTCTACTTAATCCTATCACTGATCACTTACGCACTGCTGCTCACGGTGAGAATACTGCTCCATGGTTTGGTAGTAGCTGTAGACAGTCCATAAAGCAATACTGTAATTTTATATTAGCTGCATTCCCACACCCTCCCCCGTACACATGCACTAGCTCAACAGCTGCATTCTGGTGTTGTTACTGAGATCTTCTCCCCCTGCTTTAAGCTTGCTGTGCAAATGTAAAGAAACCAAATATCCTTGCCTGATAAAGAAGCTCAGCCAATACTCCATATTAATAGCTTTAAATTCAGTTTTGTTTTATTGGTTTTTGGTATCTCTTCCAGAGAGTTAATTACTTCAGTTTGTAGAACTGTGAGAGATGCAGAAGGTCCACTTCATTATGATGGCACTTCTTTGGACATTTCCCTTATTCACCTCAGACTGCTAGGCAGGCAGAAGTTAGGAGCCTGCGCTCGCATTCCAGTGTCTCAAGTAGTGACTTGCATGAAGTCTATCTGAAGACAGTCTTAAGTTGTAGTGTACTAGGATCAGGCTAGTATAAAGTATAAAGGTCCTTGGGCACAAGACTTGCAGCAAGCTTACTGTAGTAGTTCAGCTTAAGAAACACATTAGACCAACAGGCATTACCTAGAATGGGTTTAATGAGTTTTATTTTAGACAACCTACATGACAAGTTTTTTTTTAAAACAATGCCTCCACTCCAAATCAGGGTCAAAAATAAGTGAATAAAGCTCAAGATGGTATCAGTCCAGTTGGTAGACACTGCTGAGTCCTGGTGTTGTGTTGATGAGGAAAGAGCAGCAGCAAGTTATGATGACAGGTGATCCAAAATAGTTGCTTGGTTTTGTTACTGTAACAAGAATACAATGGTTATTTCAGGTTCAGCCAAGCAATGGTGTCTCTAAACTCTGCATGTGTTCCCCAATTCAGTCTGAGCTGCCACATGACCAGGCAGGCAGAAAGCACAAGGAAGTTCCTTTTGCATCACAGTGCAAACCCAGGAGCAGCAGGAGAATTGCTCAAGGTCTATCAGAGGATGCATAACATTTCCACAAGCTTTCAGAGCTACTGATGCTCTGAGCTTTCTAAAGATACCAAACAGAACCATGGCCACCTAGATTTCTTCCCTCCCCTGCCCCACCTCCATTGCTGGCAGGGCAATGTGACTGGGTTCATCTTATGCCACCTCCTGAATACAAGTTCAGGTTCACAGGGGACAAGACTGATTAAGCTTTACAGAATATGGTACAAATCTGATAAAGTCAAGAGGAGCTGTGTGACAGTTTCAAGGTAGAGCATTCCAAGAGAACAATTTTCCTGCTACCCACCCCTGGAATCAATAGTGTTAGACCTTCAGTGCACTGGTAGATTGAGAAAGTGATGTATAAAAAAGTTTCTGCTCAGCCCAAGTGGGGAAGATACTCCCATTGTTCACTACTTTATTCTAACAGTGTGAAAACTACATGTCCCTGAGAAATCAGAGCTGCAGGAGTTAACAGGCATAGTTAGTGCTGTACGAAATTTGTCTGATATCCTACAAGAGTAGGGGAAAAAATTAGCTGGCCACCTTTAAAACACTTACATACCAGAAAATTTACAATAGACTTTAGTGCAAGTTTAATGCCTTGCACCTGGTTTTCCTGGATTAATATTGTTCACAGCTACTTTAACTGCAGTACTGGCCCCATCAAAGTAATCTAAAGGAAGGGGTTTGCTGTGGCTGATTATAATCAAATTAATTCCATCCTGGATACTTGATGACTAGAGAACAGAGTCAGTATTTGCATCAGTTTCATCACTATGATCAACAGCAATTCTTTTCATGGGTTGTGGCCCAGTCCAGGACTCTTCAAAGAGCACTTCTAGAACCTGAAGGTATTTAACCTGCTTTGGCCAAGTTGTGTAATTCACTAAATTTGAGGCCAATTGAATTTGAAGGGAAGGCGCGAGCCAAGATGAACAGTTAGAGTATAATGGGGCTGCAGCAATCTAGAGTTTATGTACTGGAATGTAACCCAAGAAACCACATCACCTGCATTAGAGGTTTTATCTTGTCTTAAATACTGCCCTAGTATACTGTTAGGTAAGAACCACCAGGATTACCGGAGAAAAAGGATGGAATCTATATGGGGAACACCACACTATGAAATATACCACCACTGCTCTGATTTAGTCTCTCTGTAGTGGGACCACATCTTTGATAATAGATGCCTTCTAGTACTGTTTCAGTACAATTCACAGTTTAATGCCAGAAGGGACCATTAGATATAGATAGGAGGTCAAACTAGCGATCAATCAGAGGCTATTAAATTTCACCACCTACCCACCAGTATGGAGCCCAAAAATCAGTGCAGTCACATCGACATTTTGACAGGTAATTCTAGTCCCAAAGCTACTCTGAATTAGTAACTTGCAACATTTATATTGCAACACTGGACATTTTATACACCAGGGAAGTTTAACAACATATTTAAGTATGTTGTTAATTTGACTCTAGAGCTCAGTACTTACACATTTCTCAGTTTCTAAACCATCCTTAAAGAAAATCATATATGGAGTTACTCCATCCTCACGGAAGTCCAGGAGAGCCACCATGCCATCTGGATTCATGTTCTCACCTACAAAGAACTTTGAGAAAGAATTGGTGTTACTACAATTATGAATGTACTATGAGGTAAAGACTAACTATGAGTAACCAAAATACTCTATGGACAGTGTTTTTTTTAAAGAGAAAAAAGCCACACCACACAACCAACTCATCCAGATCTAGAAAGTTTTCTTGGGCAAGTGCCATCAACTTCTAATGAATCTAAGCCCATTTTGGAGGAGTTTTAGCTCTTATGATTAGAGCCTTCCAAATAAGTAAGCCAGTTTTCAAGGCCTCCACTGTACGTTCAACAGCTGGGCAAAGCTGCGATATTTAGACTTTGGTCAACTGTACTATTTCTATTCAGAGCCTTGTAGGCGGTGAAAGTCAAGAGTCAGGTCAACTCCATTCTGTTGCTGCTCAGGAAAGCCATGAACAAGCAGCACATTAGAGCCATTTATAAAGTATGACTAGACAGCCTGGAAAAAGGTAAATTGAAGGCACCCCCCCAATCACCACAGTTATATCCCTTTGTTTTATACTACAAAAATAGTTAAAGCTATTTAAGCTTACCTGGTAATTTTTGAAGTTCGCAAGGATGTGTTTGACTTGTTCTGCAGCCCCTGTCATGAAAGGCTTTACTCTGTCTGGCTTGTGTTCCTCAAGTCTGGCTTTGATTCTAAACAGAAAAAAAATAAGCTCTTAACTAGAATCTAACAAACAAAGATGTTCAGCAGACTGGGGTCACTTCATGCCAACGGTGAAGAAGTTTGCCTGCTGTTGCTGAACCAGCATTCCTAATACCCCCAGTTCCCTGACTATTGACACCTGCAAGGCAAAATGCTCTGGCTGCTAAAAAAGCTACTAACAGTACTTTCATGGATGTGTGGAGATTAGGTAGAGTTCCATAGCTGCAAGAGCACTGTTCCAAGCTAAAAAAAAAAAAAAAAAAATTATGTATGTAGATATATAGATAGAAGGGGCCCAAGATGGAGGGGGCACCTTTCACTTGGAGGGAAGAAAGTTATGAGTCTGGATGCTGGTCAGTTGGATAATTAGATCAGAATTCTATTTACATGCATAAGTTTAGGCAATGGAACATTTTCTGTTGTGTCAAATTAAACAGCTTCCTGGAAATCTAGATTACAGTTTATAACACACAAGCATTTACCTACAAATATTCTAGACTTACACTAGTTCTAGTCTTGCATCTGAAGAAGTGAGGTTCTTACCCACGAAAGCTTATGCTCCCAATACTTCTGTTAGTCTTAAAAGGTGCCACAGGACCCTCTGTTGCTTTTTACAGATTCAGACTAACACAGCTACCCCTCTGATACTAGTTCTAGAATGCCTCTCATCTAAGGTGATGAGGCCTAATAAATGTTAGCCCATCAAGCCTCACTGTGTGAAGTAGAGGAAACATTCCTGTTTTATACATAAAAGCCTGCAACACTCAATGGAACAGGAAGGCAAGGGTAAGACCTACACCTCATGAACAAGTCCTGTACCTTAGTTAAGACCATTGTCTGAAATGAGGATTGAGTATAGGGGAGCACGAGTCTCAAATGATGGCAAACTATTGGAACACTAACAACCAGGAGTCCTTGGTGGCATCTTAGAGACTAAAATTTATTTGGGCATAAGCCTTTGTGGGCTAAAATCCACTTCAAATACACCGAAGTTATTAAAGTGTCAAAATGACCACACCGCATATCAGCATCTACCATGACACTCACTTGGTTTTGGGAATAGGATACCTAAGGAGGTGAAATTTGTGAAGTACCACTCACAGGTGAGTTCAAGGGTAACACCAATTTTCACTTACGCTTTCATGTAGTCCTTGATATACTTCTTGTAGGACTCTTTTGTAAAGCTAGTTTCCTGAAGATGGTGATTCATTACTATATCGACACCAGTGATAACTGTGGGATCTGTTCCTTCTTCAATACCTTCAGAGGAGGCATTGCCACCAATTAAAGCATCAGCAATCTGACCCTCTGTCCTGGTGACCATCTAGATTTAAAGAGAACACCAAAAGCTTATTAGAGAAAATGATACTTACATTGTTTAGAAAAGCACCATCAACTCACCCCTACTGTTGCTGTCAGGCAATTCAGGAACTGCTCATTTTAAAGCTGAAGTGGACTATAGAACTACCCCATTATTTAACAATAACCCAGCGCTGAATTCTTCGACTGTCCTATCAGATAAGTAGGGCTAGGACTTCCATACAGATTAAAGATATCTATCAGTACTGGTATACTATTTCTGTGCCAAGTCCTGATACGAATGATAAACCACCACCAAAAGCTACACAGACTATTCTCAGATATGTCAATCATCTAGCTGAGGTATTCTCAGACATGCCAGTCACCTCGGTGACTTGCTTCCCTTTAGTCACTAGCAACAAATCAAGTTGGTAACTATTTCAGGAAAGGGCTAAAAACCATAGTTAGCTGATCTGCTAGCAGGAGGGACCAAAATAAGGTGAGTTACCTTCAACTGTGCTGGTCTCCAAGTTAACCCCCGGCCCTTGTTACTCTAAGCGTGGATATCCCGGGGAGGGCCAACAGAGCTTGGCCAGAGCTGCCCCCACACCATAGCAGCTTCGCTCCTGAAACTGCTTGCTGGCCCCGAGCAGACCGGAGCGAGCAGCTGAGGTTACCGGCCGGCGCCGATCAGTTACCAGACAGCCTTGCTGGTTACACCCGCGGAGAGGCCGGGCCTCTGGGGAGCAATAGGCCAGAAATGGGCCGGGGGTAGTTCCGAGCTCCGCGGCCTGCGTCCCGGGGAAGCGCTCGGGGCCGGCGCGCGCCCCGGGCAGGGAGCAGCGTCCCCAGCAGCTGCCGGGACACGTGTCCCCCAGCCCCGGGCGGGCCCTGCCCCGGTGACTCACCTTCCCCTCCACTTCCAAGCAGAGCCCGTCGGCGACCTCCCGGATGCTGTAGATATCGGAGAACATCTCATCCTCTGCGGGGAGAGCGCGGC
>NW_020664369.1:1728899-1745066 GCF_002925995.2 Terrapene triunguis | reverse complement strand
CCCCGCATCCCCCCAGCCCGGCCCGGCCGCTCCTCCCCGCGGCCCAGGCACCGCCCCCGGCCGCTCCCAGCCGGGCGCGGAACGCTCCCCTCCCCTCCCCCGCCGCAGAGCTCCGCATTCCCCGCCCGGCCTGCTCATGCGCGGGGCCCTGGCGGCCCGGCCGGTCCCGCAGCGCCCCGCCGCCCGCCCGCCCCTCCCCGGCGCTCACGGCTGATGCAGTCCCGGTAGATGATCATGGCGGCGGCGGCGCTGCTGCTGGGCGGCGGCGGCGGGGGGGAGGGGGGAGGCGGCGGCGCGGCTCGATCTGTGCGCGGCGAGCGACCCGAGAGCGGGAGGGAGCGAGGCGGAAAGGGCCGAGTCAGCGGCTTCCAGAGCTCATATAGCGGGCACGTCCCTGGCGCGTCACCAATCCCTGCGCTACTCGCAGCGCCGAAAAGAGTGACGTAGTACACACACCCTGCAGCGCGGCGCCACCTTGCGGCCAACTCGGAGGCGACGGCTGCCTGGCATTGGCTACAGGGAGACGGGGAAGCCCCGCGACGCACTGCGCCTGCGCGGCTCTCTGACCCAGGGAGTCTCCAGGAGCGTTGCCCTGAGGAGTTTACACTCTAGGACCGCAGAGTGAGGAAAGAGCATTTTGCACTGGTATAAATGACTACACAAGTCACAGGACAGTGGAGAATTTTACTCCTTCTTTATAATGTAGCATGCAACTGGAAATGTCACATTTGTACATTGCATATGTGTTGTAGACCTGAGGAAGAGCTCTGTGTAGCTTGAAAGCTTGGCCCTTTCACCAACAGAAGCTGGGCCAGTAAAAGATATTACTTCACCTACCTTGTCTCTAATATCCTGGGACCAACACGGCTACAACAACACTTCAAAAAACAATTAGATTAAAATGACAGATGATAGATGATAGATAGTTATTTTCTTACTCAGTAAGAGATACATTTTTAAGACATCACACGATTCCCATTCAATTGCATCACTCACTGACAACAAAGGACAACTATAGCTGTGACTCTGTAGGGTCTGCTCCCTGGAAAGAAAGTGATGTGGGCCTTGAGTACAGGAATTGGGGACTCTGAGATGGAGACGAGTGAGTTGAAAGACACAAGGGATATTAAGACTGCAACCCTGGAGGAGCAGGTGCAAATGAAACTATTTGTTGTTATTCCAATATTGTACACTAGTGTTTTGGGTGGAAGTGGGGGAGTTGAAGGGAGGGATTTTAAAATGTAGCACTTGCGAGAAAGCAATTAAAAATTTGAAGTCCAAAGTCCCAATTATCACTAAGCACACTTAGTGTATAGTTACACAGGGCCCAGGATCCAGTCTGGAGAGGTGCTCTCAATTCCCATGGAAGGTACTGGAAGTTGAGGGTGCAGAGCACCTCACAAGAATGAGCCTGTGTCCCTAGAAACTCTTTGTTCTCTACTGCTGAAACTCAGGGCTAAGACAGACTGTGACTTTGTAGCCCTGACTCTACTCTGTACATAAAATTGAAACATTGTAGCCTTAACTGGGCATTTCAAACTTTTTACAGTGAGGAGTCATCAGGAGGTAAGTGGCTCGGTTTTTCCAGGTGCTGAACTATGTTAGCCAATGGGAATTGTGTGTGTTTAGCACCTCTGAAAATCAGACTACTTGTTTGTTTGGGGTGTTTTAATTAAGCCTGCATAATCTAGTCTGTCTCTGTCCCGTCAATCATTGGGGAATTTCAGATTGGGTCCAGAACTTGAGCCAATCTTCATAACTCACATTTATCTCTACAATGAGCCAAGCCAGAACCCTGGATCTAAAGACCCTGAAAGTTTTGAGAAGTTTCAGATTTGGTTTCAATGTGACTTGGAAGAATTTCTAATCCAGGGATCGGCAACCTTTGGCACGCGGCTCCCTAGGGTAAGCACCCTGGCGGGCCGGGCTGGTTTGTTTACCTGCTGTGTCCACAGGTTTGGCGGATTGCGGCTCCCACAGGCTGTGGTTCGCCGTTCCAGGCCAATGGGGGCGGCGGGAAGCGGCACGGGCCGAGGGATATGCCAGCCCAGCCCACCAGGGTGCTTACCCTGGCGAGCCACGTGCCAAAGGTTGCCAATCCCTGCTCTAATCTATTGATATATAACAGATTATATTAGATAAAATATTAGTTTATTTTAGATAAACACCCAAGACAAAGGCTTCATTTATAAGGTATAGTGAAGGCCTTTACCTCATAAACTGGAGTTTGCCTCTCTTGCACTCTAGGCACAGGTTACAGGAACAAATGTATGTATCTTTGTTCTACAGTTTATTTCCTTTCCATTGCCTGCTTCCTTGTCTGCAGTACCATTAAGGTTACACTGAACAGTGGCATTAGGCCTGTGGCATGAGTGGAAAACTCATTAGGGTTTTTTTTTAAGATTCTCAATCAAAACAATCATTGTTTTTATATTTTTGAAAGGGGTACAATCCTTCCCATGGCTGTCAGTTGTCTCATTTTTCCATCACTTTACACTGTAGACCCTAGAGACCCTGCATCACCCTCCTTTTTGACTAGGACAGCTGAATGCCACTGCAGACAGGGGGCTGTACTCTTAGTACCTTTACTGGCATGCAGTGCTCACATCTGCCTCATATAAACTGAGAATGCTAACCAAACTTTCCCCCCTGTAACCACTATCTCAATAAACTGTTGAATTTCACAGAGCTGAATGTTTTCATTATTTGAATATGCCATGGGATGGGAGGGGAAGGGAGTTGCAGCCGCGCCATGCTGCTGGAGGCCATTCTGAGCAGGCAAACGGCATTTGGGGGTGGGGAGCATTTGCTGGGCAGGACATATGGGGAAGGGGAAAGGAAAATAGGTAGGTGGGTATGTACCATCTGTGTTATGGGCTTGTAAACAGTTGAGGTCAAGGCTTTAGCATGAGACAGAAGCTGATTGGCTGGCTGGAGTGGGTGCCCTTTTGAAAATGCATATGGCAGGCAGGGGGGTTAAGCCTGAATGGACTGTTTGGATCAAGGGACAGAGGACAGCTGGGGCTGGAGACCTGGAAAGGTTCCTTGCTCATATCTGCTAAAAATGACTGCAGCATGGGGCACCCAAAACAGAAGTTAGCACAGAGGTGTAGTTAATAATAAACTGTAACGATAGATACTTACATGATGAAAATAACAATAGGATATGCTTCCTTGGTCCCAGCCTGGGTTTCTAGCTGGAGATTGGGCTTGCTTCCTACATAGCCTCCCTCAGAGTCCTGAGTCCAAAGAAATCCTAGCTTTCTGGGGAGAGCTCTTCACTGCCCTCCTTGTGTTTCTCCTCCAATGACTCTTGCTGCTTATCCTTAGGAGGAGTTGCAAGGGAACTGCAGGGTTCGGTAGTGGTGTAATTGCAGAATATTCCTCACAGCTCCTCAGAAAATGGCCAGCTTACATTTCTACTGCCAGAGTGTTTCCTAGTATCCCTGGTTTTATAGTAAGTTCTCCTGAGCTGTTTGGTCCTTATCCAGTACTGGTTGTCATCCCGGTTATGATCACTCATGGCTCTCTGATTAGCAATGTCCACAAGAACATCTTTCTGCCAGGCTGGCCTTATGAGCTTGCCAGGCTCCAAGCGGTTGCTTGAGGTATGTTCTAAGGCTCCTGAAGCAATACCTCAGCAATGCTGATGTATTAAAATCCAGGGGCAAACAGACAAATTCTGCACCCATGCCAGCTTTTAAACAGAGGTGGGAACATCCAGTCAACTTGACCCCAGATCAGTGGAGGGCACAAAATCAGACAGGTCAGTTATGGACATCCAGGGCCAATCGGGGGGGGGGGGGGAAGGCTGGGAGGGCCATTTGGCCTGGGCCTCAAGCTCAAAAGGGGCCTCAAATTTAGAAACTTGTTAATTTTTTGGCATAAGTTTCGCACCTTGTTTTCATGTGCATCCCTATCGGACCAAAATGTGACACACTCTCTCAGTTTAGAGCTACAAATTTAAGCAAATAAAAGATGTGATTTGGTAAAAGACATATTTTTTCTGTTAACTGATATAGATTTTGTCATATTAAAGAGTAAAAAATGTTCATAAATATTAATAAAAATATATCAGTTCTGATGGCACAAGATTAGACCATGTGTCGTAATTTTTAATTTTTATTATGCCTAGGGGCCTCAAAAGCTGGAAGTGGCCCAGGCCTCTCTGGATCTCTGAGAGGTCCTGTGGACATCTGCAAAGCAGTGTGGGAAAGCAGTTGGAAGACTGACAAAGTACTGTGCAGCAACACTGCGTACGCACAAATAATAGACTGCACTAATTCAATTTGCCCTGAATATAGTAGACTTCAAATTATTCCAGAGTACACAATAAATGCAGAGTTAGTGAGCTCTGAGGAATTGTATTGTGTTTACATTTAGAAATACAATAGCCCTTTGTAAGGTCAATGGTACTGAGGTATTGTGCAGGGCCCCAGTACTCTAACTGCTTGTCCACCCTTGGCATTGGGTAAGCGTCATACTTTGTGATGGCATTAACCATGCGGCAGTCTAAACAAAATTGGACCATGCCATCCGCTTTGAGGATCAGACTATAGAGCTCCTCCATTCTATAGAGATTCCTCAGTAACTCCCATTCTCAGCATTGCCTACATCTCTTCTCTTATTGTGTCCCACATCCTTTTGGGAAGGGCAGGGGATTCTCCTTACCCAACTGCTGTTTCCAGATAATGTTGTATTACATGTGTTCTGTATGGCCTTGGTGAGAACACTGTAGTGACGTCTCAGATCATTTGCACCAATTGGATAGTCTCATCTGGTGAAAGGGCCTTGCTTAACAGTACAGGTCCAGGTTCCAGGCAAGCAGCTACCTCAGGCCCTAGTTCAGGGTGTGATGATGTATGGAATATGGGTGACCATTTATAATATTATTAATACCAATATTACAAAATTGCAATGACCCTTACAAGATATGCCATGTAAGGTAGCAGTGGAAAAGTTATGATTTGCTAAATATGATAATCTTATTTGTATGCATGTTTCATCTTTGTATCATGAGTTATAAACATGTGTGATATATTTGTATATCAAACTTGTGCTTTGTTTCTGGTAGGGCTGTCAATTAATCACAGTTAACTCACACAATTAACTTAAAATATTAATCACGATAAAAAATTAATCATGATTAGTCACACTGTTAAACAATAAAATACCAATTTAAATGTATTAAATATTTTTTGATGTTTTTCTACATTTTCAAATATATCAATTTCAATTACAACACAGAATACAAAGTGTAGAGTGCTCACTTTATATTATTTTTTATTACAAATATTTGCACTGTAAAAATGATAAACAAAATAAATGGTATTTTTCAATTCATCTCATACAAGTACTGTGGTTCAATCTCTTTATCATGAAAGTGCAACTTACAAATGTAGATTTTTGTTGTTACATAACTGCATGCAAAAACAAAACACTGCAAAACTTTAGAGCCTACAAATCCACTCAGTCCTACTTCTTGTTCAGCCAATCGCTAAGACAAACAAGTTTGTTTACATTTACGGGAGATACTGCTGCCTGCTTCTTATTTACAATGTCACCTGAAAGTGAGAATAGGTGTTCGCATGGCACTGTTGTAGCTGGCGTTGCAAGATATTTATGTGCCAAATGCACTAAGGATTCATATGCCTCCTCATGCTTTGGCCATTGTTCCAGAGGACATGCTTCCATGCTGATGACACTTGTTAAAAAAATAATGTGTTAATTAAATTTGTGACTGAACTCCTTGGGGGAGAATTGTATGTCTCCTGCTCTGTTTTACCCGCATTCTGCCATATATTTCATGTTATAGCAGTCTTGGATGATGACCCAGCACATGTTGTTCATTCTAAGAACACTTTCACTGCAAATTTGACAAAATATAAAGAAGATACCAATGCGAAATTTCTAAAGATAGCTACAGCACTTAACCCAAGATTTAAGAATCTGAAGTGCCTTCCAAAATTTGAGAGGGATGAGGCGTGGAGCATGGTTTCAGAAGTCTTAAAAGAACAACACTCCGATGCGGAAACTACAGAACCCAAACCACCAAAAAAGAAAATCAACCTTCTGCTGGTGACATCTGACTTAGATGATGAAAATGAACATGCGTCGGTCCGCACTGCTTTGGATTGTTATCAAGCAGAACCCGTCATCAGCATGGACGCATGTCCTCTGGAATGGTGGTTGAAGAATGAAGGGGCATATGAATATTTGGCGCATCTGGCAAGGAAATATTTTGCGACGCCAGCTACAATAGTGCCATGCAAATGCCTGTTCTCACTTTCAAGTGACAATGTAAACAAGAAGCAGGCAGCATTATCTTCTGCAAATGTAAACAAACTTGTTTTTCTGAGCGATTGGCTGAACAAGAAGTAGGACTGATTGGAGTTATATGCTCTAAAGTTTTACATTGTTGTATTTTTGAATGCAGGTTTTTTTGTACATAATTCTACATTTGTAAGCTCAACTTTCATGATGAAGAGTTTGCACTACAGTACTTGTATTAGGTGAACTGAAAAATATTATTTCTTTTGTATATTACAGTGCAAATATTTGTAATAAAAATAAATACAAAGTAAGCACTGTACACTTTGTATTCTGTGTTGTAACTGAAATCAATATATTTGAAAATGTAGAATGCATCCAAAAACATTTAAATAAATGGTATTATATTATTGTTTAACAGCGCAATTAATCGCACAATTAATTTTTTTAATTGCTTGAAAATCCTAGTTTCTGGGTGACGCCCCCAGCCGGATTGGCATCAGCATTATCCATCCAGCTTAATGGCCTATCAAGGGCAATCACCTGTACAATGAACCAATTGAAAGAAACCTGGGTCTATACCTGTGAGTCAGCAGGACATGTAGGGACATGCCTGAGGAGAGGGGATTCCAAGTACTTTTCCATGCCCATGCACTGTGAGCTTGTGTTTGGGACAAAATATGTACAAGCTACAAGGGAAAAGATATAAAAGGCAGCTGCATCTTCTCCATTTTGTCTTCAATCCAGCTTCTTACCTCTGGAGTAACTTCTCTACAAACTGAAGCTTTGAACAAAAGACTGAAAGACCCCCTCCAAGCTTTGGATGTGTTCCAGAGAGACTCTAGGAGCAAACTCACCAATGCTGCTAAGAACCTGATATATGGACTCTGAAGTCATATGTATGTATCTGATTGCTTTGACCTCTTCTCTTTCTTTTCTTTTATAATAAAACCTTTAGTTTTATATACTAAAGGATTGGCTGGCAGTGTGGTATTTTGGATAAGATCCAAACTAATATTGATCTGGTAACGTGGCTGGCCCTTTGGGGATCAGAAGAACATTTTGTATAGTGAGTAGAGCAGTGGTAGGCAACCTTTCAGAAGTGGTGTGCCGAGTCTTCATTTATTCACTTTAATTTAAGGTTTCGCGTGCCGGTAATACATGTTAACGTTTTTTAGAAAGTCTCTCTCTATAAGTCTATATTATATAACTAAACTATTGTTGTATGTAAAGTAAACAAGGTTTTCAAAATGTTTAAGAAGCTTCGTTTAAAATTAAATTAAAATGCTGATCTTACGCCGCCAGCCTGCTCAGCCCGCTGCCAGCCTGGGATTCTGTTCACCTAGGCTGGCAGCAGGCTGAGTGGTGCCTGCGGCCGGGACGCCGGCTGGCAAGGGGCCGGCAGCCAGGACCCCAGACCTGAGGGGGGCTCAGGGGTCAGGGCAGAGGGCTGGGTGTGTGTGGGCGGGTGCAGGGCAGAAGGCTGGGTGTGGGGGGGGGGGTCGGGGGGGGGGGGGAGGGGCTGGGCGCGGGGGGGGGGTCCCAGCCCCCGGCCCTGAGCGGCTCAAGGCAGGGGGCTGGAAGGGATATGCCCTGTTCCACCCCTTTCTCCAAGGTCCCATCCCTACCTCTTCTCTGCCTCCTCTACGGAGCAGGGAGCATGCTGCCACTCATCCCAGTCCCCCTCGCAAGGGCGATCAGCTGATCGGTGCAGGGAGAGGGAGGGGGGAGGAGGAGGGGCAGGAAAGCACCACGCTGGGGGAAGAAGCAGGGGAGAGGGGAAGCTTGGCTGCCGCAGGACCAAGCTTCTGCCTCCTGCCCCCGCAGGGGAAAGCAGTGGGCGGGGGGGCTGAGTGGGGTGGGGGGGCTGAGTGGGGCTGGAGGCTGGGACCTCGGCAGCGTGCCACTCAAAATCGGCTTGCGTGCCGTGTTTGGCACGCGTGCCCTAGGTTGCCGACCCCTGGAGTAGAGTTTTAAAGAACTCCTTACCTTACTGAACCTATTTGCTGATTGGGAGCCAGAGAACTTGGATGCAATAAAGGGGGCTGTGTGTTTTTAGCTTCTTGATAACCAGGAATCAGGAGCACAGTTTGTGACTGGTTGGTGAATCTAACTACAGTGTTAAACACCAGTTTTGGGAGAATCTGCTCTCCTTTTGCAGCCTGCCCTGACCTTGACATTGGGGCTACCATAGGCACCTCGGGTCACACGGGGCTCACCAGCCAAGGGTCTGTCAGGAGAGATTCCTGGGTGTTCCTTGGCATGAGAAAATTTACATGGTAGACCTTAATCTCTTTCCTTTTGCCAGGTAGCTAGATCTCATAATCTACCAGGTCTGTTTGTCTAAAAGTATCATGTTGTAGCCAATTATTTTAGTTTATTGTCATTTATTGTGTGGTTTTGATTAACTAACATGTTATGTCATCTATAATCATTGTATGTTAAACATTGCAGGATTATAGAAGTGTAAGATCAGTATGTAGAGGGAATAATCATTGTGACGGGTTGTCACCCCCCAGGTGCAGTCTGGAAGCCATGGGAACCGCTGTGCCCCCTAACCCACCAGCTGGGCAGGCCTCTCTCACACTGCTTTGCTGGTGATTCAGCCAGCCACTCCAGGCCCTTTTGTCACCCATTACGACAGCAGGTGGCGCCACACACCCAACTGAGCTACCTGAGTGCTTTACCTAAGCCACTCAAAGGGTATGTCTACACTTTTAAATCAGGTCGATTTTATATGTCCACACTAAGCGCATTAAGTCGGCGGAGTGCGTCCTCACTACGGTGGCTAGCATAAACTTTTTTATTAGGTCTTAAGCCCACAGCCACACATATATGCTGTAGCGGTAGGGTTAGAGCATTTCAAACATTTATATTTACCCAACATCTGAAATGGTTTCAAGGAATCAGCAACCAGCCTTCCAGGAGCCCTCCTTCCATCCAGTTGCTGGGAGTTTAGGGGCCAGATCCTTGCCCAAAGACAAGCTTCCTCGAGCTGCTTCAAAGTGTATCCTTTTGTGTAATCTTTTATCGCTAACTTAAACAAAGCACATAACTCATAGTGACTTCTAGTGGGTTACCATAGTAACCCCTAATTTCAGCAGACTACTCATTATCTCTTTGTCATGGGGGCTCAGCGTGTTGAGTGGGGCCACCCCCGTTGGCAGTGCAGGGTTGAGACACCCTGTCACACAGTCGTCGGGATTCCCTGTTGAGTCAAATTATTGGAATCAGGGAACTCAGGCCCCTGGCGGGACTGAGTAACCGAGCAGTCCGTAGCCCCTGGGGCAGGGAAGGGCAGAGCAAATGCTCAGTCTATAGCCTTCTAGGCTGGGGCAAACAAAAGCAGTTTGGAGGCTCAGACCTTCTGGGCAGTTCACCTTACACTGCTTAATGAAGGTGCTAGCTGTAGACCAAGTTGCCACTTTGCAAATTTCCGAAGTGGACACACCTGCTCATTCAGCCCATGAGGTAGCTAGGGCTTTTCTGGAGTACACCTTGATCGCTTCTGGGACAGGAGCCTCTAATGCTTTGTAGGCTTCCCCAATGCAAATAAACATCTGTAACCCCTGGGATGGGACAGAGCAAATGCTCAGTCTGTAGCTGGGGTCCCCAGTAGCTATGCCTAGTGGCAAGTGGGGGAGGGGGACCCAGGCCCACCCTACTCCACTGGGTTCTGACCCAGGGCCCTCTGAAGCCAGTAAATTTCTGATTAAGGATTCAGACACCTGCTCCTAACACATCCCCTGGCTCACTTCCTACCAAAAAGCCAATCTCGGTATTGAACCCTGGGCACTCAGGTTTAAAATTTTTTTCCCCTCCCCCGAAAGAAAAGAGGGGCATGGGTTAGTAGTCCGTGCATGGACCTCAGAACCAGCAACTCCTGTGTTCTAGTTCCTTCTCTAATGTTGTCTTTCCTCTATGACCGTGGGTGCCTAAAGCTTGGCTCCTAAATCTCTATTTAGGTACCTAAATGAAAGTGGCCTGATTTTCAGAAGTGTTGAGCAGCTGCAGCTCCCACTAATGTCACCTAGTCAAACTTAAGGCACCCAAGCTTGGAAATTTTGGCTTTAATCATTTTGTATCAGTTTCCACACTTGCAAAATGAGGACAACAATTCTTTCCTCCCTCACAGGAATATGGTGAGGACCCATTATTAACAGTTCAGAAATACAATATAAGCGAAACCATGTTCTTAAAGCATTGAGGAAGATGAGTGAGTGGTTATAAAGAAGCAAGACTTTTATTTCTCCAGACCTGAACCCAACCATAGAGATGTGAAGGAGAGCAGACATCTCTGAAAATACTGTAGTTCCTTTTCATTATCCAAGCAATTTATGAGTCATGTAAAATAGAACCACATGTGTTTTCCAGGACTTTACCTCAGCCAAATGCTAGCCTGAACAATTGAAGACAGACAGCCTGGATACTTATGCCTGTGCTTAATTTTACTACAGGGAGTAGTTCCTTTGAAAGTGTTTGTCAGCTCAGAGTCTAAGCCTCAAAAGTATGATAAAAATCTAACATGATTCCTCTCTTTAACTTAATACTAAAGACTTTTATCACTGTCCTATGCCATTCATTAATATACAGCATCCACTAGAAAAAATTGTAACTACGATATGCTCAGTTTATTCACTTCAGTGCTGTCATCCTCATTGCACACATAAAAGAACTAAAAATCACATTGAAATGCACAATCTTAACTCCAATATGTTAATTTCTTGTTTTGCTATATAGCATACTATAAATGTACATATGAACTGTATTTGTATATTGTGTTCTGTAGCAATATGCATTGTATACTTGATCTGATTACTTTAAAGTTTTAATGAAAATATATCCTAGATATTTGTCTACCTGATACGGTAAGGAATGTTGAGTATGTAATTAGTTCTATATTGCTTTCCTGTCTGTATATGGTATAATTGTAATATTAAGATTAGACATACTGTTAAATTATTAAGTATTGTAGCTTGCAAGGTAAAAGTTAAGGTTGTGCAATCCAGATGATTTCTCAGTTGTTTAATATGTTCAATGGGAGGTTAGAGTATTACTTAATTTTAATTAAGATGATAATATAAGAACATAAGAATGGCCACACTGGGTCAGACCAATTGTCCATCTAGCCCAGTATCCTGTCTTCCGACAGTGGCTGGTGCCAGATGTTTGACAGAGAATGAACATAACAGGGCAACTTATCAAGTGATAAGTCACAAGAGTGAAATGCCTGCAAGCTGCATGGTAACTTTTTAAAAACACCATAACAGAGTCTCAAATTAAATGTATACCCCCAAATTAAAAAGAATAGTGAGAGGACCAAAAAAATGCCACCGTGGCTAAACAGAGTAAAAGATAGGGTGACCGGGTGACCAGATGTCCTGATTTTATAGGGACAGTCCCGATTTTGGGGGCTTTTTCTTATATAGGCTCCTATTACCCCCCACTCCCTGTCCCGATTTTTCACACTTGCTGTCTGGTCACTCTAGTAAAAGAAGTGGTTAGAGACAAAAAGGCAGCCATTAAAAAAATGGAAGTCAAATCCTACTGAAGAAGATAGAAAGGAGCATAAACTCTGACAGGTCAAGTTTAGAAGTATAATTAGGCAGGCCAAAAAAGAATGTAAAGAACAACTAGCAAAAGACACAAAAACTAAATGTGACCGGGATCCCAGGGGAGCCACTCTGAGGTTACTCAATTAAGGTGAACTGCAAAGAATGGGGCAGATAATCCCAATGCTGGTGGATATTCCAATACTTAGATTTACCAAGCCAGCACAAAACAGCTTCTATAATACCTTACCCAGAAGCCTACAACACAGTTCCCTTAAAGCAACCCAGTCTCAAGCCTCCATCCAGACACCCAAGTCAAATATGATGAGGACTACTGAAAATCTTATTCATCATATAAGAAAGTTCTACCAATCCCAAAGGATCAGACACATTACCTCCCAGATTAATGAATATTCCAGATTTTACCCATATACATGCTTACAGCCAATCCTTATTGGAGATGGTGAGCTTTGTAGCTGCAAAAAGTTCTTTCAGAATTAGTCCATAAGTTATAGTCCAATGTCCATATTCAGGGTGATCCAGATAGGACTGGAGATCTCAGTTTTATGACTTAAGCTTCCCCTGCTTGAAGCATCAAGCAGATCTGAGATAAAAAGGATCAGGACCCAAGACATCTTTATACAGTTCCAGGCCTTCTTTAGACAGCTCAGAGTCCTTAGGGGAACAATAGGCAATCAAGGAGACTTTGAAATAGACCTATTTCCTAAGCATCACAAGTAATTAGCTACAGGGATTAATATAAGGCAATTGCCTGTTTTCCACCATTCGCAGGTGATTTGCTATACATTTCGAAGAGAGATTAATACAATATCATTATGTTTACAGTTCATTTAAATGTTAATATTTCCTTTTGAGCTTTGAATTAACAGAATACAGCATAGATAGGGACTGCTTGATTACATTGTTAACCTCTAACCATATATGTGTAAGCACACAAACCACAAACATTATCTACCAGTATGTCCCTAAAGGTTGAATCTGGGTCATTTATTCTGCAGTATGCTTAACCCTTTCTGGCCATGCATCACACTTTGTATAAGGTTTGTTGCAATTATATAATCGTGGTAGCAACAATGATTTGCATGGTCATACGCTAATCAGATAACGTCATACTAACAGCAACATTTTTTTAAATACATAAAATCCAGGAAGCCTGCCAAACAATTGGTGGGCCACTGGATGGTCGAGATGCTAAAGAAGCACTTAAGGAAGATAAGACCATTGAGGAGAAGTTGAATGAATTCTTCGCATCAGTCTTCACTGCAGAGGATGTGAGGGAGATTCCCACAACTGAGCCATTGTTTTTCAGGTTACAAACCTGAGGAACTGAGGTTTTGGAACAAATTGATAAATTAAACAATAATAAGTCACCAGGACCAGATGGTATTCACCCAAGAGTTCTGAAGGAGGTCAAATTGAAATTGCAGAACTACTAATTGTGGTACATAACCTATCACTTAAATCAGCTTTGTACCAGATGGCTGCAGGATAGCTAATGTGACACCAATTTTTAAAAAAGGCTCCAGAGACAACCCTGGCAAAGCCTACCTTCAGTATCAGGCAACTTGGTTGAAACTATAGTGAAGAACAGAATTATAAAACAGATAGATGAACATGATTTGTTGGGGAAGAGTCAACATGACTTTTGTAAAGGGAAATCATGCCTCACCAATCTATTAGAATTCTTTGAGGGGGGGGGGTCAACAAATGTGGACAAGGGTGATCCAGTAGATATAGTGTACTTGGACTTTCAGAAAGCCTTTGACAAGGTCCCACACCAAAGGCTCTTAAGCAAACTAAGCAGTCATGGGATAAGAGGCAAAATCCTCTCATGGATCAGTAACTGGTTAAAAGACTGGAATCAAGGAGTAGGAATAAATGGTCATTTTTCAGAATGCAGAAAGGTAAATAGCATAGGGATGTGTTTGGGACCAGTGCAGTTCAATATATTCATAAATGATCTGGACAAGGGGGTGAAAAGTGAAGTGGCAAAATTTGCAGATACAAAATTACTCAAGATAGTTAAGTTCAAAGCAGATGACAAAGAGTTATAAAGGGATCTCGCAAAACTTGGTGACTAGGCAACAAAATGATAGATGAAATTCAATATTTATAAAGTAATGCACAATGGAAAACATAATCTCAACTGTACATACAAAATGATGGGGTCTAAAATTAGCCTTTACCACTCAAGAAAGATAACTTGGAGTCATTGAGGATAGTTCTCAGAAAACATCTGTTCGGTGTGCAGCAGCAGTCAAAAAAGCTAATAGAATGTTAGGAACCATTAGGAAAGAGATAGATAATAAGACAGAAAATATCAGAATGCCACTATATAAATGGATGGTACTTTCACACCTGGAATACTGTATGCAGTTCTGGTCACCTCATCTCAAAAAAGAGTTATTAGAAATGGAAAAGGTACAGAGAAGAGCAACAAAAATGATTATGTAAAAGCAGCAAAGAGTCCTGTGGCACCTTATAGAAAGCTCATGCTCCAATACGTCTGTTAGTCTATAAGGTGCCACAGGACTCTTTGCTGCTTTTACAGATCCAGACTAACACGGCTACCCCTTTGAAAAATGATTATGGGTATGGAACAGCTTCCACATTGGTGGTGGGTGAAACTTCCTCTTGGGGAGGCTAGCCCCCTGCCCCACCTCTTCTGGCCAAGGTCCCACCTCTTCCGGCCAAAGCCATGCCTCCGCTCACTGTTCTCAGCCCCCCAGTGGCTCTTGCCAGGGTGGGGTGGGGCTGGGAGCTTGGCCCCTCCCTCTCACGGCCAGGGTGGGGGAGCCTCAGAGCTCAGTTGGGGCCACGGGAGGAAGGGGCTGAGAGCTCAGCCCCGGCCCAAATCAAGTTTTCAGCCTTGGCCAGGATTGTGGTGGAGCTCTCGGCCCTGGCTGGAGCTCTGAGCCTGAAGCCCCTCCCCTATTCTGCCCTTTCCCCTGCAGCCCCACCCCTGTTCCGCCCCCACTCCACCTCTTCCCCCTGAGATCTCATCCCCTGCTGTGACTCTGAGATCGGAAAAGCTGTGTGCCCCCGGGCCCGTGGCGGGAGGAGATTTTTTTGGTGCCCCCAAATACTCCCCCCCTCCCCCCCCGGCAATGGGAGGTTTGGGGAGGCTTAGCCTCCTGCAGCCCCCATTATGCTCCACCCATGAGCTTCCATATGAAGAGGTTAAAAAGACTGGGACTGTTCAGCTTGGAAAAGAGATGACCACTTTCTCCACACCATTCATGATTGTTTAGACCTCTATCGTATCCCCTTTAGTTGTCTTTTTTTCTAAACTGAACAGTCCCAGACTTTTTAATCTCTCCTCTACGGCAGCTGTTCCATATCCCTAATCATTTTTGTTGCCCTTCTCTGTACTTTTGGACTAATGCTTAATGGACTAATGGTTGAGGATTCACATTTCATTCTGTGTAAATGTTGTTTTAATGTATGATTTCCTAGCTTGTCCGTGGTTGCTTTGTGTGGAAACACACTTGAGCTTGCTTAACACTAAGCATGGTCTACTGCTATATGACATCTTACAATTTCTGAACTGTAACAACTGCATTAGCTGATGTAATGCTAAACATGGCTTGTGTTGGTCAGTATTGACAGCAAAACCTTGTTCAGCATTGTGTCAACTAATCTGTTAAGACACTAAAACAAATCCTCGTTGTTTTTGTGGATACAGACTAACACGGCTACCCCTCTGATAACTGTTAAGACACTGTAAATTTTTACTGTATACACAAGGTCTAAGTTAACAAAGTTGTGTGTTGGAATTACACAGTTAACTTGAAATGAAACAAATTAAAATTAGAGACAAACACAGAAACATCTTTACAGAATCCTATATTTGCTCTGCAAACAGAGGCAAAAATCTTTGTAAACGCCACTAATACTTTCCACAAATTTCTTGTGACCTTTGTTTGTATTTTTTGTTTGGTTATTATCAGCAATAACCGACACATTAATCAATTAATGTAAGCACTGAGGTGTAAAGCAGAAAACAAGAAGCTTATTTTTAACATACCAGTACAGAGTGTGCCAAAATAAAGTCAAACTATTTGAGCTGGCTTCAGTCTCTGGTCAGGAGAGGCATTTTAGAATCAGGTTTTAGAATTGGCACAAAATCGATCTGTCATGTGCTACACGGGGAAAAGTTCAAGTTTTAAACGTGATTTTGAAATGCAAGGGAACAGCAGAACTTAGATTTACTCCTAAGAGATGAGAATTATTGTATAATGTTTCATTTTATACCTGTCCCGCAGAGCTGTTGACTGTCCCTTGAGTCCTGAACCTTTCAACATTAATGTTCTGAAGCCAGGGC
>NW_020664369.1:1710775-1713899 GCF_002925995.2 Terrapene triunguis | reverse complement strand
GTTGGCGCTGCCTATGTACTTGTCTGGATGTGGCAAATGCTCTTCGTGTAATTGTTACCCGCTGCACACGTCATAATGTTTGTGAGAGTAACGGGGAGTGCTTCTGTCCTGAGTTGGCTTTTGGTCCCCTGTAGCTAAAGGTCATTAGCTGTTTGTTCCTGTGACACTGCACACATCAAAGACAATTATAACAGGGCAACCTCCCCCGAGATAGTGCTTGGGGTGTGCTATAGACCGCCAGGATCTAGCCTGGAGGCGGACAGAGAACTACTTAATGTTTTTAGGGAAGTAAAAACTGATAAGAACTGTGTCATCATGGGGGACTTTAACTTCCCAGATATAGATTGGGTAACAAATGCTAGTAACAATAATAGGGCTCAGATGTTCTTAGACGTGCTAGCGGATGAATTCCTTCATCAAGTAGTAACTGAACCGACGAGGGGGGATGCCATTTTAGATTTAGTGCTGGTGAGTAGTGAGTAGGGCAGGAGATTTAGACCTAGCTGGATGAGCGGGAGTCTCAAAGGGGTGATTAAGAAAAAACATAAAGCGTACAGAGAATGGAAGAAGGGAGGGATCAGCAAGGAAACCTACCTTAGTGAGTTTAGAGCATGTAGGGATGCGGTGAGAAAGGCCAAAAGCCGTGTAGAGTTGGACCTTGCGAGGGGAATTAAATCCAATAGTAAGAGGTTTTATAGCCATATAAATAGGAAGAAAACAAAGAAAGAGGAAGTGGGACCGCTGAAGAATGTGGATGGAGTGGAAATTAAGAATAATCTAGGCATGGCACAATATCTAAATGAATATTTTGCTTCGGTCTTTAATAAGGCTAATGAAGGGTTTAGGAATAGAGGGAGTAGGACAGAGGGGAATAGAGGAGGGGGGATAGACATTACAGTATCAGAGGTGGAGGCCAAACTTGACCAGCTAAACGGGACTAAATCGGGCGGACCGGATGATCTTCATCCTAGAATATTGAAGGAACTGGCGCGAGAAATTGCGAGCCCCTTGGCGACAATTTTTAATGAATCTGTAAACTCGGGGGTGGTACCGTTGGACTGGAGAATAGCTAATGTGGTTCCTATTTTCAAGAAGGGGAAAAAAAGTGACCCGGGTAACTACAGGCCTGTTAGTTTAACTTCTGTAGTATGTAAGGTCTTGGAAAAAATTTTGAAGGAGAAAGTAGTTAAGGACCTTGAGGTGAATGGCAATTGGGACAAATTACAACATGGGTTTACGAAAGGCAGGTCGTGCCAAACCAACCTGATCTCCTTCTTTGAGAAAGTAACAGACCTTCTAGATAAAGGAAATGCGGTGGATCTAATATACCTCGATTTTAGTAAAGCGTTTGATACGGTTCCGCATGAGGAATTATTGGTTAAATTGGATAAGATGGGGATCGATAGGAAAATCCAGAGGTGGATAAGGAACTGGTTAAAGGGGAGACTGCAGCGGGTAGTACTGAAAGGTGAACTGTCAGATTGGAGGGAGGTCACCAGTGGGGTTCCTCAAGGTTCGGTTCTGGGTCCGATTTTATTTAATCTATTCGTTACTGACCTCGGAACCGAATGTAGGAGTGGGCTGATAAAGTTTGCGGATGACACAAAGTTGGGAGGCATTGCCAACTCGGAGAAGGATCGGGATATTCTGCAGGGAGACTTGGATGACCTTGTAAATTGGAGTATTAGTAATAGGATGAGATTTAATAGTGAGAAGTGTAAGGTGATGCATTTAGGGATGACTAATAAGAATTTCAGTTATAAGCTAGGGACGCATAGGTTAAAAGTGACTGAGGAGGAGAAGGACCTCGGAGTCCTGGTTGATCGCAGGATGACTATGAGTCGGCAATGCGACGTGGCTGTGAAAAAAGCTAATGCGATCTTGGGATGCATAAGGCGAGGTATTTCTAGTAGGGACAGGGAGGTGCTGCTTCCGTTATACAAGGCGCTGGTGAGACCTCACTTGGAGTACTGTGTGCAGTTCTGGTCTCCTATGTTTAAAAGGGATGAACTGAAACTGGAACGGGTACAGAGAAGGGCAACTAGGATGATCCGAGGAATGGAAAACCTTTCCTATGAAAGGAGACTAGAGGAGCTTGATTTGTTTAGCCTAACCAAAAGAAGGCTGAGGGGGGGATATGATTGCTCTCTTTAAATATATCAAAGGGATAAATACCAGGGAGGGAGAGGAATTATTTCAGCTCAGTGCTAATGTGGACACGAGAACGAATGGATATAAACTGGCCGTGGGGAAATTTAGGCTTGAAATTAGACGAAGGTTTCTAACCGTCAGAGGGGTGAAATTTTGGAACAGCCTTCCGAGGGAAACGGTGGGGGCGAAAGACCTCTCTGGCTTCAAGATTAGGCTAGATAAGTTTATGGAGGGAATGGTTTGATGGGATTACAGGATTCTAATCAATTAGGCAATAACGGCCATCGCTGGTAAAATGAGGGTCTGGCTAGAGAACCTTGCCTGTATGCTCGGGGTTCTGCTGATCGCCATATTTGGGGTCGGGAAGGAATTTTCCTCCAGGGTAGATTGGCAGTGGCCCTGGAGGTTTTTCGCCTTCCTCCGCAGCATAGGGCAGGGGTCGCAAGCTGGAAAATTCTCTGCGACTTGAAGTCTTTAGATCACGATCTGGAGACTTCAACAGCAGAGTTAAGGGAAAGTGGGGGGGTCAGCTTTTGTGGCCTGCATCATGCGGGGGGTCAGACTAGAAGACCATATTGGTCCCTTCTGACCTTAAAGTCTATGAGTCTATGAGTCTATGAACCTTAAGGTTGTGTCTGTGTTGTGGAAGGCGGCACATTGTGCAATGCTTTTATCTTCACTTTTCACACTTGTTTACAAATCTCTGTTATCAGGAGCACTCAGTTGCTTACCCAGCCTTATGAAGATTTGCCCAGGGGTATGCAGTTTAACCCTTCATTGTCAGCAGTGCTAGCTGTGCATTTCTCTGTTTTCTCCTTGCCCTGGCCCTTATCAGCATCCCATTGGCAGGGCCGGCTCTATGTTTTTTGCTGCCCCAAGCAAAAAAAATTTTGGCTGCCCCCCATCCCAGCCCTGGGCTCCTCGCCGCACCCCCCTGCCGTCCCAGCCCTGGGCTCTCCCCCACCACCTGCAC
>NW_020664369.1:1709699-1710675 GCF_002925995.2 Terrapene triunguis | reverse complement strand
CCTGCCGCCCCAGCCCTGGGCTCTCCCCCCCCACCTGCATCCTCCTTCCGCCGCAGCCCTGGGTCACTGGTAACTCGCTCCCAGGGCAGGTCATTCAGCAAGAATTTTAGATGTGCACAGAACACAGACAGGATTGGTTCCCATATGGTTACAGAACTGCAGTAAAGTGGAACAATTTTCAGCTTGTGTGACTGGAGGATATCTGGATGCATATTAGAAGACTGTCCTACATAAATGAGGAAAAGTTGAGGTGCCTTTATTATTCTTTTGTTCCACTCTTTCTTTCTATGGGGAATTTGCCAATGCAATATCACTGTCTTCCTTTTAAACAAACAAACAAACAAAAGGCAATGGCTGTTGAAAATAGCAATTCCAGTCCTAAAAACCACTGGGAAGCATTTCTTGCTCAATTTTATCCTACTTTTTCTACAGCAAGTTACAGTGGATCAGTATATTTGATTTGGGAGAAATGAAGTAACAGCTGCCCAAACTGAGCTTGAGCACTCCTGAATTTTGAGGTGTTCAAATCTGGAAGGCAGGTGCTGGGGGGGGGAGGCCTGTAGCTCCGCAGGGGAGCATGGCAGCATGTATGCAGCAGTGTGTCTGGCGCTGCGCGAAGCCAGACATGCTGGTCTGAGTGGCACGGTAAGGGGGTTGGGGGGTTGGAGAAGGGGTAGGGGGTTCCAGGGGGGCAGTCAAGGGACAGGGAGCAGGGGGGTTGGATGGGTCAGGGGTTTGGGGGGGCAGTCAGGGGGACAGCAGCAGTTGGATGGGCATGGGAGTCCCAGGGGTTTGTCAGGGGACAGGTAGGGGGTGGGGTCCTAGAGGGGAAGTTGGGGGGGTCTCAGGAGGGGGCAGTTGGGGACAAGGAGAAGGGAGGCTTAGATGGGGGTTGGGTCCCGGGAGGGGGCAATCAGGGGACAAGGACTAGTGGGGCTTAGATAGGGGGTGGGGTCCTGGGGGGCAGTTGGGGCAG
>NW_020664369.1:1706264-1709689 GCF_002925995.2 Terrapene triunguis | reverse complement strand
GGGGGGCAGTTGGGGCAGGGGTCCCAGGAGGGGGTGATCAGGGGACAGGGAGCAGGGGGGTCGGATGGGTTGGGGTTTCTGTGGGGGGCAGTTGGAGGGAGCGGATGGTGGCAGGGTGGGGCTACCCTCCCTCCCCGTGGAGTGTCCTGTTTTTTGAATGTTAAAATATGGTATCCCTACTCACGGTGCAGCTCTCCATTCATAGCAGGCTGCAGCATGAGGTCTCAGCTTCCTCACTCCCGCCCCCTCTTTCCTGTTGGTAGTGGCCAAGGGAATGCTGGGAAATGTAGTTCTTTCCCTGCTCCTGGGCTGTCTCTATAGGCAGGGAGCTAACCAAGGAACTACAGCTCCCAGGGCCCCCTGTTGGTTCTCAGCTCCCATGCTGGATCCCTGCCGCCCCTGCAAATGGGCTGCCCCAAGCATGTGCTTGCTTTGCTGGTGCCTAGAGCCGCCCCTGTCTGAAGCACTTTTTCAAGTCTTAGGGCTCTCTATGTGAAACATTCAGCTATATCTGATAAAAAGAGTTTAGGAGACTGGAAGAATTATAGAGCCAATGGCAAAAATTTCAGTATAAGCTTGAGAAGATTTTAAAGAGCCACACTTAGGCCTGCTGTACAAATTGGACACATAATTCAACATTGGTGCAACTCCGTGAGTGGCAGTAACAATGTAGACAGGTGTGTTTTACACTGTCTTCTAACATAATTTAGGCTTTGTCTAGAGTGACTAGGATAAAAGGTGTGTTAGGTTGTGGTAGCTAATGTGTTCTAAAATTCTAGTGTAGACAAGGCAGTTTATACTTCATTCAACCATCTTAGCATATGTTAGAGCCTAGATGCAAGCCTACGCTTTAACTTGATCAGCATTGTACATGTTACTGCCTACATTGCCTGTCATCTCCAGACTTTCAGAACATGTTTGTTAGAATGGTGATAGCTAACACCTTATAGAAAAACACCTTTAAATCCTACTCTACATAAAACCTGAGAGGTGCGAATTGCAGGCCCCAATTTTGCCAGTGTAGATGCAGTCGTAATAAATAAAATGGCGATGGCTGTTTCCCTCAAACAACAGAGGGGAAGGGGAAACAACTATTTAATGAGGCCAGTGTCTAAATTAACAGAGTCCAGAGTCTGATTTCACCATTATTGTACATGTACAGGACAATGTAGATACCGCAGAACCTGATGAATTCACTTTGGACTTGCTAGAAAAATAGAGCTAGAAGATAGTGGATGCGGGGAGAAGAAACTGGAGGTTGTTTCATAGGAAGTAGGAGAGAAAGCTAGTATAGTTCTTCAGTCTGATTAAACAGATTTTGGAAGGGAACTTTGTTCTATAAAAGTGTGAGAATATATTGATTGCTGCTTATGCAAAAGAGCAAACTAAAAACCTGTGGCACTGGAGCGCGGAATGACCTAGGCCATAATGTTAATCTATTATTGGCATGTATTCTGATTTGGACGTGTGTCAAACCTTTCCTGTAAAGTAGTATTAATGTAGTTTTGCTTCTTGAGTTCCATCTACTTAATCTCTAACAGGGTCTTCCTGCTACACCTAGGAGTTTTTCTTTGGAGGTATCCAATTACTATTCCAAACTTTGCCTTGCCTTACTTTTCTTGCGCAATCTGACGGGAATCACAGCACAAAGTGGAATTGCTAGAGGGGCTACATTAGGTTAAGTAAATTCTTTAAAACATTTCATGGCTAGTGTCCAATACAATCTTTGGGCTACGTTTGTAGTTCTTTCACACTGAACTCATCTGACAAGTGGCATCTTGTGATCTGGTGTCCACCCCTCACAGAAGTAGAAGGGGTTAATAGAGGCCAGATGGGCCAGTTAACCTGGTAGACTGAATGCTGAGGGGAAAGTCCTAATTAAAGGAACAGGCTCACTTGTGCAGGAACAGGTGGGGCCTGTATAAAGCCAGGTAGCTGGCTGCAGGCAAAGGCTGCAGGGAAGTAGGTTGCAGTCACTCCCTGAATGGAGGGAATTGGTAGGCTGGCAAACCTGGGGTGGGTCGGGAAGATAGATAGGAAGAAGTATAGGGAAACAGCAGCAAGGGGTAGGATGGTACAGAGACCTTGGCTGCTTGTTATAGACTGGAACACAAAGTAGAGGGGGGCCTGAGTTTCCCTACCAGCTGCTGGGAAGTGGCAAGGGCATTTGCGACTCCAGCCAGATAGCGGGTCTGGAAAGATTGTGAATTCCCCACAAGGGGAGGACATTAGTGACCTGGCCGTAGTGCCAAGCCACAAAGAGATTGCAGATCTGGGAGTGAGCACGACTGCAGAGAGAAACAGGGTGGGGAAGATACCACTGGAGGGAGAGCGCAAGCTTGGTGGAGCTAATTCCCAGGATGGCCAGCAGGAGGCACTGCTAGCAATGAATCTACCACATGACAAATCCCTTGACCTTAGGGAAGTTAGTGCTTGGATAAAAAATCCAGATTGCCTGTTAGGTAACATGCTATCAAAGACCTATGAAGTGCAGTTCAGCTTGGGGATTGCTAACCTAGTTTTCCCATCCTCCCGCCCCCAGCTGTAAACTAGATGATTTTTAGATTCTGCTTCATTGATTGTCTAAAATCAGCCAAGTTCAGATAAAATTGGCTGGAGCTGCTAAGTCTATATCCTCTCATCCTTGTGTCAAGATATGGTCCCATGTGGCTTTTCTTAATTGGGCTTTAGTCATGCAATGTAAACCTATATGCTCTCCTTGGTCTTCACTATAGAGGGGGCAAAATCAGATCACTCTGCCTATATCACTACTCTAATTTCTTACCAGTCACTGACTCTCTCTGCTAACAAACTTCCTTCATATCCTACTCATGCTCCTATCTTTGTGCCTTCTTCTACACTTCCCCTACACCCAGAATTCCCTCCCTATTCCAGTATTCCAGATACACACTCTGGTCTTTAAAATCCCCTTTCAAAACTCAATTATGAAGCCAACAAATACCCACATCAGCAAAAGTGCTGTCATCCACCCATTATTAAGGAGAGAGAGGGAAAAAAGATGCTCTTAGACAGAACCTCTGGGCCTCCCCCTACATTTTATGTAGCCCATCTATTTTGATAAGCTCTTCGGGGCAGGTATTGTGTTTTGTAGAGAGCAGAGCACTTAGCACATAAACATAATAAAAGCAGTGGACTCAAAGGCTGTGCAGAATCCAGCAGAAGTTCAGCTTGTGTTAGAGCCTCCAGGTTTGGTCCAGTCTCCCATAAAAGTTACAGATACTGCAAAAACCAAAAGTTGAGCACCCTCAAGGAGGTGTCATAGCGTCTGCTATTTCCTGTTCTCCAAATGAGTGCACAGGGGGTCTGATGATCATACTGGGAATGAGACTCTACAGGGCTAGGACCTAGGTCTGCTGGCTCCATGGTGACTGTTGTATCCATGCTCCACCTGGTAAAGCACTGAT